>NW_026000130.1:3732952-3744761 GCF_001458135.2 Marmota marmota marmota | reverse complement strand
GTAATACTCCATTGTGTATAAATGCCACATTTTTTAATCCATTCGTCTATTGAAGGGCATCTAGGTTGGTTCCACAGTCTTGCTATTGTGAATTGTGCTGCTATGAACATCGATGTAGCAGTGTCCCTGTAGCATGCTCTTTTTAGGTCTTTAGGGAATAGACCGAGAAGGGGAATAGCTGGGTCAAATGGTGGCTCCATTCCCAGCTTTCCAAGAAATCTCCATACTGCTTTCCAAATTGGCCGCACCAATTTGCAGTCCCACCAGCAATGTACAAGTGTACCCTTTTCCCCACATCCAATCAACAAATGGGCCAAGGACCTGAACAGACACTTCTCAGAGGAGGACATACAATCAATCAACAAGTACATGAAAAAATGCTCACCATCTCTAGCAGTCAGAGAAATGCAAATCAAAACCACCCTAAGATACCATCTCACTCCAGTAAAATTGGCAGCCATTAGGAAGTCAAACAACGACGGTGCCACTCTTGCTTGAGGGCCGACCGGGAGCCTGTTCCAACTGGGAGCCTTCCCAGATGAGAGTGTGGGCGGTGCCCAGGAATCTGCAATCACCCACGCCTCTCCTCCCCACCTGCCCTCCTGCCCAGAAGATTCTAGTGATTCCAAGGCTGGAGAATTTCTGCTCCAAGCTTCAGCATCCTCCAGAGAGGAAGAACCTGATGCTTCTCCTAAGGCAGACATTTCTAGAACAGCCATGAAAAAGAAAGGTGTGGGGCAGAATGAAGGCCGGGCCGGGTGTGACAGGACAGTCTCACAGACAGTAATGTGGTACGTAGAATGAATGAGCTACTACTTTGGGGGATGGAGGAAGAGAGAATAAGGGAGTGTGATCCTGCTGTGCCAGCACTTAGGACAGGGAGAGGGGGCACTGTCTCACTGGAAACCACAGGGCTGCTCTCCCCACCTCGCCATTGCTGTAACAAAGCACCTGAGGTAAACTGCTTGTGAGGAAAGGTTCATTTTGGTTCATGGTTTCAGAGATTTCAGTCCATGGTTGTTGGTTGGCTCTGCTGCTTCAGGCCTGTGGCGAGTCAGTACCTGAGAGCTACAGCACGTGGCCAGGAAGCAAGGACAGAGACAGGAAGGGACCAGGGACCCAGTATCTCCTTCAAGGGCATGACTCCAAGGACCTCACTTCCTCCCACAAAGCCCCGCCTCTTAAAGGTGGACCACCTCCCAGTGGCACACAAGCTGGGACCATGACTTTAACACAGTGGCCTTTGGGGGACACTTCCAGACCTCAGCAAGACCTTTTGAGATCAAAGAAATTATTCTCAGGGTCCCCGTGCTTGGAGGCCACTTCTGGCTCCTGCTGGGAAAGACGCCACCTGTTTGTGAAACAGGGTTGATCTCCATCTTCTGGAGGGAACCTGTTAACAGGATTGTGATTAATTATTGTTTTCAGTGATTCCTTAAGGATATTTTAGCATCTCGAGGGCCAGGGTGACTCGTTCAACTATTTGCCCTTCACCTGCCTTTAAAGTTATTTTTCTAGTAACAGCGTCATGTAAATACCAAGTTCAGGTTTTATTCCCTTGGGGATGGGCGTTTGTGATTCTGTAAGCTCTTGTGAAGTGCACATGTGGAGCTCCCAGGTTTTGTTGTCTGGGCAATGGAAAATGTCACGTCCTGTGTATCAGACGCCTTTTAACTGGACGGGCGGGGAAGAGCTCAGGCCAGTTCCTGGTGATGGTTGATGCAGTGTTCACCGAGGTCTCAGCACCGAGCCGCGCAGGCGCATTTGGTGGGTGGGGAGAGTGCTCGTGTTCTTCCCATGTTACAGATAAAGACACTGAGGCCCAGAAAGGTTAGAGATGTCACCAGAGGTCCACAGCCAATCTGTGGCTGAACCCGTGTCCAGAATCAGGCAGCCCAACTCCGGAGCCCGACTCCCAGACTCCCGCGCTATTCTGTCTGATGGAAGGAGCAACAGACGCTTGTAGACCGTGGTACGTGGCTGTGCGTACGATGCCCAGAACAACTGTCTCTACGTCATGTTCAAATGCAGGAACAGCTGTCTGACAGCATTTGGAGCAGCTATAAAATAGTTCACGCACAGAAGAAAATAAAAGTCACGGACACACCCGCGTTCATGGGAGAAGTAGCAGAGAATCAGAGGCCAACGCAAGAGGTCTGCTTTATATTCCAAAGGAAAATCCCTGCCCGGGGGCAGGGAGGGGCTTGTTGGTTCTTTGAGCTTCATCCAAAAGCATGTGGTCATATGATATTGAGGGTCTTGACACTACTACGCGACAGTCATGCAGCTCAGAGGACAGTTCCATACCCAGTTCCAGAGGTAAACCCCACCCCAGCTGGTGGAAGCCAGTCAGAATCCTACTCTCCTCTGTGACACTTCAGAAATAAGCCTAAGCCCGTCAGAGCATGGCAGTTTCCCTGCCTTCATGATTGATTCAGAGGTGGGCATGGGACCCAAATTTATTCAATCAAAGCAAAACACAGAATCTTGTTTGATGGTAGAGATCAGGAACCTTCTC
Organism: Marmota marmota marmota; assembly: GCF_001458135.2. Taxonomy (NCBI): domain Eukaryota; kingdom Metazoa; phylum Chordata; class Mammalia; order Rodentia; family Sciuridae; genus Marmota; species Marmota marmota. The sequence continues at coordinate 3,742,243 of NW_026000130.1, read as the reverse complement.
TTCAGGAAGATGTGATGGGTATAGTTGTTCCAGACTTTGTCAGTGTGATAAAAGTGAGTCTGAAAATTAAACCATCATGTGGAAGAAGGTAGAACCAAGACAACTGCAGCTCCCTGATCAAGCTCTTCCTGAAACTGGTGACCTATGTTCATTTGCATGAATTCATAAATTCCTTTTCTGTCCACACTATTTGAAGTTAGGGTTCTCTTTCTCACAACTAAAATAATTCTTTCTGGGTCGTGGAACACTGGGCTTGCAGTTTCAACACGAGTGGGTTCTAAAGTGGAGGTCTCAGTTTTAATTCTGAGCCCACCGAAAGGTGAATCTGCAATTAACATCAATCTTAATTAACCGATAAACAAACCGAGTCTAAATACATGATATGTTAATGAAGTGTGGGTATTTTACTTAAGTTGTTATGGAAACACTATGGAAAGAATTTCCATGATGTACAAAAATAGAAAAACTTCATCTTCATCACCCTTCCCCACAAAAACCCTGTGACAACACCCATGTCCTCTTCCCTTCTCCTCTCCTCTCTGCAGTCTGACACCTCCTTTGTAACTCTACTCTAATCCTCCCTTAATGTTCTGTACCACATAACAAACAAACAAACAAACAAACAAAAAAACAATGACCTCAATAACAGCAGCAAAATAATCCCAGTGATCCTGTCCCTCTAGTCTGTTCCCAACCCCAGCCCAAGGAAGTTCATTAAAGACTCTATCTGACCAAACCGAGGTTCACGAGGGACACTGGCACGCACCTGTCATCCCAGCAACTTGGGAGGCTGAGGCAGGAGGATCCCAAGTTCAAGGCCAGCCTCAGCAACTTAGTGAGGCCCTAAGCAACTTAGCAATAACCTGTCTCAAAATGAACAACAACAACAAAAAATTTTTTTTAAAGGATTGGGAATGTTAGTCAGTGGTTAAATGTCCCTGGGTTCAACCCCTCTACAAAACCAAAACCAAAGCAACCAAGGCTCTTCCTAGAGAGTAATTCAGCTCAGAGTAACTGTGTGACCCACCGTGTTCTCGAAATACACAAGGAACGGGAATGCTCCTGGACTCTTGTGTTCTCCTCTCACCCCTGCAGCTACTGCGGCAAGACAGAGGACAAATCACTACCTTTACCAAGCTCCAGATCCCTCCCTTGGGGGAGGGAAACTGCATCTCTGCCTAAGATAGACTTAACCTCCTGAGCAAGGTGAAGAACACAGTCAAGCAGGGGGGGTTTGCAGACCTACTTCTGGAAAGCCTCAGCCAGTGGAAAGTAACCCTTTGGTCTTCTAGAGTCAGATCCTGGTGTCCCAAAAGGTCATTTGTACATGAATGTGTGGGCATGACTATGGCTTGCTGTGTTTCCAACAAAGTCCTGATACATTTATCGGCAGCCTAACAATGAATCTCCATTGCACTGCATTCCTAGTTGTAGCTACACGGTTTTTCCTTTTGGTAATGTGGATTGAACCCAAGGCACTCCAGCGCTAGGCTGCATCCTCAATTCATTTTATTTATTTATTTTTTATTTGGAGTCAGAGTCTCATTCAGTTGCTGAGGCTGGCCTCAAACCTGTGATCCTCCTGCCTCAGCCTCCCAAGTCTCTGGGATCACAGATGTATACCTGTCCTTACACGGTCTGACCCTTGATGGATTTTTATAATCATTCAAAACTACTTTAGGATGTCAATCCCTTCAAATTAGACAACCCCTTCTGGTGCAAACATGTCCATGTTTATTCTTTAAGTTGCTTATGAACAAAGAAGCATCTGTTGTCTCCACTGTGTTACACACTCACAGATGAGTGAGACACACCTTCCTGTAAGTGGGTATGTACTTTTTTTTTTATTGTGATGTGTTTGTCTGGCTTTGGTATCAGGGTAATGCTGGCCTCAAGAATGAGTCAGGAAGTGTCCCCTCCTCTTCTCTGTCTCAGGAGAGTTTAGGAAGGATTGTTGTTGGTTCTTCAAATGTTTGGTAGAACTCACCGGCGAGGTCCTAGGGTCTTGTCTTTTCTTCACTGAGAAGTTACTGATGATTGATTCAACTTCCTGCCTGGTTCTGGGGCTATTCAGGTTTTCTATTTCTTTTGGCGTCAGTTTTTATAGTTCACCGTTTCTAGGAATCTGTCCACTTCCTATAGGTCATTTAATTTGTGGGTGGACAATTGTTCATAAGACAATATGGTTCCCTTCTAAAGAATATTTTAAAAACCCTTGACCACAGTGCAACAGGAGGTTGGAGGAGGGAAGGGTTTGTCTGGGTTTAGAGCTGAAGAGATGAGGAAAGATTCACAGGGCGGGTGACTCTTCAGACTCGTCGGGTGTTGTAGGATGAGTAGGAGTTGGTTAGGGGGAGATGCGGGGGCAGGGCATTCCAGGGATGGAAACACTGTGAGTAAAGACGGGGATGAATGAAAATAAATGCGTGGGCTACTCTGAGAAAGAGCAGAAAAGGGAGACTCTGGGAATCAGCAGAAATGAGCTGGGGCCGAATGACACAAGGTGAGGCTACCATGCTAAGGGTGTGGACTTTGGGCTTTGTTAGGGCCTTTTCTAATCAGAGCTCACAGACCCTCAGGTGTGTGATGTTCTCAGAAGAGTCAGGCCCAGGGGTGGCTGCGCAGGACAGGATGGAGGGAGGGACTGTGTCGGCTGCCATCACCAGGAGGGAGGCTGGGGGTAGAGAAGGGGCACATTCCTGAGGCCCAGGGAGAACCAGGTGTCCAGGCCCGCAGACAGGGCCCAGCCCCAGCTCTGGTGCCCAGCGCACCATGGGTGTCCCTACAGAAGGAAGTGACAGAATGGCCTCCACTGTGTGGTCACTACGCTTTAAGGGGAAAAAAAAAAAAAAAAAAAACGTCCCAAAGGGAATGAAGACTTTTTTGGAAAGTGTTCTTGTCTGCAGGAAGCCGCAGGAGGAGGGGAAACCTTGACCTTGATCTGATTCTGGAGACCAGAATGGCCTGTGTCTCCTGGAGTCTGTGTGGGCGGGGCTCTCAGGACTGGCGGTGGAGGACAGACGGCCTTGTTAGGGGAACAAGGCGCTTCCTACTCTCAGGAGGAATATTTTTTTTCCTTTTCATAGGATAAAGTATTAATAATAATAATAATAATGATAATAAAAACATCATTTCTCGCAGCCTGAATGGTTCCGAGGCTCATTTTTCTCCATTAGTAGATGTAGCGGAACATTTTCCACACGATCCGAAGAAGTCTGAGAGGAGCCGATGACACGTTGAAAACCACTAGTGTCTGAGAGCACCTTGCTGGGTGGATGTGTGTCACTCCAGGAGTCAAAATGAAACGAAAAGCTGTTCTTTGAAATCAAAAGGAAAATGCATGTTCACTGTGTCTTGGCTTCATGACTGAACCTCACAGAAGTGACATTTTTGAGGCCCCACCCTTCATAGGAGATACCCTAAGGATAAAACACCCATCGAGAAAGCCCTGAAATTTATTTTTTTTAACAAGTTTAGGGCTGGGGCTGGGGCTGGGGCTCTGTGGCAGAGTAGTTGCCTAGCACGTGTGAGGCCCTGGGTTCGATCCTCAGCACCACATAAAAAATGAATAAATGAAACAAAGGTATTGTGTCCAACTACCACTCCAAGAACAATTGAATAAAAAAGCTTAAGCTAATATCCCATATGATTAGAAATGCCATCAATATCCTTTTTCAGTACAGGGCGGGAAGCTTCAGTACTCTCTTAGACTAATGTCAGCAACCAAGGTTTTGGGCCTAAGAGAAAAAGATATAAAAATTCAAAGTCAACTAGGTGAATGAAGCCTTTTATCCTAAATTTGAATTGGAAATGGCGGGAACTCAAGATGGGACTCTCTTCCCAAAGAGGTTTAACTTCCTAGATTTGGTCACAGTAAATGCTTAGAGACAATGACCAACCAGTGTGAGCTCCACGGGGCGGCCTCTGAGGACCATCTCGCAGTACAAAGAACCAGAGTTCCTCGGGGAGGGGGGGAGGTGGATCCTAGGAGTGGGGCAGGGAATGTCCGAGATGGTCCAGGACATCTCCCCTCAGAAGCAGAGAAGCCACTGTATCAGAAGGACTCAGGGGTCCCCCACTGGTTCCCAAAAAGTAATGCCCACCGTGTGCTGCGCTCTCCAGACTCATGGGCCTCCTTCCAAGGATATGAACCTACAAGCTCATTACTCTGAAACCTGGTGAGTAAGGGGATCGAGGATCGATCTTGCCTTGCCTGGGGCACCGCATCTCAGGCTGATCCCACTGTCACCAAAGCAGAGCTGTCTCCTTGGAAGTCGTGGGACTAATATCAAAGAAGGCCTTGATGGGTGGGCGCTGTCCTGGCTCCGGTGATGGTCCTAGATGGCCACTGCTGTCCCCAACCAGAGACCCCAGGCCATGTGTGCTTTCCAGTGGAAGAAAACAGCCACCTATGAAATAAGGCTGAATAAGCCCCCTATGAGCTCTGGAGGCTGAGGCAGGAGGATCGCGGGTTCAAAGCCAGCCTCAGCAAGAGTGAGGCGATCCCTCAAGGTCACACAACTCGCAAAGGGAAGGCAAGGTTGGCCTCCAGCTCTGGCTCCTCTGACTTCCAAGTTCATGTTCAAGCTCCCTCGTTCCTCTCCAAGGGATGGCCCGGGTTCTAGTGTTGTTTTTTTTTTTTTTTTTTTTTTAACATCAATTCTTTGTCTGCGAATGAACTTGGATTTCAGACAACGCGAAAATGTGGTAAAAGCTATCATTTGGATCTTGCCTGTCCCGCAGAGGCCCACGTGGTAAAGGTGTGGTCCTCAGAGTGAGTGGCACTATTGGTCGGGGAGTGAAGCCTGGAAGGACTGGGGCCACAGGGAATGTGCCTTAGAAGAGGGACCCAGCCCTTCCTCTTTCTCTCTCCACTCCCTGGCCATCCACGGATGGTTTTGCTCCGTCATGTGCTTCCTCTGTTTGTAAACTGAAGTCTCCCAAATTGCGAGCCAAAGCAAACCTTTTCACTCTATAAGTTGCTTTATCTCAGGTATTTGTTATAGTGACGAAAAGCTGATGAACACAGGAGCACACCACCCACTTTCCCCTCCCTCACGGGTATGATCAATTGGCCTGCAGGAGTGAACCCATACTGATACGTTATCATTAACGGAAGTCCAAACTTCATTCAGGTTCCCTTAATTTTTGCATAATGTCCTTTTTCTATTCTAGAATCCCATCTGAGATGACCACATTCTGTTACTTCACAAGTCTCCTTAGACTCCTTTTGGTTGTGACAATCTCTCAGACTTTCTGTTTGCGACGACCCTGTTTTGAGGAGTTTTTGGGAATAGTTCTCAGCTGGGATTGGTCTGGTGTTTTTCTCATGGTTATGTCAGGGTGAGTCACTGTAATAAGACATCTGAGATAAACAAATGAAGGCAGGAAAGTTTCATTTTGGCTCATAATTTCAGAGATCTCAGTCCAGGGTCAGCCTGGCCCCTTGCTCTGGGTATGAGGTGAGGCAGAACATCATGGCGGAAGGGCCTGGGAGAGCTGCCCACCTCAGGGCTGCAGGGAAGCAAAAAGAGGGTGGGGAGAGACCAGGGACAGGACATAGTCCACCAAGCCACGCCCCCAAGGACCCAGGTCCTTCCACTAGGTCCTGCCTCCTACAGCTTCCACCACCTCCCAATCTTACATGAGGCTGTAGATGGTCCCTCAATGAATCCATCCGTTGAGTGGTCAGCACCCTTAGGATCCAACCACTTCCCAAGGGCCCCACCTCTGAGCATTGCTGCACTGGGGACCAAGGCTTCCACACAGGACCCTTTGGGGGCCACTCCCGATTCAACCCACGACAACCTGGAGTGGGTTTTTAGGAGGGTGACCATGTGATAAAGTGCTAGGCTTACCCTGGACATCAAGGGCCCACCTGGACCCCCTGGTGGGGGTTGCATGGTCAGGGCTCACCAGGTCCTGTTCCTTCCTTCCTGTCACCCTCCATGGTGCCCCTCTGTCACTGGGCACAGACTACACTGGGGAGTGGGGAGCTACCTCCTGGAGGGCAGAAGATTGACGTATACATTTTTGTGGAATTCTTCTGCCTAGGGTACTTGCCTACTCGATTCCACATCTACTTCACTCTCTATTTCCCTCGGCCCTGGGGGTCGAACCCAGGGTCTAGCCTGTGGTAGGCAGGTCCTTGATCGCCGAGAGACATCCCCAACCTTATTGCCGTTACTTAGATCAGTACGGGCCCACACATATTTGTGTTTTTTACTTTAGATTCTAATCCACTCCAATTTCACAGTGGTGCCCCCTTATTCTTGGTTTTGCTTCCAGTTTCCGTTAGCTGTGGTTAACCACAGCCCCAAAACGCTACATGGGAAATTCAGAAATAAACAACTCAAAAGTTGAGCATCTCACTGTTCTGAGCAGTGTGATGAAATCCTGTGTCATCCAGCTCCCAGCTCCCTGGGATCTGAGTCTTCCCTTTGCCCAGTGGATCCAGCTTGTATATGCTACCCACCTGTTAGTCATTTCACAGCCTCCTCAGTTTCAGATTGACTGACCCTTATTTCTTTAATAATGCCCCCAAAGCCAGTGATAGAAGTGCTGTTGGCAATTCATATATACCAAAGAAAAGCTGTAAAGGGCTTCCTTTGAGTGAAATGTGAATGTTCTCTACTTAATAAGGGAAGAAAAAACAATCATACGCTGAAGTTGTGACAGCACAGTCACATAAGTTCTATTACAGTGTACGGCTATAATTTTTTTCTATTAATTATTGCTCATTTCTTTCCAGGCCTAATTTATAAATTAACTCATCATAGGTTTGGATGTGTAGGAAAAAACATGTTATGTGCTGAGTTCGGTACTGTCTGCAGCTGGGGAATCTGGTGGGGTCTTGGAGTGTCCTCCCTGTGGGTGAGGGGGATGGAGCTGGCCTGGCTGGTTGGCCTGCCGGGCTTGGCTGAGCATGGTTACCCAGTGGACGGTGGCCCATCAAGGCTGCGAAACCTGGGAGGACTGGCTGGTACTTTGTCCTAGTCCTCGCCTGGCAGGCCCTTCCCGTGTCAAGAGCGTAAACACACGAGGGCAAGTGAGGACAAGGACGGCCTTTTGAGGCCCAGGCTCGGAGCCAGCACTCAGTGATCCCTGCCTTGTGCTATTGGCCAGAGTAAGTCCCATGGCCTCACCAGCCTCGAGGGGCGGGTGGGGAAGGGGACTCCACCCTCGTGGAGAGCAGTTCATATTCCTGAGGGATCGTCCACCAGGGATCCGGTGCATTGTTTGTGCAGATCAAAGGGCGGGAAGGGCGCTCTCTCCCTGGGGTCTTTGGACTTTCCACAGTGAGCAAGTGACAGAACTTGAGAGATTCCAGGAGCTGTGACCCACGAGCTACTGCCGGGAAGGTCCTAGTGCCTGCAGGCCCGTGTTCCTCCTCTCCCTGGGCACCGCCAGACCACCTTCCCAGCTCCCTGGCACCATGTGACTAATGTCAGCCAATGAGGTGGCACCGAATGTGTCACGTGGTGTTGACCAAGTGCAGGGAGGGTGGGGTGGGTGCCTCCCTTTCTGTTTCCCTGTCTGCTCCTTGGATGAGGAGATGTAGTGATGGTCTCCAGGCCCTGGGAGGAGGGAGCCCTTGGAGAGGAGCAGCCTGGGCCCCTGAATGGCTGTGGGCAGCAGGATGCTCTCCAGGCCACTGGGCTTTGGGCTCCTCTGACAAATCCCTGTGTGGTGAGTCATTGAGCTTTGGGGAGAGTCTGCTGTCGCCACTGGGGTATCCTGTCATGATCCCCCTTCCTGGTGGCCACTGGTGGACTCCTTGGAGTTTTCTCAGTGAAGCATGGCTCCTGTGAGATGCGCGTGTCTGGCTGCTCCATTTTGCCACGTGACCCGAGAGTCTGAGTCCGACATTCACCGGGGCCGTCAGAGGTCCGGGCCCTCAGGACCCGTCCTCCCCTCCTCTGATGTGATTCTACATCAGACCCAGGGATGGGCTTACTGTGAAGTGGGGAAGTTCTTCACTTAATAAGGAAAGAAAAAATGATTGTGCTGAGGTCGCGAAGATCTCGAGGCCCAGGCTCAGCGCCAGCATCCAATGACTAAACTCAAGCCACCGAGGTCCTTGTGTTTCCCCAGCCGTGGTGACTGGCTCATGGTTCGAGGACAGTCTTGGGATGTTTGGCAGCTGGGTCAGTTGAAACACACTGTGACTCCTTCTGTCTGAATTCACAAGAAAACGACAGTCACGGGAGCTGAGGCACCGTCCTGTAGTGACAAGCGCCAGCTGGAGAAGGAGGCCTAGGCTACCGAGGTCAGAGTGCAGAGTGGGAAGAGCAGGCCCTTGGCATCACTGTCAAGCAGCTGGATCAGGCCCTGCCTGAAGCTGATGCTATTTAACTTTTTAGTCAAATAAAACTCAATTCATGGGCCTTATAGTTTATGCCAATTAGTCGAGTCTTCATTACTCAGACTCAAACTATTTTTAGTGGGTCCAGCCTTAATCACTTTTGGAATCAAATAAAAATTTTAATCATCAAATATTAAATGACATTAAAGTAGATGATCCTCAGAGATGACTCCCAGTTCTAAAATCTAGAGTTTATGAGGCCCAGGAGGCATTCCTGGCACTTAAAAAGTGTTTACAGGGATCTATATATAGAAATGTCTGTTCAACTTTGCAGCCAGAGAGACTCTAATTATTTAAAGATTTCAGGCAAGAAGATGACTGTGCCAATCGAGACTCTCACACACGACAAACCCCTTCATGGCTCTGGCCGCTCCTCACAGCTTCTGCAAGGCCCTGTGACATGGTTCCTGTCCACTCTCTGACCTTTTGGACGTCCATCTCCCCAGTCCCAGCTCTGAGCTCCTTCCTGCCCCAGACCCTTTGCTCTGACTCTTCTGTTGGCCTAGAATGTTCTTCTCCTGACTTCTACCCCTCTGGTGTCTACCCAAATCTCAGTTCTCAGAGAGACCTTCCCTGAGCACACAGCCAACAGCCCCTCTCTCTCTCTCTCTCTCTCTCTCCCCCCCTCCCCTCCACCCCTTTACAAATTGCCATTTACTTTCTTTACAGCATTTTTTTTTACAAGTGAAGGTGTCCCATTTATTTATTCTCTGGCTCTCCCTGTCTCCTGTGACATGTGCTGGTCAGGGGCAGAGCTCTTGCCTCTTCTGGTGTCCCCAGTGTCCTCAGTACTGGGCACAGAGCCTGACCCAGGGCTGACATGGGCAAAAATAGTTCAAACCTTGGGATCAAGATGGAGGGGACAGTGTCCACGGGAGAGGGGCAGGGATGGAAGGGGCTGGAAAGGCCATGGTGGGGGGGAGGGG
>NW_026000130.1:3718329-3730877 GCF_001458135.2 Marmota marmota marmota | reverse complement strand
GAGGGGGAGGGGGAGAGGGAGGGGAAGGGCTCCCAATCCAAGAAACGAGAGCGCCCACGTCAGAAGCCAGTTTCTGAGAAACTGACCCAGGGCCGGTTTCTCTGCCCTTCCACCTGCCACCTGGTTCCCCGGGGGCTGCACTTCTTCAGAGCCTGTGTCACCCCCGCCAACTTCTCCCTGAGGTCGCGATCGTGGAGCACCCACTCGGGGGGACAGGAGGACACTGCAGGCCACCATCATGGCTTTCACTTCCTCCTTAGGAGATGGGAACAAGGACAGTTCCCTTAATTTCAGAAGAAATGAAAATGGGCCCTCTGGGGTGCCTGTCATGCTGCTGGCTCCCGTCAGGACGCCCCTGCGGCTCTCAGGAAGCCCGTCTCAAGCCGACCTTGGTGCTGAAGGGCGACCTTCTGAAGAACAGAGCTCAAGTCGCTGAGGCTCTCTTTCTTTTCTTTTCTCTTTTTCCTTCGGAGGGTGGGTACGAGGGATTGAACCTTGGGGTGGAGCCACACCCCAGCCCTTTTTATTTTATTTTATTTTATTCTTGAGACAGAATCTTGCTAATTGCTCAGGGCCTCACCAAGTTGCTGAGGCTGGCCTCAACCTTGTGATCCTCCTGCCTCAGCCTCCCTAGTTGCTGGGATTGCAGGCGTGGGCCACCACATCAGGCTCTCTTTCATTTCTTAACCAAGAACCAGAATATGCCACCAAGACCCACTGTTTTCTTCCTTATCCCTCGTGTCTCCCTTTTCCTAGCAGATAAGGGGAATGAGGTGCTTTCTTTAGGACTTAATTTCAGGATGATAGCGTTGTATCAGGTCTTAAACTCAGAAAACTGCTCTGGAAATCGGAGCACGCACCTGCTCTTGAGAAGACTGACCAGGCGTGGAAATGGCAGGGGACATGGAGTCTCTTCCTCTTTATTTTCCTCTTTGCACACTTTCCCTCTGTTGGGCAAACACCTGTTCTCCGCGCGTCCCTGGTTCCGCCACGGCTGCTGATCCTGTCTCCTCTTCTCCTGATCCTCCTGGTCTCTGCTGGGAAGTCCTGCTTTTGGTCTTGCTTTATGCTTCTTTTTGAGGTGGCAGGGATGGAACCCAGGGCCTCACACATGCCAGGCAAGCGCTCTGACCCCTGAGCCACATCGCCAGCCCCCTTTGGAGAGATCTGAAGTTCTGCCTTTCACACTGGATCCTGAATAAGAAAAGAGTCAACCGCCCCATTTCAGGGAGGACCTATGTTCCAGAAATGGTAAATATTTGCTCAACAAATGATTGATTGCCTTTCATGCCAGGATTAAAGTTTAACTTGCATTGAGCAACTGCTCCCTCGGTACACATGAAAATAAACACTTGGGGACATGTGTGACAGTTTTTTTCACTGCTCTCCCCACCCCACTAGCCCAGTCTGTTCAGAGCAGTTGTTTGGAAAACAAAAATATGCTCATGCCCAGCGCCTGCCTAACACCTTCCATGGCTCCCCATTGCCCCAGGATTTAGTCCACGCTCCCTCCCCAAGCTTTAAGATCTCTCAGGAGCAGTTCTTGAAGGACATCCCTGAGCTCATCATTCCTGCCACCTTTGAGGCTGGCAGGGAAAACTGGGTGCCTCCGTGAGCAGCCTTCAGGGAAGCAGAAACATGTGGCCGGGTGTTGCAGAAGAAGTCTCAAGTTCACCAGCCAGAACGGACATGCGCGGGAGAAGCTGGGAAGTGAAGGCCCATGAACGGACCTGAGGACCAAGAGAAGTCACCAAGCGCCAATAAAGTGACAGAGCCAGAGCTTGCTGGGGACTCTGGGAGCTGGGTGTGTTCTAGCTGTGGCAGGGGCTGCGTGGAAGTCTCTGGAGTGGGTCTGCGTGGCTGCTGCCCCTGGGAATTTGCAGCCCAGTGTCGGGAGCTGGCTTGACATGCCCGCTGACCAGCAGGGCCGGGACAGCCGCCTACGGTGCAGGGAAGAACAAGGACGAAATCGAAGCCGTTGGCCCCTGCATCCGGCTGCCTCTGCCCAGTTCCTACCAGTGTCCTCTTTCAGAGTGTGACGGCCACCGCTCCACCTGAGACTCTCTGGCTTCTGGAAAGCTCTGCCCTGGAGCGTCTGGGGAAAGGCGAGCGGGAGCAGGCTCCCAGTGCAGCCAAGCCGCCCGGCAGAGGGCACAGAAGACGTGGGGCGAGGTGGAGGCCCTGCCCTGAGGGTCAGGGAGGAGCAGCAGCAAGTCCCAGGCTGGCTGGGTGTCATAATCCCTCCCCCATGTCCCCAGGACGTCCTCCATCTCCTGGGACGTCCGCAGGGCCCAGCACACACAGCTCCCATTTCCTGACCAGGAGACCCGGGTTTCCCAGGTCACGGGCTGCACACCCCCAGCTTTTCGATGAATTTTAAATCATGTGCAGTTAGGAGCTCAGGGTGAACAAAGCAACGAAGAAGAGTGACAAGGACAGAAAGGAAAGGTCCCCACACCCCACTCCTTCTCAGCCCACGTGTTCCTCACTGCAAGGCCAAGAAAGCACAAGTCTGAATAGGTCAAGGGCCTTGGCCCGCGGGACAGCCTCCCCTGGGTCTTTACAGGGGCCTGCCCACCGCCAGGGCCTGGCTCTCAAGCCTGGTGTCTAAATGCTTGCCATCGACCCCAGGGGTCCTGGGTGTCTTTGCCTGACACCAGTCTACTCTGATCTTTGTGGCTCTGACTTCCACCTCTGGGACAGGGTGGGCAGAAGGAGGCTCATTGTTCCCAAGCTGTGACCAGCAGGGCTGGGTATGGGCTGGTCACATCCTGGTTGGAGCCACCCCGGGATCAGACACAGACCTTGGGTTTAGGAACTCAGCTCTGTGGGTCACCTGGGAGAAGCCGATGTCCTCTCCTACCTTCCCTGTGACCAGAATGCTTGTGGACGTGTCACCAGGCTCAGGGACTCAGGGATCTCTGATCACACCCAGTAAAAGCATCTCTCTCATCCGCACGCGCGCGCACACACACACACACACACACAACCAGCACCACCAACAACAACTGTTCCTCAAAACAACACTTGGAGCTTACTAATGTGTGTGACTCACTCTGAGGGTTTTTATTCCTCTCTGACTTTGATTTAAAAATGCAGCTGGCCCTTCTGCTCACGCCCCTGCTTGACTGGCCTCCAGTCTCAGGGCAAAAAGTGCTGACCCATGGCTTCTCTTCCTGCCACCCAGTGACCTTTACAGAAACTAGATGCAATTGAATAATCAGAAAGTCACCGGAGAGGCCCAGAATCAGAGTCGAGGGTCAGCGTGAGTTCTGCAGCCCTGGGACGGACCTGAGGGGCTGTTTCTGCTACTCGGTGGCCTCACAATTCTTTTCTTTGCTTTTTTCTTTTTCTTTCCTTTTGGTGCCAGGGATTGAACTCAGGGGCACTCAGCCACTGAGCCACGTCCCCAGCCCTATTTTGTATTTTATTTACAGACAGGGTCTCACTGAGTTGCTTAGGGCCTCACTAAGTTGCTGAGGCTGGCTTTGAACTCGTGATCCTCCTGCCTCAGCCTCCCAAGCCCCTGAGATTACAGGTGTGGGCCACCCTGCCCCAGGGGTGTGGGCTTCCTTTTCTAGTGACGGAGACACGTTTGCTCAGGAGTTTACTGAGTGCGTAGACTGCTCAGCCACAGAGTTGAAGGAAAAAAAAATGAGAGAGGTCTAATAATAGCAATGGAAATGAGTAGAGGGGCGTAATGTGGGAAAAGCAGCCCTCTGCCAAAGGTGTCACCCAGAAACAAGTGGCCTGGAGACGGTGGTTAACAGGTGGGTATCAGCGGGAGGCAAGGGGAACAGCGGCTCTGTGGCCGTAGATTGCCCATCCTGAGGGGCAACCAGCAGGAGAGATGAGCCCTGGAGGGATGCTCAGGCTGTAGACGTGGGAGCTCAGGATCCCAGTGGAGGTGGAGGCACCTCTGGTGCTGGGAGAGGGAGCGCAGGAGCGAGAGAAGCTTTGTTTTGCCCTGGAGAACTCCGGGGGATGCAGAATGGAGTCTCCACCTGTGTCTGCTCAAGTTCAGGTGCACGATAAATACATCCGGAGGTGCTTCGGTGAAGCAAGTGTTGGGGAGACCCAGGTGGCAAAGAACCAAGCGACTGCTAGGTGCTGGGATCAGCCTCTGGCCAGCCTTTGGCGAGAATCCAAACCCTGAATAAACAGACCACGTTTGATTGGCAGCACCCACATCAGCTTGGAAGGGGGATCGTCCCCACTCAAGCCATACGTGAGACCTTGGTCCCTGCTGACACTGGCTTGCAGCCTGGCGAGACCCCAGAGGAGGACCCCATGGGGCCACACCCAGGCTCTCCACCCCTAGGGACTCAGGAGTTGCTCTCAGGGGCATCTTGTTTCCAAGAGCCAACAGCGTCATCCTGTCCCTAGGCACAGACCCTCCCACAGAACTCCTGCCCCTGCCTGGAGACCTGTCATTCAGCCCAGAAGTGCGATCTGATTGGCCAACCCGGCTCCCTGGTTTCAGGGCTGGTGATGGACAAGCGCAGGAGTCCAGATGGGCCAAACCCGCCCCGGGCGGGATGCGAGTGGCCCTCATGACCGGCAGCTGAAGGCTTTGGGAGCCAAAGTGCCCGTGACGTTGGATCGTAATTCCACGGTCCTGGGAAATGACTCTCTCCTGCGCATCTGTTGGCTCTAAGCGCAATCAGCGGGGTCACGGGGGCGCACGATGGGCTGTTGGTTGCAGCAGCCCTTCTCCAGCAAGGACTCAGCCGGGGAAGCTTCCAGATCACGCTCTGTCCACATGGAGGGGAGGGTCACTGACGGACGGAGTCGCCTAGGACAGCTTCCAGAGGGGAGCGTATGGATGCTGTCAGTCGCCCTGGAGCCCCGGGGTGACCCTGGAGAGCTGTGTCCCTGGCCAGTTCGCCCACCAAGTCACTGTGCGCACGCAGTCTCTATCTGCAGAGGCCACGCTGGCCTGGGCTCTTCCGGGAAGGAGCGCAGGGGCCTTTGGTGGCCGTTGCTTGGCGTTCTTGTTTGTTTAGAAAAACTAAGGCCCGTGTGGACAGAGCTATCATTTGTTTGTTTCCTCTTATTTCTATTTAAAGCAGTTTATAACGAAAGTATTCCAGAAAAATCTACCCCCCCCCCCCAGGCCTGCTTTGGGGCTGCATTCAGAGAAAGGTCATTATCCAGAGAGCAGCTGGACTCCTCTTTGGAAAGGTCAATCTGGTCATGTCACCTTCCTGCTTAATGCCCATCCAGGGCTCCCCGCTGAGATTGGGACAAAGCCCTTCCTGTGGCCTCCTGGGCCTGCAGGCTCTGGCCGGTCTCAGGCTTATCTCCTTGTCTCACACCAAGTCCCCTGCTGTCCCTTCTTGCTCCTCTGCCCCTCTGCCTCATCATCCACAGAGGAGGCTGGTTCTGAACACTTCCTGTTCATGCTTTGGTTCTTAGCTGAAATGTCACCTCTTCTGAGAAGCCCTCCAGGATGCACCCAATTGTAAAGGGTCCTGTTATAGGATATCTGGATCCTTTGGGCATGTAGCACAATTTTAATTAATCAACCAATTAACTGCCACTTCTCCCCATACCCAGGCTAGAATGTTACACTGTGAAGTTAGGGGGTACCCCTGGCTCCCACGGTCAGGCAGAGCCTCATACGCAGCAGGCCCCCAACGAATACTTCCTAAATAAATGAAATATAGGAATATCACAAGGCATAGCACAGAATGTTAGAAGGAAAGTAGAAGACAAAATGTAATAAATATGTGAGCAGAAAAATTAAATAATGGAGAAAAAAACAATGAAACCANACTTCCTAAATAAATGATGGAGGAGTGCGGGGGGGGGGGTGTCTGGGAATGAAGGAGTGAATGGAGCTCAGTGTAACTGTTTAAGCCTTTCCTTGACCCCTGGAGGACCGAGAGGGAAATGTCCTCACCCTCAGATGAGGGCCGCATTGGCCTTTGAGTTCCTGGTGGCCGAGGACTGAGGTCTGGCTTGGAGACAGACTTTGCAGAAGGTCGCGGGGGTAGCAAGTCAGAGGGTGACCTTTGTTGGTTTACGGGGACAGGAAGGAGGGCTTCGGGGTTGGCGCCTTTCCAATCCCCAATTAGGTCTGAAAGGCTTCGAAACCGGCCCTGAGTGTGACCCTGGAGGACAGCTTTCTACACCCGAGAGCGCCAGGATTCCAGGGCTTTTTGTGGTCTCCCACCAGATTCTAGGCTCTGTTCTTTCCGGAAATAATTGTGTGCAGAGAGGCCCTGGGAGTGCGTGGGGTGCCTTCAGGCTCAGGCACGGGGACTGGGGGCCTGTCAGGCCTGCCCTCCACGCCAGCTGCCCTGAGGCCCCCTGCCCTGGGGTCTCAGACGTTATTGAGCCCTCTCACCACCTCCCCTCACCTTCTAAGGGAGACAGCTGGGGTCAGAAGGGCAGTCCCTTAGTTTAAAGTCACAGGCCATGTTAGGGGCGAGGTTCAGATGGAGGCCTTTCCTGTATTACTGTCCGTGTTCTTGCCTCTCAGCTCTACCACAGGCCCTGAAATCACCCCACTGTCACCAGGTCAGACTGGGTGGTTCCCAGGGTTAGAGAAAAACCTGCTGCCCCCAACACCTCCCCACCCCTCCCTCTCTCTCTCTCACACACACACCCCAACAGTCCTGATGGATGAAATTCTTTAAAAAGGGCAAAACTCACTATTTTATAATCAAACATATGGTTTAAAATTCATACCTTTCTGGGAACGTTGACCCACCCCAAAATCAAAAATTCATACTAGGAAATTCACACTAAGGTGTAGATGACTAATAGGATCCCCCCTTTTTTTTTTTTTTTTAAGATTTCCATTAAGAAGGAGAATGCGGAGAAGAAGAGGGGGACATTTTTGCCCCAAGAACTAAAGGGGAGTTAGAAGCAGGAGGAGAGGAAGAGAGAAAAGGAAAAAAGGGAGAGGGCCTCAGAAAAGAAGCTTTGACAGACTCGTGTTGTTGCTCAGAAGTGCTGAGTGGCTTCTCCCTCCACAGCTGCCCAGGGCCATGTTGGGGCAGAGATTCACCTGGTGAGAGACCAAGAGAAGCCCTGGAAGGACAGGCTTCTAGGCGGAGGGGAGAGGAGTGAAGTGCCCAGGCCCGGGGTTGGCTTGGCCCATGCGGCCTGAGCTCCAGGGGAGCTGGGGGGGCTGCAGGCAACTCGGGGAGAGAATCTCACCTTTTTTCCTTTGAGGACATGACGGCGGCCAGGCCATCGTGTTTGATTCAGCAGCCCCGCGACCCAGAGCACGGGACACTCAGGGGATGGGGCTTGGGGGATCTCGAGAGTCTGGGCTCAAACCCTAAGAATCCAGCTGCTGTACTTTCCCACAAATGACTTGAAGAACGATTTTTTTAAAACGGTTAAAATGAGACCAACCACCATCATGGCAGACGCGGGGAAGATCTGATAGATGGTGTCTCAGTCGGGGATGGGCAGCCTAGCGTCCTTGGTAGGCCCTGCTGACTGCTCCTTCTGTCTTCAGGGTCAGATGAGCCCCCCAGGACTTACTCTGTGGTACTTTAGGTACCACACTCCGGGTCCTGGACCCCTGCTGAGTGAATGAGAGGGTGAGCCCTGGGGCCGGGGGACAGGGGGACCTGGAAGCAGAATCCAGAGGTGTGTGTGGGGAGAGCTGGAAGATGATCAGGGAGGCAGTGGGGAGTACAGTGGCCCACCTCGCCCCCCTTCCTCCTGTCCCTCGGGGCTCAGCGGATGGGACCCTTCTCTAATCTGGTCTGAAGAGCCTCAGGGTCTGGACTTGGGGTTCCCACACTTCCCTGTGTGCGAGTGTCCTGGGCGTCGGTCCCCACTGCAGAGGGAGTGTCCCTGTTGACCAGGAGAGGGAAGCAGAGCCGGCCAGTCTGCGAAGAGATGGGGTACAGACTCCCGGTGCCTGCCACCACTTGCCCCCGTGGCAGGTCCCCCAAGTGTCTCGGGCTTGCAAGGGGGTGACTGGGAACCCCTAGGACTTTTCTTAGCAGGCTGGGGGCTGGGGTAGTCTTTCTTGCTTTGGTTTTGATATCATTTCCCAGCTGAACCGCAGTGGGCCCTTTTGGACAGAATGTCATAGCGAAGGCCACCAAGTTAGGGCTATGCAAAACCGCTCGGCCTTTGTGACTGACACACCTGGAAGCATCTTCTCACCTTGCGAGGGGGTTGAGATGGGGTTTCCAGTTGCAGGGGAAGGCCACCGCCCATCTTGGGAGTCTGAGGACTCTGGAGCCACTCTGGTCTCGGGGCTTGACGGCGGCTCCTCGAGGCTGGTCCCGGTGTGGATCCCAGGAAGCCAGGAAGCTATGAGGGTCGCTGGGCAGGCACCATGTTGCCCCTTCACTGCAGAAAACAAGGGCACAGAACACAGCAGACTGGCACAGGCCTCCTGCTCCCCAGAGCAGGAGGGCTCCCCTGTCCAGGGCTGCATTTCTCTGGCTGCCCTTGGTGCTGAGGGCTGGGGCTCTGACTCCCTCCAACTGCCCCTCCGAGGTCTTCTTTGATTAAACGAAGGGTTCAGCCCTCTCCATCCCTGGGCCTGAGGTTCCTGGACTCACCTTTGCATGGTTATGCCCATCCAGGTTGGGACCTTCTGTCCAGGCTTCTAGCTCATCTTTTAATTGGCACTTACATTGTCTTCTGATAGAAGGCGGAGTCTTTGGAACAATCTATGATCTTATGTCATTCACCCATTCACCTCCTCACTTACCCATTCAACACGGATCTATTGAGCAAGGTCGAGCAATCTCATTACCGTCTCCGAGTCAGCCCAGGCACAGAGAGGTTAGGCAACTTGTCTAAGTTCACACAGCTCAGAAGAACTGGTGCTGGGTGTCATTCAGCCCATTTGCTGGGGGGACTAATGCAGATGTGCTTGTCTCTAAGAACCTTCCAGTGGACAGCTCACCCTACCTGCAAATTGGGGCGAGTGTGAGGATCTCAGATGCACTGGATGTCGCCCAGCACGGTGAGACCTAGACCCACAAAGAGGTATTGAGGGGCGTGAGTGTGCTTCACCTTCAGAAAGAGTCACTTAAAAGACTTTTTTTGTTCTTTGCTATTGGTTTTGTCGCCGGCACTGGTCTCTTTCTATCCAACGTTATATTCCAGTAATGACAATGATAACAAGACCAATATTTATTGAGTGCTTTCTATGTGCCAGACACTACTCTAAGTGCTTTTTATATGTCATATTTTTTTTTTCTCAGAAATCCCATTACTGAGAGTCAGAGAGGTTAGGCAACTTTGTCTAAGGTCACACAGCTCAGAAGAACTGGTGCTGGGTTTCACTGGACTTCTGAGCCCATGCTCTGAATCAAAACACTCCAGCTTTTCTTTAGAGGGACTCCCTGCCCAGGAGTCCCTGCATAGAAATGTTCATACCCCTCTATCTAAAGGAAGTTACTTCTGTACTGAACACAATTTCAGTGCTATTAGAACCAAAACTTGGTATCACAGAGTTCGCAGATCTTTTAAAATGTTGTGCTGCTCTGTATCCAACTGCCATTGAAATCTGCAAAGCTGTTGGTGTGAAAAGCAATATATCAGCTGCGAGTGACAATAAGCAGAAGCAGGCAGGACCTTCGTTACAGGTGCATGGGGACAGTTTGCTAGAAACTCCCTCAGAGGCATGCATCTAGGAGGAGATGCTTGGAAATGACATCACCGAAACCCCTGTTCTGTGTGGTTTTCTTGAGAAGCTACTACAGTTAAAGGACCTAAGCCCATGCAAGTCCCTTTGACCACGGAAGGATTTAAATAGTATGATTTGAATGAATGAAGACCAAGCATGTTCTGCCATTCTCAAACATCCTTCGATTGGCATTGATCTTTTTTTTTTTTTCCATTTGTGATTAATTTTTGGAAAAACATTCTCTCCCTGCCTGGCCCGCTTCTGCTTTATCATTCAGGGATTCTTTGAGTAGACAGACCCAGTCAAGTCTGGAGTCTAAAACAAATAAGACCAGTCCTTTCCTCTCTCAGTAGCTTTATTCCACCTTGAAAGCTGTTATCAAAATAAACTTGAACTTTAATGTATTCCTCTCAGCAGCCTCTCCCTCCTGATGGAAATTGTAGGGAAGAGAAAAGGGGACATTACGGAACCTTGAGGGAACTGTAGAGTTTTATCTATTATCAGGAGCAGCCTGAGCCTGAAGTCATTTAAATCTCTGGAGGTGGAGGAGGGTGGGAAGTGTAATTATTTGCAAGGGAGCACTATTGGCTGAGCACGAATGAGTTGCTGTTTGTTTTCTTGGTTCGTTTTAGGGATTACAGGCTGCTGGTGGTGTTTAGTGACAAGATACAGCAGTTCGGTTATGACAACTTCATCACTGTCGTCATTGCCTTTGGTTTGCGAGAGCACAGGAAAGCTCTTCTGTATTACAAGAGTCCAGGGATGGATGGGAGCAAGGGACAGAGAAATCAAGAAATCAAGGAGACAGCAGCAAGAGAAGATCACTCACTATTAACACCAGAGAGAAATACCCCTGTGTGGTGGAAACAGCTGGCGTGCTTGGTGCAGGGACCTCAGCAACATGAGCATCTTTTGAACTCTCCATTCTTTCTGCTAGAAGAGTAATTCCTTGTGTTTATAAATGCGTCAATTTTTTTTTTTGCCATTTGGTTCCTAGGAGTGCCCTGGGGAGATGTTATTTTTGGTAACTGGTCTTCCTGCTTCAAGTGTAATGACTGAGAATAGCTAGTTTCACTATCTTTTCTAGAAGCGAATAGAGGAAGTAAATTGTTGGTCTATTAGGTGTCTGCAGTGTGCACGTGCGTGCTCTTACCCCTCTGTCCTTTCCACAAACCCTGGGGCAAGCGACCCCATCACCATTTTACCTGTGAGCCTGAAAATGAAGAGAGGTAAAATGTTGCTTTGGAGATACCTCTGGTAGTTAGAATAGAGCAGGGATTTGACTTCCAGGGTCTTGTTCCAAACTTCCTACACGTTGCTATGGGAAAAACAAACAATCCCCCCTGCCCCAAATTTAACTGATGTCCCATGTGGACCAAGAAAATGCTGGTAGGTGCATGTATTTATTTGGTGGTTTTGGTTGGAAAGCCTTGATGATAAAGACATATTGGAAAACACTGTATTAATTAAATTGTGAAATTCGGTCTTGGGGACTGCTTGAGGGAACTTACCCTTCCTCCTAGGGTGACACTTGATAAGATAGTCTGTTCCTGTTTTTAGGCAAACACATGGAGGGGTGGGGGGCATGAGCATTCCACGTTTGGCTCTGCGTGTCTGTCTCAATAGTTCTGGACACTCTGCTGCTGGACCAAGCCCCTTCCACTCGCATTCTTACTCCCGGCAGCCCTCTTGTCCTTTCCTGGACAACTCGATGCATTTTGTGCCTCAGATCTTCAGAAGTGTCTGGAAAACTGTCCAATTGCAAGGGCAGGCTTAGCAGGGAAATGGCAAGGAGGGAGGGGGGTGGGTGGGATGGAAAGCAAAAGTCAGAGGGGTCCCTGCCGTGAGGGAATCAGGCGGCTTCTGCAGCCACATTCTATGAACTCTCCAAAATTTGACCTTAACCACTTCTGGTGGATCCTTTAACCCTCTAACTCTAGCTGAGTGCAGGCTCAGGGTGCCATGTGACCCATTCTGGAGAATTCAAGGGATTTCCTGCTCCGGATTTCTTCAGATTTTCTGGGTGCCCTTTAATCTCACTCTACCCTGGGTGGCACATGGATTCTGAACGCAGACTTACATGCATCACTGCAGAAAAATAAGAAGTAACTGAAAACCCCAGGCGGGGGTGGGGAGTGGTGAGAAAAGACACCAGGGCTCTGGGGATCAGGAAGCTGGAAACTCCCTCCTGCCTGGGTCTTGGTCTCTAGCATTTGCACTTCCCTAAAGTTGTCCCTGTGGTGGGTCTGTGTCCTCAGTAGGTACTCCATAATTGTCTTTCATAACACTCTAGTCTAAGTGATCTTTTGAACGCACGCTCCAACTCCTGTCCCCTGAGTGCAAGGGGGCAGACAGCACCTGCCTCAGTGGGCTTCCCACGGACAGCCCTGCCCCCAGGGGGTGACTTGGCCACACTTAGCATGCTACAAGCAACTTTCCTTAGCTTTCAGATTTCTCTCCGCTGTGTTTACAGGGAATGGAGGTGGGGGGTGGGGACATATTCAGGGTCACAAGGAGGCTGGGGGCGCGGACCGCTGGAAGTTGTTCAGAGGTGGCTGGGACCACGGATGGCTTACATCGCCCGCGTGGGCAGGTGGGACGCGTGCATTTCTGGGATCACCCCAGACCTCCCGGAGGATGTTGGCTGACAGTGTCCAGTTCCAGAACGACCGCGTCTGAGGCTCGGGGACCTCCCCCATCCCCCCCTGGGTGGTGGGCATCTGGCCCAGGGTTCTCCTCGGGGAAGGGCTGGCCTGGAAGTGCGGAGAGCTAGGGGCGGGAAGTCTGGGCCGCGGGTGAGGAGGAGGAGGAGGAGGAGGGAGGAAGTCCCTCGTGGCCACCCCGAGGGGAGGGTGCCCGCGGGGACTTGGTCAGGAGGCGCGGGCGGACCGCTGGGCGCGTGGCCCGGGCGCGAGGGGCACGGACGGTT
>NW_026000130.1:3666104-3716997 GCF_001458135.2 Marmota marmota marmota | reverse complement strand
CTGCGGGGCCAGCCTCGTCCTGCCGCTCCCTGAAATGGGGCTGCGGAGCGCTGTTGGGGGACGCGAGGAGAGAGCGCTCCAAAGTGCGCCCCGCGCAGCCAGCGCCCCAGCAGAAGCTGGCCAGGACGCGGTTGTGACTTGGCGCACCCGCTCCATCCCTGCCACCCACTCCTGCCCCAGCCTGGCCGTCCTCCTTTTCCTGGCCGCCTTTTTAGCCCCGTGCTTAGGGTTCTGCCCGATTCTCTTCTTGTCCTATCCCTGTCCCCATTCTAGCCCATTTCTGTCACCGCATCTGTCCCACCCTTGTTCTCCCCTTAAGCCCCATCCTTAGGGATCCCTCTGCCACACGCTTGTCATTCCATCAAGCCATCCTGCTCTTTCCTTCCCTGGTGCCTGCTGCCCTCCCTTCCAACTCCATCCTTCCCTGCGCCCCCTCTGCGCGCTTTAGCTAAAGAGTGCAGGCTGGTCGCCTTTTGTCCCAGGTATTCAAACTGTGGTTTTCAGCCTCAGCCCCTCTGGAGGTCCATCTGTCTACTCAGCTCCCTGCGCCCTGTTCCTCTGTCTTGCCCCAGGCAGGAATGAGTGTATTTTGACCTACTCAACATTCTCTTTTGGTATTGTGTCACCTGAGCTGGTTTTCTTAACACGTCTCCTGGTGGCACTTTCTTAAAAAGGTTGAAATGGGGACCTGGGGTTGTGGCTCAGTGGTAGAGTGCTTGCTTGGCATGTGTGAGGCACTGGGTTCAATTCTCAGCACCACACATAAATAAATGAACAAAGTAAAGGCCCATTTAAGAAAAAATAAAAGAATCTCTTTTTTAAAAAAAGGTTGAAATGGGATCCGCTTAAAAATGCAAATGGAATGGGTGATGCCAGAGAGGAATTTGTTGTTAAATTAGCTAGGAGGGGTCCTGTTGAATTGGCTACCCACTTGGTGAAGTCCATGCAAAGTCATCTTATCTCAAGTGATTTATTATTGATTCTACTATGATTGGTTTAGTTTTGGTGTTTTCCTAGTTCATGTTATTAGCAGTAGTCCAGAAGAGATTGTGCGCCAGGTTAATAGGGAGTCTATCTCCCCAGCCTCTTTCCCGAGGAACAGCATGGTGAGTTGTGACTCCTTGGTGCAGAATAGCTCTTGCTGGTGAAATCACTGGTGAAAAGAGGCATCGTCTGTAAGATGGAGCAGAACCCACGCAATTCTGTAAAGTGCTGGGATCTCGGCTGTTCTCCCTTCGAAATCACCAGTCCTTCAAGTGTAAGGTGTAAGAGCTGAACCGTGACCTGACCTAAGAAACTAGCAAACTCTTTTGATGGTCCCTAATCACCAGATGGTGGGTTTCCAAGTGCACTCATGAGCCCCGTGACCCAGAAGACGTGGATCCCTTTGAGTTATTTGCTTTGAAAAGTCAGATGGTGTAAACGAAGACGTGCTTGCTGGGTATTTTTGGCTTGTAGGGTGTGTTGCTTTTGATAAGCTATGTCAAGTGCTGTGAGCCGGATACTCCTAGAGCTGAACATAGCTGAAGCTGATGGGGAATCAGGGCTGTTTAATGTTTCTGGCAAATGTGAAATTAGAGAACAAGCTCCCCCTGCCCCAAACCTAGATTTCAATAAAACAGCATCATCAACAACAATATACATTTCCGTGAATGTGTTATAAAGATGCTTAATTTCTTTTTCTCCTGCCTTTCCAAAAAGACCAGGGAGTCTTCAATATATAGGGTTTCTATATATAACACCAGTTAATCTCAACTCCTGAGCCGTTTCTTTTGGGGGGAGGGGTACAGAATATCACTAAAATTAGGCTCTTGTCTTCATATTTTTTCTTGGTATTTTGAACTTAAAGTGACTTCTGCTTTTTAGCGTCCCTCTTAGGAACACAGTTATGGGCCCAGGGTACCCACTTCCTCGTGTGAAAGCCTGTGTTTTTCAGGGGTATTTTTTTGGGGGGGCGTAGTGTTTGTAGGGGAGAACTGGTGATGAAGAGTTTATTTCTCTTGACATTTTAGAATTGAGGAATGTCAACAGGAGAGTCATTGAAGGAAAGGGCCCTTTGGTAATTGTTATTCTGTTGCTACTTTTCAAATAGGCTCTTGAATTAGGCCAAGGGAGCCTTCTCCCAGGGTTCTAATTGGCTTTGTATTGATCTGATGGTTTTGGCTCTAGTTGTCATAGAACCGTTTACATGCCTGGCTTCTGGTACATTGGGATCATGGGGGAAAGCATTTGGCAGATTTTTTTTTCTCAGCTGAACTATCTATTCTATGGGGAGGGGGGACTTGGAAGTTTTTATATCCCACCCAAAAGTTAACTCATGTTAAATCCTCTCAGCATGGTGACTACCAAGTGCCTCTCTTTACTCTGTGGGTCAAGGGACTGGACAAAGCTTTAAGAGTTGACAGGAGACTCTCCCTCAGCTTCATGTTGGAGGGGGCCCACGGGATCCTCCGTCTTCAGTGTTCTTGACAAAGGTGCTGAGATTGGACTTTTCTGAATCTGAATATGTCACCGACTTCTTAACTTGACATTGGTGGATCACTGTGGACTTTTCATTTCCGGCAGACTCTGAAGTCACTTAGTATCCCTGATCTTCCTTGTCTCAGTACCTCTGCTTTCCCCCACAGTCCGAAACAGAAAACTTGAGGACCAAGCACCATCTCACTAGTTTAAAGGAAGCCCCACAGAGTCTGGGTGCCCCACCTCCTCCGCCTATTCCAGGAGCCTCAGGAAGTGGAACATTTAGTCCAGGGGGAGAGTCGGCTTCCCTGAGATGGCAGGAGGCAAGCATTTTGTTATGTTGACACATTATTCAATTAAGGAACCAATGAGCGTAAATCTTGCAAAAGCTGACTATTTGTTCAAATTACAGAGCGGCTTTCGTTTACCGAGACGTTTGTTGAGCTAATGTAGCTGCTAATGGGACTTATTGGGAATGATCGTTGGTGACCCATGGACTCACTGTGCAGGACCAGTTCAAACAGGAGCATGAAGAGGCATGGGTCCCTTGGACGCCATGTCAGAGAAGGAATTTCTGATTGCATTTGGGTCTAATTCATAAGCGAAGGCCTGCCGAGGACCACAGTTAAGTCCTGGCGTGGTTAAGACAGCTCTGCCTTAGGTTCTATTTCTCTGTTAGCCTTTTCCAAACAGAATGAAATCGAACTGACTTGCTATCAGGCAGAGTTGAAAGAAGTTGAATAACCAGAACTTGATCTTTCCCCAGGAGTCTCATTTCTGTTTATTGAATGCTGAAACTTTTGGATGAGCCATTGCAAAGCTTGTCATGTCAATGATTCATACAATATGATAGGAAAATCTGAAAAGAACATTTTAAGATTCTTTCTGCTGTTTAATGCCCTGATTCAGTATGCAGTGATAGAGCCATTTCCATCAGCCAGGCATGGGAGCACTGTGACAAACCCTACCACAGCCCCTTCCTTCCAGGAGTCCAGTGGGAAATGAACAGAGTTGAGTCCAGAAAGATGTTTGCTTTCAAGTGCAATTGCTGGAAGATTCTATTTAGCTGCGGACAGGCAGCATTGAGAGGACTTGTATTATCATGCACAGAACACATTATGCCCTCTAAGTGTTTTGTAATAATTTGCTAATGGCTCCCTTTGAAGAACTATTCCAGACATGGTAACACAGTAATATGGTAGTTTGCATCTTCCTGTTCTTAAAACTACCACTCATAATTGATCTTGCAAAGTGGTGCAGTTTTAAGTGGTGCCATTTTCTTCTTTTGTGGAAATGAGTTCATTTTGTAACTTGGGGATTCTAATCAGTAAGTGGTTGGTGGATAACGGGAAATATTCCTCTATTTGCACCAGAGGGTGTTCCCTGGCTGCACTCTTCTGACCCCACAGCCTGACCTGGAGCCCAAAGGCCCATGTTAAAAGAATCAACAGGGCTGGGGATGTTTCTCAGTGGCAGAGCACTTGCCTAGCATGCAGGAGGCCTTGGATTTGAGTCCCAGTGCTGCGGTGGGGAGAAAGGGTGAGACCCGTCAGGAGGAAAGTACCCTTTATTACCCAGAGGAACATGTCTATCCTAGAACAGAGCTGTTCTTTTTTTTTTTTTTTTGCCCCCACTAAGGCACAGATTCAAAAGGTAATTTGTTCTGACCTTTCAGTTCTTATTTCATTCTTGGTCAAAGTTAATTTGTGCCAGGGACTTCAAGAGGCAAGGGTTGTGTGTAGCTGTCAGTTCTTAGAAATTGATGTACCAGGGCCATGATTTCGGACCTAGAATCTGCCCTGGTCCAGCATTATGAAACGCTCTGAGTCAAGAGCCCAGTGGAGCTCTCGAGGTACAGGCAGTCCCGGCTCCTAATTAATCAGTTCTTAGAGACAGCCTCCTCAAGAGCTTCCCCAGCACACTGAACTTGGCTTTGCCAAACATCTGTGTGGGCAGGGATGGAGACCGAGATGAGAGCATCCGCAGGCGGGGAAGGACAAGGCGGGCCTCTTCCAGTCTGGGGGTGGAGGGCAAGCGGAGCCCTGGGATGCTGAGTGTTAGGAAGCTAGACCTCTCCAGGCCCGAAGCCCCGAGAAGGGAAGAGGCTCAGCGTCGGCAGGTCATGCTGTAGTAACTGTCCTGTGCTGAGACTTGCCCTCTGGCAGGCAGTTCATGTGTTCCCCCCACTCCACCAACCAGGTGAGTGGCACGGGCAACTACCTGCCCAGGGAAGGGGGGAAGGTGAGCCCAGGGAGCAGCAGAAAGCCCTGGGGGTGGGTGAGCTTAGGCACCCCTCCCAGCCCTTCCCACCATGCTGAACCTTTTGGCCAAGACCAGAAGCATGCCCTTGCCTCTGATTTTTTTTGGGGGGCGGGGCGGTCAGGGTACCAGGGATTGAATTCAGGGGGCCCTTGACCACTGAGCCCCATCCCCAGTCCAATTCTGTATTTTATTTAGAGACAGGGTCTCACTGAGCTGCTTAGGGCCTCGCTGTGGCTGAGGCTGGCTTTGAACCTGCGATCCTCCTGCCTCAGCCTCTCAAGCCTCTGGGATGACAGGCGTGTGCCACGGCACCCAGCCTGGCATCTGATTTTGCAAGGAGTGGATGAAGCCACAGTTTTTATTTATTTATTTTTTTCTTTTTTAACCTGCTGATGATGATCCCAATCAGCTGCCGAACAGCGAGGACTGTCCTCTGCTGGGGAACAGCTGTTCCTTGGGGACCCGTGCAAACGGTGATCAGGACTAAGTGGAGGAGCAGTGGCTCCTTGCTTCCCATGAGGCGCAGGAGGGTTAAACGCCTGTTGTGTTTAACACAAGGAGCGCGATCTGGATCTGGCTGGTGCTAATGAGAAATCCTGCGAGAGCCCTCCCCAGCCCTGGCGTCCACACAGCGGGTCTGGATTTCTACCTGGGTTTTAATCCAGAAGAAAGCAGAGCCTGACCGCCCCTCCCGGCCCCCACTTCCATTTCTGGGAAAAGAGCAACAAGGGGCCATGCTATCTTTGGCCTGATTAGCAATAAAAGTCACTTTCCATTCAAGCCATCTTCCTTTGCTGATCCAGCGATGTCCGGGGGATGGGCACCACCTCTCGGCCTGTCCCTGCCCCTCTCTGGACACTGTGGCCGTGAGGATGGTCAGCCTTGCCTCAGTTCTTGTTAAGTCATTTCCGTGGCTCGTCATTTGCATACTGATGGGGCTGGAGTCGGGACGCCTCTCCCCTTCCCACTTTTCTTCTTTCCTTTCTATTTTCATCATTGATGAGAAGCCGGAGCCCCTGGGCCTGTTCTGGCTGCTGTGTGGGCCTCAAGGGCAGAAGTGACCACTCGGTTAGTTCCTCTCATCCCGTAACTGTGTTCTCTTATTTTGGAAGTCTTCTTTTGGGTCATCGATGCTTCAGCTGGAGCATAAGCATATTGCAATTCTGTGTGTGGCATTATAGAAAAGGCCTGGCAGGCTACTGTGACCGCGCTGTGCCGCCCAGATGTTGGCGCCTGGTGGCGGGACGGTGCGCCCAGCCTGGCCTCCCTTGCTGCCATTTCCCTCTCCCAGGGCCTCTGCAGCAGGAAGACGCCAGCCCAGGCCTCGTTGCTCTGTGGCCTGAAGGCCCCCTGCCACCTCCCAACCCCACTGTCCCCGCCATCCCTGCCACCTGCCATGCTGTGCTAACAGAGAAGGTTCTAGATCAGGAGCCAAGAGGCACAGAACTGACTCGGCTGGCAGCTTGCCACGGGACCTCAGCAGGGCCCTAAGATCCAGTGCTCGGCTTCCCTGCGGGTGACAGACACTATCCATTCACTTCTGAAAGTAAACGTGTCCTAATAAAAACCTCTGTCTCATGAGCATTTTTAATCCACATATTCCTAGACACGGAAAACGTTTAAATCACTCACACTCAACTTCAGATACAGATAACTCAAAGGAAAAAGGTTGGAGGGATGATTCAGACAGGAGTCTTCTTTAATTCGCAGTGTGGGGCACCTGTCCTGGGGATTGCGTGTAGGAGGAGATGTGACCGACCGCACCTTAAGGCACAGAAGAGCAGCAGGTGGCAGGGGGTCCTGCCAGGAGACCCAGCCACGTGCTCTCGGGGAGGCAGTGGGGCTGGGATTGACAAGCAGGGTTGTTGGTCAGCAGAGAAGAGCGAATGCTGACCCTCACCCTGTGAGTGGGTGAATTTCCCCTTGGTTTTCTTTCCTGGGCTGCTTGTCATGGCCTGTGAGTCTAGAACCTTCCGCATGTGCTGCTTCACTCTGATCTTTTCTTCTTTCCTGCCTTCCCTCCTTCTTCCATGGGTCCGTCTGTCCATCAGCAGGTCTGGGCTCTGGTGTGTCGGTGGCTAAGGGTTCCCAGGCAGGCTGCTCCTAAATATGGGCCAGCAGGCGGCCAGGAGACCGACTCATGACCTGCAGGTCTTGGCTCCAGGAAGACGAACCCAGAGTCGTACAGTAACAGCAGCTGGCTGCAGGGGGTCGAGCCCAAGTGACTCACCCCCAACTTCCGTGGACCTCCACAGATTCCACATCAGCAGCGTAGGACTGTAGTATTGTGCGTTGGAGAGCTCTCGGAGAGAGTCCAGCCCAGGCCCCCGTGGACGGCATCTCCAGTGAGCCCCCTTGACACTCTGGATGTGAGAAAGCAGCCTGCTGAGACGTTCTGTGCATCACCTCCTGTGTCCCTCTGTCCTGCAGCACAAGGCCGGTCCCTCCCATAAGGGACAGAGCATCACACATTTGAAGGCAGCACCTTGTGCCTGCGGTGGCTGTTCTAGAAGCTGCCCTGGTTCCTTCAGTCATTCCACGTACCCTGCTGAAGTCTGTTTGCTTCGCCGTGGTCAGCGTTGACATTACCCAGCAGAAAAAACGATGTGATTCAGAAGTTACTAAAGTGGTGTCTGTACAAGCCTCATGATCAGTTCAGTAATGACAGAACTGGCAGTGCACCTATTTCAAGTGTATGGTTAGGTTCCCCTGGAGTTCCAATACACTGGGGGCCCCTTGAACGACTTACCTTCATGATGCCCGTTTGCCGAGGGGTCAGGGTCTGTGTCAGCCAGCGTTCAGGAGTGAGGTGTGGGTCACACATGCATCAGACAACGGCCATTTGCTGAGTGCTAAGGAGCCTGGGCACCATGTGGTTTGAGATTATTATGGGCCAAGATGTTTTAGGGAGAGGGTGAGTTTCAATTACGCTGAAAGTCACCTTCTGAGGATGTTTCAGGTGTTTAAAAACATAAAATCCCATTAGCCAGGGAAGATTGTAGGTTTCTTTGATTTTAACAATAAAATATTTTTTGAGGGGGCACCAGGGATTGAACTCAGGGGCCCTCGACCTATTTTGCGTTTTATTTAGAGACAGGGTCTCACTGGGTTGCTCAGGGCCTCGCTGTGGCTGAGGCTGGCTTTGAACTTGCGATCCTCCTGCCTCAGCCTCCTGAGCTGCTGGGATGACAGGCGTGTGCCATTGCACCCAACTAATAAAACATTTTTGAATAATATTCTTCATATCTTCTTAATATTTTGTATGTTGGGTGATTAAGTCAGCTCACTGATCTTTATTATCTTGTGTGGAAGATCATGAATCTGTTTATGTTTTCTGGTTATTTCTATGAACTTTTCTGCTTTTGATTTGGGTCTAAGATAAAAACGAACTAGCAGGTACCTGAATGGCTTTTCTCCAGTTAAATACTGCAGCCTTCCATGTTGCTGTGAGAATGTCTCAGGCTGTGCTGAGGTTTTGGATCTACCTTCTTTGCAGACCACGAGGGGGCGGGTACTCGGTGGGGAGCACTCACCCAGCTCGGGGGAGCCCTGGATTTCGACCCCAGTTCCTCAACAATGGCAAAAGGGATTTGGTGGTGGTGGTTCTGCGACTCCCTTCACAGTGGAGCTGGTCCTCGGGGGATGCGTGGACGTGTGTTAGGGAGTGTGGTGCTGGCGGTCCCTGCTACCGAGCGGGACTGCTCTCCCACCATGACTTTGCCCCCATGAAACAAGGTGGCGGTCGTTGTGGACGGGGATTTCTTAGGATCGACTCCTTTGGTCGACGGGTTTCTAAACTCCACGTGGAAGACTTGCGATCATCGCTGTATTTTTGTCCATCAGGGAGTGACCTCCTTGATGCTGGCTTGGCCCTTCTAATTATTTAATACCGAATTCAGGTCTCGCTGTGGGGAGAGCTGACTCTGGTGGACGCTTTTTCCTGTGAGAGGTTTGGGTCAAGACTTTTGGAGCTTGTGAGCTCCTGAGGATCTGACGTGGCGCACGCGATGGTGGAAGAGAGAGGAGACCAGTGCCCAGCGGCTCAGCTGGGCCCACGGCCCTCTGTCCCCCACTCCCCCATGTCCCCCCACTCCCCTGGGGTGTATAGCGGCCAGCACCCACAGGGCATGCTGAGGCCCACTAGCTGGGCTTGTCACTTAGAGCTGCGTGTGGCCCGTCACTTCTCAAGCCCAGTGATGAGGGCTGGGTTTATTCCACTAGCGTGGACTGGAGCCAGAGCTCGCTTAGCCGGGCCTCAATGTGCTGCCCAGGCTGGCCTTGAGCTCCTGGCTCCAGCCCCCTGCTGCACCTCCCCAAGTAGTGGGGCCATGGGTGCACCACACCCCGATGAATGGGTTCTAAAAACCCCACCGATCCTTGTATACAGTGATTTGTAGTCTCAATGAATTAACTCTTTTTTTTTTTTTTATCAATTATCCTCTGCAGTAGGTAGAAATTTACAAAATGAAAAAAAAAAAATCACTGCAGACGTGTCCACGAGGAGATGTGGAGAGGCAGATTCTGGCCATGCAGGGACAGCCGGCTCTCCGCAGACCCTCAGCAATGGCCTGAGGCCCTAGTGAGTCTGTGTTCAGGGCTTGCTGTCTTTCCAGTGCCCCGTGGGAAGCAAAGTGGCCATCGGAGTTGGCCTGGTGAGCACAGGTCGTGGCCCATGGTCAGGTGGACAGAGGACAGCTCCTCAGCCCCAGCCATGGGGCCAAGCTGTCCCTCCGGGGGTCCGCATCGTGCTGATGTGCAACACTGAAGTCCTGGGCTCCGGTGGCTTCTGTGACAGCTCATCTTACACACCCCTCGTCTGTGGTTGTCACTGGTGGGCAGGCCTCCGCTGAACCTGATCACACAGTGAACAGAGCCACCGTGGGGTGCCCGGCCCAGGCCTGGACGCTTCTCGGCCCTCCGCGTCAGGTGTGGCCCTGGGCTTCATTCCAGGCCAGGCCTCTCTCCTTATGTGGAGAGTCTGGAAAGAGCCCGTCATGTTGCCATCGCTGCTGTAGAGGAGGAGCCGGGTTCAGAAGTTCCTCACCAGGCCACCGTGATACGACGCGGCACGGCTGAGCCGAGCCCAGGCCTCCGGACCGCCCAGCCCGTGGGTTCAGGGAAACCTCCAGTGACTGGACGGGCTGTATCCATGGCCGCTCCTTCCAGGGGGAGGAGGGTGGGCGGAGGAGCCCTGCCAGTCGCAGGCACCAGGAACACGCTGAACCCGCGGGGTCTTCGCTTCCTAAAGGGGAACAGCTCCCGAGGTCCAGCAGGTGGTCTAGCGGGGGGCCTCATGGGAGACTTCCACACAGCGGCAAACACATGGACCATTCCCTAGAGGACGAGACCGGGTGGACTCCACGCCGAATAACAGGAAAGTAATCGATTAATATGGTAGCCATGTTATAACTTGAGAAAAGCTGCATCTTTCTGTGATTCCTAGACACCACCTTATTTTATTTTAATTATTATTAGTAGTGATATTTTTAGTGGTTCTGGGGATTGAACCCAGGGCCACATGCTGGGCAAGTGTCCCACCACTGAGTGATACCCGCGGCTCCATACTTACTATATTTTATTTTGGCACCAGGGATTGAACCCAGAGGCCCTTAACCACTGAGCCTCATTCCCAGCCCTTTTTGTATTTTATTTGGAGACAGGGTCTGGCTAAGTGCTGAGGCTGGCTTTGGACTCACCATCCTCCTGCCTCAGCCTCCCCAGCCTCTGGGATTACAGGTGTGTGCCACTGCACTGGCTCCAACCTTATTTTAAAAACACAAAATTAAAATCCATCCTTCTCCCTGTTTGTAGGCAAATGGATAAACTCCAGTTGAACAATTTGAGTTTACGCTAGATGCATAAAGAATTTTCTTCCTTCCTTCCTTCCTTCCTTCCTTCCTTCCTTCCTTCCTTCCTTCCTTCCTTTCTTCCTTCCTTCCTTCCTTCCTTCCTTCCTTTCTTTCTTCCTGTTAAAGCCAATACTCATTCATGGTCCATTTCTAAATCGTGATGGAAACATGGGGCGTGTTGCATATTGAACCTTTCAGGGAGAGGTTATTGAGCTCACACTGGGGCAGGTGTGTCAGGACCCATCTGTGAAGCCACTCAGCCTGGGGCACCTGGGAACCGGGGTCAGCTCTCCCCGTCTGTAGTGTGAGCTCCACCCTCCAGCGGCTACCTGAGACGTCAGGACTGCTGTGCCCAGCCCTCGGCTTCTGGAAGCTCTGTTAGGGTGGACATGTCCGCACATCTTCCTTTGGTCGACTCATGAGACTTTCCCTAGGATGGGATTATCAGGAGAGCCAGTGTCAGTGACATGGCCTGAGAAGGAGTTCTCGCCCCTGCTGGCTTTGACGTGGAGGAAGGGGCTGTGGGCCAAGGAGCACAGGTAGCCCCTAGGGTCTGGACAAGGCAGGACAACGGGCTGTCCCTTGGAGCCTCTGCAAAGGGACGCTGACACTGTGACTGTGGCCCAGTTAGACCCAGTTCAGACCTCTGACCTACTGATGGGGAGGTGGCTTTCTGTTGCTTTAAGCCACCAGCTTTGTGGTAGTTTGTTATGGCACCAGTGGCCAACTGAAGTACTCATGGTCTCCAAAGAAGAGGTCCCCAAGCAAGACAGAACAGAGCATGCTCTTTCCTCCCCGCTGGCAGTGGAGCTGGTGAGGTGGCTGAGATGTGACCTGAGATTTGCTCCTCGGTGCTTTACAAGACCAGGAAGGGGTGGACCACAGAGACCATCTAGAATCTCAGTACGAGAGCCGGATGGCCGGTGCCTGGCTCCCTGCGAGGTTCTCTGCGCTTCTGTGTGTGGAGAATTCCTGCTGATTTTTAAGACAGCGGAGTGGGTGGGTGGTGCAAAGACGACAGCTGTCTTCCTGCAGGACTGGGGAGCCGGCATCTCGTGAGAGGAGACTGGTGCCCTAGCCTACAGATCCTGTGACTGCCTCTTACACAGAAGGGGACACACCGCGCAGGCAGCAGCCCCCCCGCCCCCCACACTCCAGGGAGGCGATGGGCTTCTTGGAAACCACATTAGATGACTCAAAAGAGGCCCCGAGGCTCCAATCAGGGAGATGTGGGGAGGGTTTGAAGGAGCTGGTTTGCAAACCAGAGTCCTGACTAATCCAGTTAGTGTGGACAGATTTACAGCCTCTGGACCTGGTGGCTTTCCAGGGGAGGACGAGGAGGAGATCGTGGCGAGAGTGGAAACTTTAGAAAACTCTGTCCCCGTTCACTTCCCAAGTGCAAAACCCTGACCCACTCAAGGCAGATTGCAGGCATCTGTTAAACCCCAGCCCCAGCGCTCAAACTCAGCAGCTGCTACTTCAGATGATCCCCCCCCCCCCACGGTCTGCACCTACCTAAGTCTTTTTCCCCGAGATTACTTTAACAGCTCTCTCTTTTTAAATTGCATGAATGTGAATACTAATTTGTCAAAACATTTCAAAATGGTTACTTTAAAATGAGAGCTTCCTAATGTGTTACCCTGAGCCAGCCCCCACTAAGTCATTACCATCAAGACCAGGATGAGGAGCAGGGAACTTCATTAAGAAGTGAGAGAGAACATGAACCCACGGACAGCTACCGCCTCGTACTCCACAGAGGGCTCAGTCTTGTGCTGATGTCAGTTCTCAAGTCCATCTCATCCAGATGAACCCAACAAGCTGCTCTTCATTGAGAAAATGGGCCAAATAACGAATAGAAGGCCGGGTGCCGTGGCCCAGCCCTGTCCTCCCAGCAGCTCGGGAGGCTGAGTCAGGAGGATCTCAGCAACTTAGTGAGGCCCTGAGCAACTCAGGGAGACCCTGTGTCTAAATAAAATATAAAAAAGGGCTGGGGATGTGGCCCAATGGTTAAATGCCCCTGGATTCAATCCCTGGTGCCAAAAATAAATAATAAAAAAAAAAAAATAGAATTTTGAAAAACGAGAACAATAGGAATTTTTCCTAACAAATATAAAGCACTGCTATAGCAATTAAAGCTGTACATATTCATATGTATTTGAATGTGGTTCATGAGCAAAACGGGTAGTGTCTGACAGCTGTCTATCATATGAAGTCGTAAACTCCTCACATCATACACCAAAATAAATTCCAGACGGTTGAATGAGGTAATCATAACATATTAACAGTGCAGAAGTATGAGGGAATATATTTTTGTTGCTCTGGAGTACAGAGGACTTTCCCAAGCAGACCCCAAACCTAGAAACCATAAAGGAGATCCGTGGTTGTGAGGACAGGAAACGGAAGTTCTCAGGGCACAGTGTCGCCATGTCGCCAATCGAAACACCAGTGCAGATTGAGTGTCCCTTGTCTGAAACGCTGGGCTGGAAATGTTTTGGAGTTTGGATTTTTTAAAAATTTATACCTGTAGATGGACAGAATGCCTTGCTCTGTTTATTTTTTGGTGTGGTGCTGAGGATCGAACCCAGCGCCTCACACATGCTAGGCAAGTGCTCTGCCACCGAGCCTCAGCCCCACCCATCCGTGAATTTGGGTTTTCACTGGAGTTTGGGATCCTCGAGGTGCGTTTGCGATGTCCGGGGCAGGGCCAGGTCTAAACTCAGAGTCCACGGGTGTTCCGGGCGCCCCCTGCACACGCAGGCTGAGGGAACTGTATTCAAAACCTTCGGTGCCCGTGCATTACACCGTGACCTGCCACGTGAGGGCACTTGCAGCATCACACGGGGACTCCAAAAGTTTGGGGTTTGGGAGCATTTCAGATTTTCTGATCAAGAATGCTCAACCTATAATAGAAAAAAAAAACTTACCTTGGGTGATCTTCCGTGGGACATATTTTAGTTTGTGATTTTTTTCCAGCTCACGTGGCTGTGCGGAGCTCTGTCTGGGCCGCAGTGTCCCAGGGCAGGGGCGAGGGGCATCGGCCTGGGCCGCGTGGGGGAGGGAGTGTGGCAACTTCATCAAATGAGTCAGTGGCTTGCTGTGGTAATCCCATCTGTCGGTCAGTGTAAAGAAGTGTTTGCTTTAAAAAAGCCACGAAAACTGGACGTTAATGTCATGGGTGGTAATTTTGGAATTCTTCTCACATAATTGCAAAAAGCGAGCCCAAAGCTGGAGTCTGTCTGTGGCCTGGCATTTTGCTTTGGGTATTTTTCTTTTTTTAATTGCCGTCATCCCGCGGCCGTGTGGCCTGTGTTTTGGATGCAGGCTGAGGTGCTTGTCGGGCCCAGTCCCTGGCTGTGTCCCACCCCCCTTGCCAGGTGCCCCTCACTGTCACAGGTCACCCATGGTGAGCAGCACCCTGCGGCTGCCCCTGCGGAAGCCACGCCCACCATAGATCGGCTCTTGTGTCCACCCCTCGGCCACCCCTCCAGATGTGGGCATGGTAAGCACAGTGCCTGGCACACATGAGGGAGGCAGTGTGTATCTTTTGAATGAAGGAATGACAGCTGAGTGCCTGTCCTCGTCCTCCCCAAGAGTGGAGATGGACCCTAACCTCCAAAGCAGTTGGCTCTGGAGGCCAGTGTGGCGAGGATTTGAGGATTCGAGGCTTCGGTGGAGGGAGGTCAGAAATTCTGGAATTCGTTTGTACAGCTGTGTTGTGTAGGTCATGACATTATTTAGACTACAAATTTGGATTGATTTGGCAGATAGCTTTTTGTTGGGGGGGAGTGTACCAGGGATTGAACTCAGGGGCAGGGTCTCACCAACTTTCTCATTTGGCTGAGGCTGGCTTTGAACTCACGATCCTCCTGCCTCAGCCTCCCGAGTCGCTGGGTGGCATAGAGCTTTTTTGAAACTTTGCAGATAAGCTCTTTTTGAACAATGGTGATTCTGTGAAGAAAATACTAGCCAGAGAAACAAATTGGTTATTGATTAATGAGATATGCAGCTAGAATGAACAGGGGGTGGGGCTTGAGATCCTAAGATCTTGGGGGAAACACTTTCTGGAAGACTCATTTGTTGTGAAAAACGCCTGCGTGCTCTCCTGGGGTGGTCAGGTCGGCTTCGAAAGCCAGCTCTTCCGCTCTCAGATTTTCTTTGGAGGCTGAAACAATGTGAGAAACTTCGACAAAGGGAAACCTGGTGTCCTTTGAAATGTCACGGAAAGGCCATTTCTCGTAGTTAGGTGTGCCGCAAGCAATTGTAACAGAGACCCCAGAACGCAGTGGCCCCACGTCTGGGCCACGTGAGACTCTGATTCCATCGTGGTCTCCGAGGGAAGGCCGGGCACCAGGATTTTAAGAACCCTCCTCAGGTGGTCCCAGATTCAGCTGAGGCTGGGAACCTCGGGGTGACTCTGAGCTGACCAGGGAGGGGAGTTAGGTCTGCAGCCCGGGTTGGCCTTGACCGCAGCCTGCAGAGGAACCTGGCCGGGCAGCCCTTAGAGGGTCACCTCGAGGCCAGGTGGGAGCTTCGCCAGGAGACGCAAGGCAGGAGGCAGAGCCCCAGCGATCTCTTTTCGGGGACGTGACCTGGAAGTGGCATAAGTCACTTATCTTCAGGTTCTGTTGGCGAGCAGCAGATCATGTGACCTACCTGTGGCACTGGCCTGGCTGGCCGTGTGCCCACTATTTCCTGAGGCGGGAGGGTGTCCGTGCTGATAGGTGGAAGGCATGATGGGCACCCAGCGGCTGTTATTAACTGCCTTCAGGACTAGGGCCTGAGTCTAACCGGGCAGAGTTGAGCTGGTCCCCCGCGTACAGCTGCGTCCCCCTGACTCCCCCAAGAGGATTTATACGCTGCACACTGAGCTCTGGCGGAGGCCACGGCTGCTGGGAGGCTGGGTTTTCAGGATCCTCGGGTCTCCACCTGCTGCTCCCTGCTGTGTCCTCTGTGGGAGGGACACTCCCGCCACTGGCTGTTTCTCATTGGCTTGGTACAAGGGTCAGAGGTGCAGGACAGTGATCCCGCCCAGTTGTGGCCCACTGATGCCCGCTGAGATCCTTGGTCCTGGCTCCTCAAGGGCGCAGCCTAACAGAGTGCAGGTGGACGGGGACATCCGTCTTGGTAGCCTGTCCCATGTTCTAGAGACCCTTCGGGTCGTCTCCCTGGGCTCAGCCTTCACCGTGGAAGCCCTTCTTGGGAACAGATTTCGTGTGAGTGAATGAGCCGAGTTCACGGGTCTGTGTTTCTGTGGCCAGAATACTTCTGGACTCCGGGCAGACCCTTAGCAAATATGAGCTGATGTAAATATGCTTGTGCCGGATCATGTCATGGAATTTACTTATGAAAATGATCGCTCTTCATTCACTGCCTTGGGGACATTCACGTTGGTGGCAGATTGGGCCCTGTGGGAGGTCAGGTGGTGAGGGGAGGTTCAGTACCGGGACGCTCGCTGACGTCCCTCAAGATGCACGTGTAGTGGGAGACTGAGACGCAGTGGTCACTGAGCCTCATGGGGACCGTGGGGTGGTGACAGACAGCCCGCAGCCAGTGGGGCTCACCTCTGAGCAGTTGGGGATCACAGACCCGGACCTTGGAGGAGGATACGTAGGAGCTTTTCATGTTTTACAAAAAAGCATTCACGGGGTCAGTATTTACAGAGCTCTGTAAACGGTTTCATGGAGACTGAGGAGAATCCAGTGTGGCCCCGGGTAGGGAGACAGCGCGCGATGTGGCCATTGGAACCGTGGGAGGGTCCTCCAGGGCTGGGGACTTTGGACAGTGGTGGAACGAGTCTTTTAAATGAGATACTTCCATGGTTGGGCGTGTACTTTAGGAGCGAGCTCTTGGGAACAGGAAGCTGCCACCCCCCGGGTGGGTCTCCTTGCCTCCCCCTGCTCCCACGTGGAAGGCCACATCCACAGAGTAGAGGTGCCGCTGCAGGGGGCTGGTCCAAAAGAGTTTCCCTGAACAGGCAAATGGTGTCCATGATGATTATTGTCCCCAACTTAGAGAGATGGTTTGGACGATGAAGGTTTAGTGCTGTTAGTTAGGTTGATTGACGACCCTAAGAAGCCGTCCGAGTGCTTCTGTGCCCAGTGACTTTTACGTGAGGACTGCTTCTCTTTCCATTCATTTTTTGGCCGGTGAAATTCAAGTAGGTTTAGTGCCACTTTAACACGCAGTTCTTGATTGCAAAGAAATAGGCATCAGAAGCAGAAGGCAGAGTGCCAAGCTATTGGAGGGATGGCACAAGGGACTCAAATCCACGTGCTGTCGATTGGGCTGTGATCCCCGACGTGGACGGGCCCGGGATCAACTGGTTGATGCCGTGGGGATTACCTTCCACTTTCCCTCCAAAGATCTGGTGACAAGGGACACCAACCGACCCTCCTGAAAGGCTTCCCGCCTCGGGATCCGTGTGCTCTCAGATCCAGTGGGACAGTTTTGACTGTGGCTTTGGATGTCACAGCTCTATTCTGCTTATTGACTAGATTGTGAAAAATATTTAGCAACTACCTTTGAAAAAAGAAGCAGTTTCATTTTGAGGAAATGGAATCTTGGCGTGATAGCGAGTCACCTTATCTTAAAATAAAGTCTGCCTCTTGGGTTTCTTGGTGGCCAGGAGTGGGAACAGCTCCTATCCCGAGCCGCTGGGGGTTCACCAAGCACCCCACCCTCCTGGCCGCACGTCACAGCCTAACTTCTCCTAACTTCTTATTTTTCTTTCTTTTATTTTAAGGCAACAGAGCATATTTAAATATTTTAAAAATGCATTTTTATTTGAGATGTTAGAATTTGAACAAAATTCAGCCTCACATGGAACACGAGGGCCTTGACAGTGTGGCCATCTGATGAGGCCACGAATCCTGTGGTTTCTCTACTCGTGAGGGCAAGGAAGTCCAAGTCCACTAGCAGACCTTCCCCTGGCCTGGACAGCAGGTCTGGCGGCTGGCCTGCAGCCACCGTAGTACAGAAAGGCTTTAAAAATCACAATATAATGTTATCGTGCTTTGATCCATTCACACAGCGGGACCCCCAGCCGGCCATGGTGGGGGGGGCTGTTGTTCATTTTCTTTTTCTTTTTATTTTTTTGGTGTTTGTTTTTCAAATATACATCGGCCCTCCTGTCCCCATCTGTGCTCCACCTGTGCTCTGTTTTGGGGACCAGGGTGAAGAACTTACTATCCTGGAGTCCAGAGGCCAGAATTTGATTCTTCCAGCTTTCTGCAACGAAGGCAAAAACCCGTGCAAGAGGAGGGGCTAGCAGAGTGGTCCTGAGGTTGTCCTCGGGGTCAACCGTCCATGCACATGCCGTCCACGCACATGCCGTCCATGCACCATCCATGCCTGGCCGCCTCCACACCTCGGCCTCCTCTGTTCTTGAGATGACTGCGCAGGATGCCGAGACAGAGCGTATCGTTCCATCTGCACGACTCTGTATGTGTTCCTGCAAGATAAGAGCTCTTTTGAAATACAAAGCAACTGCTGAAAGGAAACACTTCCTTAATATCATCAAATATTCAATCCATATTCATATTTCTCCAGTTTCTTTCTTTCTTTTTTGATACTGGGGATTGAATCCAGGGATGCTTAACCACTGAGCCCCATCCCCAGCCCGTTTTTATATTTTATTTAGAGACAGGGTCTCGCTGAGTCACTGAGGGCCTTGATAAGTTGCTGAGGCTGGTTTTGAACTCCTGATCCTCCTCCCTCAGCCTCCTGAGCCGCTGGGATGACAGGCCTGAGCTACCAGGCCCAGCTTCTGCAATTAAAAAAATAAAATGTTTAATTTAAACCGAGTTCCAAATGTGGCTCATGTGCTTTGCTGCTGTTGTTTCTGTTTTGAACCTGTAGTCTCCACCAGCATCCTTATTCCCTCTTGGACTTGGTTGTGGTGGTTGTTAAAGACATTGGGTAATTTGTGGCATCAACTTCCGCACCCAGGATTTTGCTGATTGGGTCTCCATGGAGTAACAACACAACACAAAACAAACAACAACAGCAACAACAAACACAGCCAACAAATGGCTTCACCGAGGTATGATTCACGTAAAATGAAATGCACTCATTTCAAGGGCACAGCTTGGTAAGTTTGATCTACACTGGGCAAGTGTCACCAGAATGAAGATAGCGAGCATGTTATGTGGTGTCCCACCGGTTCTCAGTTCTGTGACACCAGTTGACTGACCTGCAGTTCAGCTGGATTCTGAGAGGACTGAAGCGCTCAGTCCCAGAAGACCACTGCCCTCTAGGCCACCTCCCAAGGGGGCTCCTGGTGTCCCCTGCCTCTGCCCAGCTGACTCACATGCAGGGTTCCCCAGGGTCCTCTTGGGGCCATCGCTGCAGTGACTCACATAACTTGGGCAAACGCCAGGCTTGGATTAGTTTTGTTATGAACCCGGGGACAGCAGAAAGGGAGAAGGATCGGGACTTGGGGGAGGCAGAGGCCGCCAGGCTTCCGTGCCCCCTGCGAGCCCACCCACCTCCCGGCACACAGATGACTGGGCCGGACCTGTGCTTCAGACCCTTCAAGAGTTCTCAGTAAGGGCTTCTCCTTCTCCTTCTCCCTCCTCCTCCTCTTTGAATTGCACCCCTGAGCCCCATCCCCAGCCCTTTCACTTTTTTACTTAGAGACAGGGTCTCACTAATTGCTCAGGGCCTTGCTAAATTGCTGAGGCTGGCTTTGAACTCGC
Organism: Marmota marmota marmota; assembly: GCF_001458135.2. Lineage (NCBI taxonomy): Eukaryota > Metazoa > Chordata > Mammalia > Rodentia > Sciuridae > Marmota > Marmota marmota. The sequence continues at coordinate 3,697,730 of NW_026000130.1, read as the reverse complement.
TCTCCTCCTGCCTCAGCCTCCTGAGCCGCTGGGATGACAGGTGTGGGCCACCGTGCAGGGCTAGGAAGGGCTTCTTGTGAACAAAGACTCTCCTTTAGGAGCTCAGAAGATCCCAGGGGTCTTAGGGGCTCTGTGCCAGGAGCAAGGGATAAAGACATGTGGAGTCGACATGCTTTAACCTTGGCGCACGCTCCACCCTGGAAGACCTGCACCTTACTCTTTGTAGTCAAGCAGGGTGTCCTCTTCTGGGACTGGAGCTCTGGCTTCTTTAACTCAGAATGACTATTTTGAGATTTACTTTTGTTGTTCATGTGTGGCTGGTTTATTCCTTTATTAGGTCCAAGAAACTCCCTGTCCTGAGAGTCCCATTTCCAGATCCCGTCATCTAGAGTGGGCACTGGCATTGATTCCTGTTTTTTTTTTTTTAATATTTATTTTTCGGTTGTAGATGGAACCATACCTTTATTTTATTTATTTATTTTTATGTGGTGCTGAGGATTGAACCCAGGGCCTCACACGTGCTAGGTGAGCACTCTCCCGCTGAGCCCCAGCCCCTTGATCCCTGTTTTTGACGTCTGAGATGAAGCTGCTGAGAGTATTCATGTGCATATCTTTGTATGGACACATCATTTCCTTTTTCTGGGTAAATACCCAGGAGTGGAGTGGGTGGGTCACATGGTAGATGTAGCCAGGCACTTTTCCAAAGCGGGTGCCCTATTTTACATTCCCACCAGCAGCGCAGGAGAAGTTCAGTTGTTCTGTGTCCTTGCCAACAGTTGGTATGGTCCTTTGTATTGTAGCCACACTTTCCAATAGCATGTGTAGAGGGATCTCACTTGATTTTTGGTGCCTCGCCCCAGTGAGCACCATGTCAACTGTCTCCATGTGCCTAGTTGTCCTCCATTGATCTTCTTTCCTGAAGTGTCCATTCAGATAATTTCCCAATTTTATTGGATATTTTTGTTTTCTTGTTCTTGAATTTTAACAGATCTTTATATATGTTGGATCCAGATCCTTAATCAGGGTATGATTTGCCAGTATTTTCTCTCTGTCTGGGCTTACGTTTTCATTCTCTGAAGTGCTCTTCTGAGGAACAGAGTTTCTCATTTTGGTGAAATCTAATCAATCCTTGTCTTTGGTTGGTGCTTTTGTGTTGTGTCTGAAGTCTTTGTTTGACCCAGTCACAAAGATTTTTTCATTTGTTTCCTTTAAAAGGTTTTGTAGTCTTAGGCTTCGTACTTAAATCTAAGATACATATGAAATTACTCATTCTATGTAGCACGGGGAAGCAGCTACCTTCTTTCAACTAAAAATTAAATGTGAAATATTTAAAATGCAAATAGGAACCGAATAGTACAACAAAAAAAATTATTAGTAGAGTGTAATAGTCAAGAACTGTAGGGAGGAGATACGAGCATGGGACAGATTCCTAGGGTGGTTAGACAATTTCTCTTCTTTTGGCAGCGCTGGGGATGGAACTCAGGGCCTCACATGTGCTGCGAGTGCTATCCCTGAGTGACAGCCCCAGCCCCAAATTAGATTTTTATTTTTTGTTTCATTCTTAAATCATTTTATTGGCTCATAATAGTTATGCATAACATTGGGATTCATTTTGACACAATCACAAATGTATGGAATAGAATTCCAGTGCTTACCCTTACCTTCCCCTCTGCCTTTCCTCTGTTCCCGCTCCTCAACCGATCTTTCCATTTATTTACATTTTAAAAATTGGTGTCTTGTGGCTGGGCGCGTTGGCACACGCCTGTCATCCCAGCAGCTCCGGAGGCTGAGATAGGAGGATTGAGAGTTCAAAGCCAGCCTCAGCCACAGCAAGGTGCTAAGCAACTCAGTGAGACCCTGTCTCTAAATAAAACACAGAATAGGGCTGGGGTGGGGCTCAGGAGTTGAGCGCCCCTGAGTTCAATCTCTGGTACTCAAAGAAAACAAAAATTGGTGTGTTGGGGATGTCCATAATGTTGGGATTCACTGTGGTGGGCTCATGTATGTCATTGGAAGCAGATTCTTCCCGCTGTCCTTCCCTGTTCCTGTCCCTCCACCCCCCCGATGCCCTTGTACTGGATCTTTCTTTTGTTTTGACAGAATTCCCACTTCTTTTCTGTCTCCCTGCCAGCCCCCTTACTTTGGCCTAGCTTCTGCAAGTCAGAGGAAACATCCCACTGTGCGCTCTCAGGGCCATTTCACTTAGCATGGTGGTCACCAGTCCCTTCCGCTTACCAGCCAACGCCATCATTTCATTCTTTTTAATGGCAGCTTTCAAAATAAAACACAGTGCCCTGCAGGGAAGGGCCTGTTGATGCCAGAGACAGAGTCAGAAGGAGCAATGGACAGAGTCACCGTTGCAGTTGGGGACTCCAGCGCTCTCCTCTCAGTCACCTATGGAAGGAGGACACAGAAAATCAGTGAGAACACAGAAAAATCTCTGGACACCATCAGCCAGCTGGACCCAGTTAACATTCACCCATGGGTCCGTCCCACGACAGCACGCACATTCCGTTCAAACCTGCACGAAATACTCCACAAGCCCCATCCCGTTCCAACCAAGGAAACGAACGTCTGTAAATCTGGAAAGAACCGACGCGTTCAGCATAGGCTCCGTGGACACCAAAGAACTAAACTGAAACCCAATAACTGAAAGGCAACTGGAAGTCTCCACGTGTTTGGAAATGAAGCCACACAGGTCAAGGAACAAGGACCAAGGGAAATTAGAAAATAATTTGAATTGAAAGGAAATGAAAATAGAATGAATCATTATCCATGAGGTGCAGCTCAGTCCATGCCTAGCAGGAATCCCAGGCTTTAAACGCTTGCATTAGAAATATTTGAATTTGTCAATCCACCTTCTTAAGAAGTTAGCAAAACAGCACTTCAGACAATACAGTGTTTATGAAAGGAGAATCCTAAAGATCAATGCCACGGGTCAGTCCAAAGGTAGACCTGCAGGTTCTGGGTGTTGAACCAACCGAGGGCCAAGATGATTGAGTCAGGAGGGATGACCTTTTCAACAAGTGACCCTGGGACACTTAGGGATTATCAAAAGACCAGAAATGACGATTCCTGCCTTATACTATGCACAAAAATCAGCCTGAAATGGAAATTAGACCTGAATGTAGAAGCTAAAACTCCTAGAGGAAAATTCAGATTAAAATCTTCATGACCTTGGGGTGTCATGACTTCTTAGCATAGTGTCCATCAAAGAAATAACCAAGAAACTGACAGAAGAGCTTAAATATTCCACTCTTGGTAGGACTCCCTGAGGAAAATGGAGAGCTAAGGCACTACCTGGGAGAGAATATCAGCATCACGGAATCTGACGTAGCCCTTCTCGCCAGGCTACATAGAGACATCTCACCACTGAACAATCAGTTCCACTAAAAGGCAAAAGATTTGACTACACACGTCATAAAAGAAGGTGTATGAATTCCAATAATGGTGTACCCACACACTCATTGCCGTTATCCATTAAGGAAACGAAAGTTAAAAGACAAATTAAAATAGGATAGTGCTACATGCTCAACAGAGTGGCTAAATGTAAAAAGATGAGCAACCCAAGTATTGGCAAGAACACGGAGCCCTGGAGCCGTCCTGCACTGTCAATGGGACTGTAAAGTGGGAGCCCAGCTTGGAATAGAGGTGGTCCCGCCACTCCCCAGGATGTAAAATACACCACTTCACCACGTGACCAACAATTTCAATTTGGGGCTGTTGACCCTAAGACATGGAAACGCACACCCATAAGTTGATGAATACACAGATATTTGAGGCACCTTTATTCCTGATAGCCCCCCACTGGAAGCATCGCGCGGATGTCCATCAACAGGCGGATGCGTGAATCGACTGTGGGCTAATCAGAGTAGCACGCTCCGTGCCATGGAAAGGGGCTGAGGGGTGGCTCACAGCAGGTGGGTGAAGCTCACTTCTGACGGGTGAGAGCCAGACACGGAAGACCCATCGCATCCTGCCCTCTGCCTAGAAGTCTAGAACTGGAGCACATAACCTGTGTGGACAGAGGGCAGACCAGTCCCTGCCTGGAGTCTAGAATACGGGAAATGCAAAGGGGCACCTTTTTTAGGAAGGGGTTGGAAGGTTTTGTACTTGCTATAGGAGGGTAGTTGCAAGGGCGTATTTGTGAAGACTCATCGAACAATAAACACTGAATGCACATTTAATCATGTTTAAATTACACCTTGGTTAGTGTTAAGAGTGATGCTGAATCCTTGTTCATTTCCACTGTCTGAATAGTGGAGATTCTATCTTCCCCTTATTCCATTTGAATAAACACTTATTGAATAATCCATCTCTTCTCAATTTTTGCATCTTGCTGCTTCTGTTCTACATTAAAGCTCAACGCAGCCGGGCGCCATGGTGCACACCTGTGACCCAGCAGCTCCTCTGTATATATGTGAAACGTTTGTTTCAGAAAGAAGCTCATGAAGTGACAAGCAGGACCTGTGCATGTGTGTCGTGCGCCCAGGGCTGTGTGTGTTGGTGTGTGTGTGTTGGTGTGTGTGCACACACAGGCACATAGACTATTTTGGAGGGCGAAGGGTCTTCAGGGTCCCCAGGGGTGCTATGGCGTTCCCACCTGGAAGGCTGGCTTAGATCTGCTCAGCCATGTCACCGGCCCCTGTGACAGCAGGAAGGGTCTCCCCTAAAGCGAGTGTCTTGGGAAGGCCCCCCTCCCTGCTCCCTTCTGGGCATGGTTGTCACGGTGAGGTCCGTGTTGTTAAAGATGTGCCGTCTTCTCTTTCAGTATCCGGAATGTGATGCAGAAGTATCTCGAGGAGAGAAATGAGATAACCTTCGACAAGATTTTCAATCAGAGAATCGGTGAGTCCTGCTGCTCACGTGGCCTGCGGTGACTGCAGTGGTGAAGTCAGGCAGGGCTGTGTGATTTATAAATATAACCCCTGGCGCTTTTGTAGCCTTCCTAGCTATTTATTGGTGGGAATGGAGGAGATTTTGTGCACCTAGTAAGGGGCCTAATGCTTACTTGTGTTTCTCATAACACGTCCTGTGAATGAGCTGCTAGGAAACAGACTAGTTCAGCTGGGTTTTAAGTCTCCTTGGGGGCTGGTTGCCCAAAATCAAAGTGGAGCTGAACACAGAGGTTCACCTCTTGAGGGGTGCAGAGCTGATAAGCAGAGCCAGGAAGTGAAGGGCGGAGGGCTTGACTACTTGCAGCATGGGAGGGGTGCACTGGGTACTTCCCAAAGTGCGACTCCCTGAACAGAGAGGGCATGTGTCCCTGGGCATCCTGGGAAGACTCAGCATCTCGAAAGAGGTGCGCACACTCCTGGGCACGCTTAATTCAAGATCAGGCTTCTTCGTGCATCACATATTCAAAGACGGGGGACAGGAACACCCCGGGACCGAGAAGCATCTAGTGAGGTGATTGTCAGCAGAGTTCACACTAGGTCACTAGAAGACTGAGGGGGTGACTTTGGCTGGTGTGAGCGGCTCCTTGTCCTGTTCTCTGGAGGCCTTATCAGAAGCAAAAACACCTGGGGGGGGGTTGGTATGCACCTGCAGGGTGCAGCTTGCTTCTGGACGTTCCCGCTGTCCAGGCAAAGGATGGAGCTCCTGGTAGCCAGGAAAGAGGCTCTCTCTGGGTCCCTGGGCCCTGATGTGGGGCTCCCCTCCCTCATACTCAGAGATCCTCAGCCTCTCTCCTGCTGCTGGCTTTGCATGGCTGTTGGAGAGGGGGGCTGACACGCGTCTCCCCAAGGGCGGCTGTCTCCTCCAGTGTGTGGGGCTCTGTCACTGGACGCCATCGGTTTCCGTGGTGGGTGGTCTCTTATCTCTTCCTGATCATCAGGTCCACTGCGCTGCTCTTACCCCTGTAGGTCATTCAACTTTCTACTCTGTGGGTCACAAGGACGCCACCTGTATGGACACAGATCAGGGACCATCTCTTCCTGGTCATGCCCAATCCTAACCAGTGCTGGTCTCTTCTGGTGCACGGGTGCTGGGGTGCAGGGGTGTCCAGGTGTCATGGTGTAGGTGTCCTGGGGTGCAGGGGTGCTGGGGTGCTGGGGTGCAGAAGTTTCTAGGTGTCGTGGTGCCGTGGTGCAAGTGTCCTGGGGTGCAGATATTCTGGGGTGCAGGGGTTCCTGATGTCATGGTGCTGTGGTGCAGGTGTCCTGGGGTGCAGGGGTGCTCTGGTTCACTAACAGTGCTCAGGGGAGGCAGGGTTGCTCGGGAACTCTGTAATGTGGCGTTCCAGGGCTGGTGAAGCCCCCAACCGCCACCATCATTCCCTGTGACCACAGCCCTCTAAGCCCATGAGGTACCTGGGCTCATCCACCTTCCAGAGCTGGTGGTCTGTCTACGGGCATTGCCCTCCGGTCGGGTTAGACCTACAGCCCTTTTGCCACCTTCTTGTTTTCGGTCCCTGTGGAGAGTTCCTACTGTCCATGCGTTTCCTGAACACACTTCCCCCTCAGCCAGGGCTGGGTTGCCGGGGGGCCTTCCTGGTAGCCCAGCTGCCTGCAGCGCTGACTCCGGTGCAGGCTGGTCCAGGGTCTGCAGGTGCAGTCAGCGGGTGGGGTGCTGGGTGTTTCTCCCCTCTGTGCCTGGCTTGTCACCCACACCACTTGGAGGGTTTGCCGGGGAGTGTGTATCTCAGCTTTTAAATTATTTTATGGCTGGAAGAAATGACTTTATTAAAATTCTAAGAAATCACAGTTCCCTGGAACTCCGTTTGTGTATTCAGTCAGCCCTGCACGTCCATGAATTCTGCATCCACAAAATCTCCCGACCACAGCTGGAGAAAATCACCAATCGTTGTCTGGGCTCCTAATGCACAGTGTCATAACCACTCTGCATGACAGCCCTGTCCAAAGCATTCACGTAGTTTAAGGGATCTAGAGGTGGTGCAGAGTGCGTGGGAGATGAGCAGAGTTCACGGGCAGATCCTGTGCCTTTTAATGTGGAAACGGGACTTCAGCATCCACAGAGGTTGGTGTCTGCAGGGGTCCTGAGACTGCTCCCCCTTAGGCAGCGAGGCTGATGTGCTTCTGTCCCCAGAAGTCATGGAGACTGCCAGGTCTCTGTGAGACCACAGGTTCTTCTAGATCCTTCTGGGCTTTCTTTGCTGGTGAGAGCGTAGACTGACCCAAGGGAGGGAAGTGGCTTAGGATCCCCCGTTCTCCTTGACTTTTAAAGAGTCCCTGGTAAAGAGTGGCCGCTGGCGCTGGGGTGGAGTAGCAGGCGGGGTGTGGCCTACCTGTGCTCTGAGGGGAGCCTGTGGCAAGCTAATGTCCCCACTGCATAGACAGAGTTCACCCTGTGCCTCAGGTTGTGGCCGGGAGCAGAGGAGTGGACGGTTTGCTCTCCTGTTGTTCTGTCATTATTTTTGTGGTGTTTGGTTCACTCTCATCTATGTGAAATGCTTTTTTGCTCTTGATTTTGAAATAAAAACCTTTGCAAGGGAAGGGAAAGTAATTATCCTCCCATGGTTAGTCAAAAATTGCAAATTTCTTTGCGGGTTCATTGAGATGAATTTCTTAGAGTGTGAACTCCACCCGCTGGACGCCCCAGCTCCCCGCCCAGCTCCCTGTGTTGGGTGGGTCAGGAGCACAGAGCGGCTCCACTGTCAGATTTTACAACATCTTCATCACTCTCCAAAGAGTCTCTGCGCCCACCCGTCCCCCTTCCTGGCCCAGCCCCTGGCAACCACTGATCCACTTCCTGCCTCTGTGGGATGCGGCACAAGTGGCCTTTTGACTCGGCGACCCCCTGTGCCACGTCTTCCCTGTTTGCCTGGGTCTACCTGCGCCAGAGCTCTGCGTGGTGTGGCTGTGCCGTGTCCTGGTTATCCATGGTCAGCTGAGGGACGCTGGGGCTGCCCCTGCTCGGTGGCCTGTGGATAGATGCTGCTGTGGAAGGAGGGAGGCTCCCCATTCAGACCCAACTGGTTGACGGCGGTGACCCTGCCGCCCCAGCACCTGCCAGCCTCTGCAGTGCACTGCGGGCCGGTGGTTCTTCCTCTGTGTCCTCTGTCCCTCTCTCCTTTGAGGTCCCCTCTCGCCAGTGCCCCCTGGCACACCTCCAGCCCCCAGTGTGTCTTCTCCACAGTTGGTGTCACAGCCTGGCACAGGCACCGGTGCCAGGCAGAGGTGGAACGCAAAAGGACAGGCCAGACAGATAGGACACATGTTGACAGGGCAGGGTCCAGCCCGTCACTCATCCCCTCTCCAAGGCCCCACCCGCCACCATCCTTCCCTGTGACCACTGCCCTCCAAGTCAGAGCTCAGCTTCTCCTGACCAGCTCCAAGCTCAGGCCCTCGGCAGGCCTCCGTGTAGGAATCTCCCCAAACTGTTGATGAAAACATTTCATCAGGTGCGACAGTGGACTGCAGCAGTGAGTCCACGTGTGTACACCTGTGTAGGGAGTGTGGATAAACACGCGTGTACACACACACACACACACACACGTTTATTTAAGCCACTGAGAATCAACAGCTTTCAACATTTTACTATCCTTGTTTTGTCCATTCTGTCTTTTTTTTTGTGTGTGTGGTCACTAAAATACTTTAAAGCTATTAAACTATAGCACTTCAGCCCCGGTGGCTTCTCTAAAACCAGGAAAGTGTCCTTATGTCACCACAGCTCTTTTACCCAGCCACAGTGTTCCCAAGGCTTCTTTGTGCGACACTGAGTTTATCTTCAAGTTTTCCTGATTCTCTTAAAAATATCCATGTACTTTTGGTTTTTAATCTGGGTCCAAATAGCCCCAGTCCCACCGTGATGCCCCTCCCTCAGTCCTGCGCAGCCCCGTGCGCACAGGAGAGGGACCTGCCCGGCCTGGAGGCAGCTGAGCTGCGCTGTGTCCCCATGGTCCGCTGACCTGAGGGCTCATCATCTTGGGGGAGAGGCTCGGCAGCGGTGCTGGGAGGGTCGGGCTGGGGTCCCCTCCCTTCCTCACCCTGCTGTCCTCTGCTTCGTGTCTCCCTCCCCTTCTTAGGGAGCTTTCTAACTGTCCTGCTCCTCCTGCCCTTCTGCTGGGACTCCTGAGTCAGGCTGTTCAGGTGGCTGTACACAGTTCCCGCAGCAAGGTCCCTGTGGGGCAGGATGGCCGCTGCCCGTAGGTGGTACTCCCGGAGCCGCGTTGGAGGACCCCGCGCACCTGTAAGCAGGTCTTTGCCGGCTCCTCTGCTCTCGCAAGCCCTTTAACAGCGGCCTGTCCCAAGTGACCGCTGGAAGAGCAGGTCAGAAGACAGATTCGATTTGCTGCTGGCTTTGCAGACGGGGACCACAGGACAGGGGAAGTGGGCATCACCAGGAGTGAGGGTGATCCCCAGGGACCTCAGTCCTTCCAGCCAGCGGCTGCAGTGAGTTTGGAGCAGCCTGGAGTTCCTAGGTAAGAACCCAGACCTGCGGCACCCGTGCAGCCCACCCGGATTCTGACCCGTGCCTTGAGAGGTGGAAGCGGCTGTTGCTCTTGAGTGTCTTAAGTTTGCAGTGATCTTTACAGAGTGATAGACAACTATAGCCGCAGAAAGTGCCAGGATTCAACACAGAGGGTTAAACAGGAGCTACTGTTGTCCCCCGGCTTCTCCTTGTCGAGAAATCATACATCTTAAGAGATGTCAATCAAGCTGAGTCCTAATTCACTGTTAATAAAACTCACATCTCTCAACATTCTCAGTTTGACTCATGGAGAGGTTGGTTTTAAGGGGATACGGGTTATTGAACAGACCGTAAAATCAACTTATCAGTTACAGCTCAGATTATTTTGCTACTCTTCTCTCCCAGAAGATGTTGAAATAGTGGTTTCATCCTGTGCCAGGGAGGCACATGGCAGGCATCTGATACAATCCATCTGCCTGGGGACCGCCAAGTTTGCTTCTCTGTCTCCATATTCACTCCTATTAAAGGAGGATGTTTCAAATCATAAGGAGACTCCAAAATAGATACTTAATTCGCAAAGTATGCCCATGATATTTCCCCCGTGGAAGGAGCATCATGTCAATGAAACATTACTCGACGTGCTGTCCCGGGAGGCATTGCATTTTATAACACTGGCTCCAAAGCTTAATCCAGAGTTTGAATGTTCATCTTTTTTGAATTTGTGTGAAATAATTTGGTGTCTGAAATTTTTTGTTAGGAAAAAACTGATTCTTTTGGTAAAAAACAGATATGTCAAGATATAGTTTTTGTGTTGTGAAATGCATCTATTGTGATTACACGATTTAATGATTTTTATTAAATTTCTACACAAGCATCACCACAATTTTAAAACATTTCCATGCTGTAGAGGGACCGCTCGTGCCCACGGTGGTCACTTCCGACCCCACCCTCGGCCCCAGCATCCGCCCCCTCTGCTCTCTGCCTCAGTAGATCTGGTTTTCTGGCATTTCATAAACATGGAGTCAGGCGGCTGTGGCCCTGGGTCTTCTGTGTCTGACCCTTCTCTGTGCCTGAACTTTTGAAGGTGTGTCCCCGCCACCAAGTGTGTCAGTGCCACGTCCCTTTGTTGCGGTGAGGCATCCCTTTGTGTGGCGGTAGCACCCGTTGATCTGTTCACCAGGTGATGGGCAGTCAGGTTTTGTTCCCACAGTCTATTTTGAATAGGCTGCTATGAATGTTTGCATACAAGTTACTTTGTGCATAAAATGTTTTCCTTTCTCTTGGGTGTGCACCTGGGAGGGCAACTGCAGGCTTGCAATTTGCCTTTGATCTTCCAGGAATTACCACATGGCTTTGGAGGGGGCTGTACTGGCTCAGGTTCCCATGGTCAGACCCCAGAGCTCCAGGCACCAAATCCTCTGGCTACTGGGCATCGGCTCTTTCTGGCTGGAGCCGTCCAGTGGAAGTGACCTGGTGTCTCCCTGTGGTCTTGGTTTGTATTTCCCTCACAATGGTGACATTACACGTTTGTGCTCATAGCCACTTGAGTACTTTGTTGGTGGAGTGTCTATTCAACTTTTTTTTGCCCATTTGAAACCAGGGATTACCTCCGTCTCTTGTTATTTGTCATATACGTGGCTTACAGATATTTCCTTCCACGTGGTGTCTGCTCATTTCCATTTTCTTAATGGTGACTTGAAACACAAAAGATTTAATACTGACGAGGTTCACTTTATACATTTTCTCTTCTGAATCATGCTTCAGGGTCATTACCAAAGAGGGTTCTGCCTAACTGAAATGCGTAGAGCCTTTTTTTTTTTCTTTCTGTTCTTCTTCTAGAAGTATTTTTGTGTTAGCTTGTACATTTAGGTCTCTGGTTGATTTTGAGTAACTTCTTACCCACAGCCTGAGGCAGAGGTCTCAGTTGGCCTTTCCTCTGCAGGTGGGTATCCAGTTGTCTGAAAAGCATTTTCAAAAAAGATTTTCCTTTTCCCACCGGATTGATTGTCTTGGTCATCTTTGTTGAAAAGTAACTGACCATAAATGTCAGGACTTATCACTGGACTCCCAGTTTGAGCCGTTTACCTGCCTGTCTGGCCTCATGCCAGGTCCTCCCTGTGTCAGTTACCACAGCTTTCAGGCCAGCTTAGGAAGCGGGAAATGACAGTCCCCACTGTGTCCTCCCCACCCCCAAGTTTGGCTATTCTGGTCCTTTGATTTCCATATGAGTTTTTTTAGCATCAGTTTTTTAATTTCTAGGAAACAAATGGTGCTGGGGCTCTGACCGAGGTTGACTTGAATCTTTACAGCCATCTGGGGAGAATCAGCATCTCAACGCCGTCAAACCTTCCAGTCTGTGAACATGAACCAGCTCCACTCCCTCCTCTGGCCCACGTCTTCTTTAATTTCTCCCAACACTGCCTTGTAGTTTTCAGTCTTCTCCGTCTTAGTAAATTTGTTCCTAAGTATCTGAAGCTTTTTATGTGGTGCTGAGGATCGAACCCAGGGCCTCGTGCGTGCTAGGCGAGCGCTCCACCATTGAGCCCCAGCCCCAGCGCAGCAGGATCTGAATCTTTTTGATGCTGCTGGAAGTGGGACTGTTTTCTAGTTTTCTTTTTGACTGCTCATTGCTACGACAAGGAAATGGAATGAATTTTTGTAGAAGCAATCTTGAATCCAGTGATCTTCCTGAACTGGCTTATTAGTTCTAGAAAGTTCTCTCTGTGTGTATTTGCGGGAGTGTGTTCCATAGAATTTTCTATATTTTGTTTGAATAAAATCAGTCTTACTTCTTTCCAATCTGGTTTCTTTTATTCTTCTCAATTTTTTACTTTTCATTTCTTAACTTTTTTTTTTTTTTAATTGGTGTCAGTCCATCTTTGGTATGATTTAAAAGAACATTTACCTGGACAGAATGCATCAATTATATTTGGTTCTTTGGGGCCAAGGCATAAGTATTATGCCGCAGCCCGGCTGGCTGGGCAAAATAACCGGGGGGTGACGAACAACTTGTGTGCATTGATACAGCAGGAGTAGGAGCCCTTTATTGCAGGACAGGAGCAGTATTTATACATTCCACACAGCTTATCTAATTAGCATAAACTAGATACATCAGTCAACCAATCAGGAATCTCCACACTTAATGGCTCGCTTTTGTTACTTCTCAAACCACTCCCTCTGGTATTTTGCCAGGCACCATCCAGACTTGTTTACGAACTCTAACATTCCCCTGGCAAAATGCCAGGTGTTATTTTGACTTGTTTACAGACTCTAACAGTATTATATTTGCCATGGGCTTTGAAGACAAGAGTTTATGTCTTATGATTAAAAAAAGAATATGTTGGTAAAACTTAAATTACTGCCTTACAAGGTCAGTAATTTAAGTTTTACCAATGAGCAGTCCCTGGAGAAATAAAGGTGGACACCAATACATCACAGGTACTTACTGTTAAAAATGTACACTAAACCTCAAAAATACTAAGAAACCCAAGCAGAACATTTTTCGATTCCTTGTCAGTTTCAAGGGACAAAGCTGCCAATCTGTTTTATATTTCACAAAATTATTGAGTGTAGTGTTTTGTACTTTAGAACAGAACACGGGCAGAATCTGAAAACATTTATAACTGGGCAGCTTCCTACCCAAAGGCTGGGGATCAACTGCAGCAAGTGAACCCTCGGCCTGGGGCCTTCCAGAGGGAAATCTGAACCTGGGAACTGTTTTTCCTTTTGTTTCTACTTTGTGTGGAAGTGTTTGCTTCTGTCATAGGGAAGGGCCTTCCCCTGACAAATGCCCCAGGCTCCCGCCCTCTCTTATCTGTGAGACCTTCTCTGGCTCAGAGCCACCAGCCTCTCCAGGAGAAAAAGAAGCGGCCATCAATTATCCATGGCTCCTGGGACTCCCAGTGAGGGAAAGGGTTAGAGAGGCAGGAGAGCCCTCTGATGGGGAATGAGCCCTGGGCTGAGCATGGTGGACTGGATTGTCAGCTGAGAGGCGGGGACCGCAGGAGGCAGCAGGTCACAGGGGAAACCAGGTCATTCAAGGTCACGGGTTCTGCACAGTGTCCACTGGGGCTCCTGAGATAAAACTGCCGCCCAGAGAAGAAAGACGCTGGCGTCTGCACAAACTGGGAGGTGCCACCTGCCCTGAGCTGCAGCCTCTGTATTTTGGAAAATGTGGGACATCAGAGAGGCTTGGGGCAAGAAGGATAGAACAGGATAAAAAGGCTGCACCAGTACGATGAGAAAACTTGGTCGTCTTTTTTTTTCTTTCTTTCTTCAATTCATTATGCAAGTTCTAAAAGCAGCCATAATGATCATTTCCAGAAAAAATAAAAATTCAGAGAAGGTACATCTTGTTGGTGTAACACAATCCTTGCACGCCTACCCGCCAATCACTTCGAGCCACAGGAATACCGGCAGATGGCCGCTGCAGCCTGCACCCGTGGGCTGGCAGATCTAGGTTATCTTTCACAACTTTGCTATTAATTTTTTCTGGGCTGCTTGGATTACATGATTGGTAGGAGTTGTGTTAGCTTAGGACACCGATGGCTCCCCGTGCACTGACCACCATGCTGAGTGTTTCTTTGCCACTAGATAATGAGACCAGGCTCACGTCACTCCCAGGAGGCAGAGCCAGGGCTGGAGGTCATCCTGGAGTAGAAGTTATGTGCCTTCCTTGTCTATAACCTGAAAAGGTTAACTTGGAGATTAGCTCACTGTGGACTTCCGCCCTTCCTTCCAATAGCATGAACGGTGCAGTTCCCACCCAAAATATAGCATCCTAAAACCCAGGGTCTGGGGCGGTGTGCAGGGATCCTCACAGCTTGTCTACTTTGTTGCAAGAGTCATTCATCACCAAATATGCTCTGAGACCTTCACTGGGAAATGCCTCATCAAACAAAAATGCTCATGGAGAAGTCTTAGCATCAGGCTGTAGAACGCTCCCGTCGCCTGCCAGGCCACCCTGCCAAAGACGGACACCAAGTGTGTTTGCAAAACCCCAGACCTCAACAGCCCAGGGACCCCTGAGGTGCATGGTCGGGGCTGCTGGTCATTTTTCTAAGGCGTGAATTTAAACCCCAAGGTGAATGTGGGGACCAGCTCTTTGGCCAAGGGACGAGCCTGGCACATTGGCTGGCCTCTGCCACTGCACAGGATTTTGACACTCTGCCTGCCAGGGGCACGTATTTTAGGAAAAAATTCATATGCTCTAGTAATGTTAGCCCCTCTCTACTGCTGGAGAATGTTGAGCAGCCACGGGACACCCCTGCCTGGGAAGCCATCCACCAGCTGTGTCCTTTGAGGTCCTCCCTGGGTTCTCATGTTCCAGGTGGCAGTTCAAGGTGTCTTAAAATACCACTGACTTTGGCTCTTTTGCAAATACCTTTTCTGAAGGTTTGGTACATCCTCTTGATTTGTCTTGGCCTTTCTACTTCCAGTCAAAGCCCAAGCTGGGGAGTGGGGAGGAGTGATTGTGGATTGTGCTAGAAACGTACTTCTTCTTGTAACTCTGCCATGCCTTACCCCAGGCGCCAGAAAAGCCTCAGGGAACAAAGTGTGTGTTTGGGGGTGGGGTGGTGTGAGACCAGCAAATATATTCTGTCCCCACTGGGACTCATGTTTGGAGAACCGCACAGCCTGGAGAGGTGTGGGGGCGGGGGTGCAGCAGTCCGCAGTAAACCTTGGAAAGAACCACAGAACAAAGACCCGGGTGGGAGGTGAGGAGCCAGCCCCCTGTGTTTTTCTGGGTGCTGTGTCCAGGGGGAGCCATCAGCAAGGCCCAGACCCTGAGGCAGGGGCTGGGGGGTGAGGATGCTAGGAGCTAGGTGGGCAGAGGTGGGAGGTCTGACTTTCCCTGGGAGTGAAGACTTAGGACAGTGTGAGCCCTGGGGCAGTACAATGTGGGTCAAGGGTCAAGGGTCAGTTTGGCTGCTATGGAAGCATGGGGAGGGGGTGGCGGGGGAGGCCCTGAGAGGTGAGGCCAGTTTTTGGACCAGGGAGTGGCTAGGGATGGGGAGAAGTCCTTGCATCCCAGATTGCGAAGGTGGAGCCCACGGGATGTGCAGTTGTCTCATGTCCACGCAGAGGTGGCGGGCAGGGTGTGTGTGGAGGGTGGGCTCAGTGTCCTCAGGCTCAGTGGGGACTGCAGACGCTGCCGAGCAGGCTCGCCGCCTGCTCCTGGGGTCGAGGTGCACAGGGCCACGTGGGGTCCCGCCAGGACCTTGGCATCTGCATGAGGCTGAGAGTCCTGTCCTCATCCAAGGGCTCCCTGCTGGCTCCCCCGAGGGGCGGGGCGCTCCTTCTAGTTGGGCCAGGACAGCAATTTCAGCAGAGGCCGGCAGGACATGGGCCGTCCCTTAGAGACTGTTCATAACCCTGGGACACCGAAGGGAAACCAGGACAGCGGTGGAGCACCAGCGTTCCTACCTGGCAAAATGCTCTTATTTTTGGAGTTTTTTTTTTTTTTTTTTTAATTCAAATCTTCATTTTTTGGTCATGGGTGAAAGATCAAAGTAAAAAATCATCGCTAGTCTTAGGAATCCCCCTCCTGAGCCTGTAGGTAATGACTGTTTGAGAAGATGGAAGGCAGTTTGGGTTGTGGTTGTGGCCTTAAACCAACAACTGAGTTTGGAGCTGGAGCTGGAGAGGCCCGGAGGAGCAGCTTGGGGGGGTTTGGGTGTGGGCTGTGCTGCTTTTCAGGTTGGTCTTTTCAGCAAACACCTGATTCCTTCCCAGGAGATGCTCTCATGGGCGACTCCAGGTGTCGCTTGTGTGCGGGTGCAGAGGGTCTGCGCTGGTATGTGCCTTCGAGCAACCTTAAGGGCCCACATGCAAACAGCAAGGGGCATGGGTGTGGAGAACAGAGGCCGAGTGTCCACCCCTGTGCTCCTTCCGGCCGTCGGCGCCCTTTACAAAGCACGCTCTGGCCCTTGGCATCACCTTGCCCAGCCGGGCAGCCTGGACCTATGTTCAGCCCCCACGGGTTCCATGTGCCCTGTCCAGAACCTCACCCAGAAGGGCTGGACACACTCCTTCGTGCCTGGTTTGTCTGAAGGAGCACGGTGTCCTGGAGGTCCACTGTGCGACTACGCGGTGGGGATGCTGCCCCTCTCGATGCTGGACAGCGTTCCTCTGTGTGGACGCGCCACGGTTCACCTGGTCACGGACACCCTGTTGTTTCCGTTTGGGTGGTTGGGACTAAAGCTGCAGAGGCTTGTTGAGAACTCAGTCCCTCCCTCCTCCTTGGCATAAGAATGGCGGGTCCCCTGTGATGGTGCGCACAGTAGGACTGTTGTCACTTTGAGGAGCTGACCTTTTGCCTTTGTGCCATGTCCTTCCTGGTCCTGGTAACAGACTGTCAAAAATTCTCTTGGGAAGGGGCCAGTGGGGACTCCGACCCTGCTGCCCTTTGCCTGGCCTCCCAGGCTTCCTGTGAAATCCTGCAGAACCAGCCCCACGTGGTTGACGCCAGGGTCTGCGGCCACCTGGAGCAGTGGCCGAGCCCCCGGGGACCCTGGCTGCAGCAGCCTCTGAGTGTCTGGGTGGCTGAGCAGTTGAAAGAACTTCCCAGGCCCCTGTGCAGGAAGGTGCCCTGCCTCTTCTCAGGGGAATGTTGACCTTTACTTCCTGGAGCTGAGGGGTGTGGTCAGCTCCTGAGGTGCCCTCAAGCCATCTTCCTTATTGTCCCTGGGCAGTCTTCAGCATTCCTTCAGTGTGGCAGTAGTGTCTCAAACAACTGCAACTTCCCAGTTTCCCTCCTGCCTTTCAAGTTCTTCAAATCTTTCTGCTCCGCTTTTTGTTTCTGAATATCACAATAAATTTGGCCAAAAGGGGCCAGCAATATCCATGCCACCAGCCTTCCAAGTGCTGCCACCTCGTTGCCACCTCTCTCTCCGTCACTCTGCCCTGTCATGGCCCCCTCCGCCACCTTGGCTCCTGCCTAGATTGCTCAGCACCTTCCCACCCGAGTTTCTGTCTCCGGTCCTCTTCTGCCGTCCCATGGGAATCTGGGGACAGTTTTATCACACCCTGCTCATGTTCTGACCTTGCCCTGAGCCTCCCCTGCAGGGTCCAGGGCCACCATCTCTGTAGTTGAGGTCACCAGAGCCAAGTGCAAGCTTCTCCTTGTCATCACCCCCTGGACAGCATGGTGTCACAGCCAGTAATGGCATTAGCCTTGCGCCAGGTGCTGTGAGTCCTCCAGAGACTCGTGGCTTCTGTGCCAACCCTGGTCCATGTGTTTTCACACCAGGGACTTGAGCACCTCTGGTGGTGTCTGAGGTGCCCCTGCACAGGCCCTGGGGAGCGTTCCTACTCCCTGGGCTCACCGGGCACTAGTGGGGAAGGCGGACGCTGCCAGCTTGGGTTCTGTGTGACTACTGAGGGTCTCTTGTGCGGTTTCTTCGCCATGATTCTGAAGTGTCCAGCACCTTCTGTGCCAGAGGAATTGCTCTTTATGTTCATTTTCTGTTTCAGGGCTGTGCTAGTCAGCTACTTAGCTGCCGAGACTGAAAGTCCCCACCAGCACAACGTACAGGAGGAAAAGTGGTTTTGAGGGCTCTCATTTCAGAGGTCTTTGTCCATAGTAGGCCAGCGCCATTCCTGGGGCGTGAGGTGAGACAGGACATCAAGGTGGAAGAGTGTGGCAGGGGGAAGCAGCTCACCTGGTGATCAGGAAGCAGAGGGAGGCTCCCCCCTCCAGACACAAATGCAAGGCCACTCCCCCAGCCAGCCCCGGCCTGCAGCCACGCCCACCTGCCCCCAGCCACGCCCACCGGCCTCCAGTTACCACTCAGTTAATCCCATCAGGATCAATTCACCCATTAGGTTAAGACACTCCCAACCCAATCATTTCTCCTGCAAACCTTCTTGCACTGTCTCACACGTGAGCTTTTGGGGGACACCTCACATCCAAACCATAACAAGTGCAAAATGATTCCAACCTTAGTATAAAAACCCTTATTTATAGCACTTACTGTCGAGAGCCATTTGCATATTCAATGGTTATTTTCTTAGTGTGACGACTGTTGTGTGATGTACTAGCCCACACAGGGGAGATCCTCTGTCTTCCTGTCATGGGAACCATGCTGTCTTTTGGGATGAGTGACAGGTGAACATCACTGAGGGCTGGGCAGAGTGACGGGTCATGGAGTAGGTGGCAGTGAACAGGCACTGTTGGTCTGTAGGCGTCAACACTGCCTGTTTTAGGTTGAGTCAGGGAAGGGGACAGGGTGCAAGGGCCATCTGGGGATAGGCTTGATGACACAGGACACAGGAGTGTCATATTGCAGAGTGCCCTGGGGCGGGAGCAGGGGAACAGAGTCACAATACTGACTTTCAGCTCTGCACAGGGCCTGTTGTTTAGGAGGAAGGGTCCCTGCTCTGAAGTCCTCAGCTCTGCATTAGGGAGGTGGGTTTTTACTTTTTGCAAAACAGTTGCCACTCATATTAAAACCATCCCCAGCAGGCTTTTTGGCACTTGGAAGCTTTCAGTAAACATGAAGTATTGTGTAACTGACAGACGCCCCGAGCCCCTGGGCCTGCTGGCCGAGGTCCAGGCCTCCCGCACAGCCACCCATGGTGACAGGCCTACCTTGGCCACCTCCCTGCAGGAACTCGAACTTCCTGCTCTGTGCACTCGCTCCTCCCTCCCTCTCCTGGCCCTCCGGGGTCCACCACCTCAGCAAGTCCAGGGTGCACCTCTCTTCTTCTGAAACCCTCTGCGGTGTCCCACTAGCCACACGGCCCTTCCCCTAGCACATTAGCCAAGCACGTGCTGAGCTGCGTGAGTCCCAGCCTGGGGCTGCGGTCAGCAGGAGAAACCAACAGGAGAGAGCCCGTTCCTCTCGCGGCCTGTGGCCTAGGGAGGGGCACGTCAGGAAGCAGGGCCACGCGCCGCACTGGAAGAGGGGCCCCTTCCTCAGCGTGCTCTGAGCTGTCCATTCCAGAGGCCGAGCATGCCAAGCAGGGGAAATGCTAGAGGTCTTTCCATCAGCCCCAGGGACAGGACAGTGAGCCAGAGAGGGACCACAGAGGTCACCCAGTGGGGGCCAGGGTGAGAGGTGGGGAGCAGCTGAGAGGTGGGGAGCTAGAAGGGGCCCAGGAGCAGCACGGCTGGCTGGCAACCAAGAGCCCTGGACAGGTGTGAGCAGGAGACCACAGGCAGGTAGCCAGGGGCCAGGGCTGCAGGAGGGTGGGCGTAGAGGAGGAAGAGCGGGGGCTCAAACGGGAGGATCCCGATCAAAGTGTCTCAGTGTCTCAAATTGGCAAGAAAAGATTCAGAGGAGACACTCGGGGGTGGCTGTGGGCCTGAAGGCAGGCCAGCAACCCGCTGCAGGGGGCCGGGGGCAAGCAGGTCTCGCGCACCAGGGTCCCCGTGCTCGGGCTGTGCCAATAATAGGGCGTTCATGGGACCTGGGACAAAGAAGCCCCCCTCGAGGTCTCGCGGGAGTCCTGGAACACACGAGCCACGACGTGCACAGGGTTGTACGTTGCAGCGATTTTGTAAAAACAGTCTGTGAAGCAACCCAAGTGCACATCGTGGGTCAGTCTGTACACTGAGCTGCCCCTGGGATGGGCTGACATCAGCCACCGCAGGGATCCATGACAGCCGAGAGGGCCTGGAGAGATCTCAGCAGTGATGGGACTCAGGGGTGGCGTGGGCGGTACGTGGACAGTGCATGGACACCACATGGCCACTTTGTGGGTGGTGTGTGGACACCAGGTGGACGGGGCATGGGCCCTGGGAAGCAGGGCTCCTGCAGTCCTCCTGGTACAGACAGTTAGTTCCATTTCTCAGATGTGAAGATTCAGCGCCGGAGACACGGGAGGCGGGCAGAGGAAGCAAATTTATCTAAAGAACAATAACGGGCTTCCCGGGCTTCCCGGGACGCAGAAGGGGCCACAGCAGGTGTCCAAGGACGTCGGGGCTTCCTGACCCTTTTCTACAGCTTAGGTTGTCTTTGTCCTTCTGCCCTCTATCACCCGCCCTCATCCTTCTTACCTGCCCAGTGGCCGGAGTGAGCCAAAAG
This sequence comes from Marmota marmota marmota, assembly GCF_001458135.2. Lineage (NCBI taxonomy): Eukaryota > Metazoa > Chordata > Mammalia > Rodentia > Sciuridae > Marmota > Marmota marmota. Next base: position 3,677,328 of record NW_026000130.1, on the reverse strand, counting down.
GTGAGGGCCAAATGGGCAGGGAGAGGACTGAGGGTGGAGTGACCCAGGCAGCAGGTAACAACCCAAGGTGTCACTTAACTGTCAGGACTCCCTGCAGGGAGAGGCCATTGGGGAGGCAGGTTACCTTAGCAACAGGTTGGGTGGGGGCAGCTTGTGACTTTCTTTCCAACCAGCCCCACCTTCCCGATTGGATCTCGTTATTAATTATCTATATTGACGGTCTTTTTGGCCCCACCCCCGGCTCACTTACCCCGTGTGGCTGTGGCGTGGGAAACTGGTGCAGACTCCGCCACACACACGCCCCACAGAGGGGCAGGAGCAGGGACAGGGCTGCCTGGAGGGTGACTGGAAGGCAGGGGAGGATCCTTGTCACTCGATACCTTGTGGTGTGTATTTAGAATTCGTCACCACACCATCTGCTCGTGAAATAAAGTGTTGCAATAACATGGGACAATGACTGGAAGATGGGAAGAACCCAGGGCCTTGGGGACACCGGTGAGGGACCAGGCCCTTAGCCTGGGGAGGGGACTGAGCGTGTGGACGTGGTGTGTAGACTCGGTGCATAGGGCACGGGGGCCTCTGCATTGAACCTGACCAGGTGGCTCATGGGGACAGGGCCTCTGCATTCCTTTTGGGGGGGGGGCAGGGCCAGGTGTGGGCTGTGGTGCCTTCTGCTATCCTCTGGGCACCAAGGAAGAGCTTAAAAGCAGGGGCAGGGCCTGGTCAGATCTGGCAGCAGCCTGAGGGTGATTCAGGAGGGGACTGGCCGAGTGGCTGGGGACCCAGAGGCCGGGAAGTGATGCCCCTGGAGGGTCATCAGCCTCTCTCCCTACAAAAGGAAGTCAGCACTCACCGCAAGGCCACCGAGCACACCTGTGGGGGTCTCCAGTGAGATCACAGCCGCTTGCGAGCCCCAGGGCTTGCGCTTGCAGCAACACGCCACAGACAGAGTCTCCTGATTTCAGTAAACTTGCACTGAAAGGCAACGCGCCCAACAGGAGGGTGCTGGCACCTGAGTTCACGGCTCGAGAGTTGTCACGGGGCGGACACCGTGTCCGATGGCTGGCCCTGCCCGAGTCTTCTCCTGGAGATCCTGGCCCTGCCCCTTTCTGCCCTGGTCACCTTTGGTCTGCCATGTGCACAGAGGCCCCAACTTCATATGCCATGGTCGTCTTGGTCCTTAGAGAAGTCCCTGGGGAGGTGTTTGATAATGGTTCTGTTTCATCATGGGTCATTTTAGATCTGTCTCTATTGCCAGTGTCCTTTCACTGTTGGGTGTGCACACGACTGGGACAAGTAAAAGAACTGACTGCATCCTGCCCAGTGTCTGCCTGTGGCCAGGCTAGGAGTCTCACTTTTGTACCCACGCGCAGTAAAGTCGTCCTGAAGAGCGGAAAAGCACCCAGCCAGCGAAGGGCTCACAGGGCACCTTCTTGCCGCGGGGTTCTCGCAGGTCTCCCCTGGTCCATTTTCTCTGTCTGTGTTTGGTGAAGAGTGGTCACTTGGAGCGCTGGACACATGGCCACCTGGCCACGTGCCTCACCATTGCCCTCTTGTCTATTGGACTCTTAATAATCAGGGCCCCAAATCTCTCCATTATCTCAATGACTGATCCCATTAATTGATGTCAGAATGTTTTGTTGACACTTCAGGAGAACGTGTGTGTGGATTAACCAGGACAGCAGGAGTGACAGAGTCAGAAGGCCGGGTACCTATTCATGGCCTTCCTAATGGCCTTTCTTTCACGAATTTTTCTTCCTCCACAGTTCTAAGAAGTGAAAGCTCTCGTACCTACACAATTACCGTGTGTCACGTAGACATTTTTAAATAGAGCCATGGCTCTGGCTGATGAGTAGGGTTCAGCGAGGACGTACCCAAGGCTGCAGGAGGAGACCAACATAGCGGACTAACTGCGCCCTGGACCGTGCTCACCCTGTTGGGACTCGGGAAACAGGGCCAGTCGCCCATGGGAGGTGGGTCAGGAGTGCCCAGCCAGGTGTGTGGGACTAGTGAGTTGCTGGTTTCCTCGCTCATAACTTTCTGCAGGGCAGGAGGCGCTTCCTCAAGGCGGGTACACGGCTTGCTCACCCGCTGAGGGGCAGGGAGTTGGTCCCAGTTTGGGGGGGTGTGCTTGGGTGACCCCGGGCTCATCCTCTGTACTGCACTGCTGTGTGACTGCAGGGTGTGCGTCTGCACTTCTTCTGGGTAAATACCTGAGTCTGAGGCTCTTGGGTCAAGGACAAACGTGCACCTAACTTAAAGAGGCTTCCCAAAGAGGCCGCAGGGTCACCTTGGCAGTGGCAGTGGTGGGATTTCCAGTTGCTCTGCAGCCTGGGCAGCACCGGGGGATTTTGCTATTTGTTTTGCTTTTCTTCTAAGGATAGCGGCATCTCACTGGGGTCCGAGTTTGCATTTTCCTAGTCACTCCTGAGGGTGGGCACCCTTTCCTGTGCGTATTTGACTTCTATATACCTTCTTGGGTGAAGTGCTCAAGTCTTATGCCTAACATCAAGTTTTAGAGTGGACTATTTGGGCTGTTATTTTTGAGTTTTGATAGTTCTTCATGCATTTTGGATGCAGGTCCTTCATCAGACTTATGTGGTGCAAACATTCCATATACGAGGCTTGTCTTTGCAATTTCTTAACCAGACATTTCTAGTGTAAGGACGTTCAATCTGTCCATTTTTTCTTTGGTAGATCACATGGGATCTTAGTGGGTTTTGCTCACCCCAGGGTTGGAGAGATTTTCCTGTGTGTGTGTGTGTGTGTGTGTGTGTGTGTTTTTCTGGGAGGGGGTGGGTACTGGGGATTGAACTCAGGGGCACTCGACCACTGAGCCCCACCCCCAGCCCTATTTTGTATTTCATTTAGAGACAGGGTCTCACTGAGGTGCTTAGGGCCTTGCTTTTGCTGAGGCTGGCTTTGAACTCGCGATCCTCCTGTCTCAGCCTCCGAGCCTCTGAGATTACAGGTGTGTGCCACTGTGCTCAGTTCCTGTGGGTTTTCTTTCTGCAGAGGTTGTGGTTTAGGGAGGGACATCCAGCCTGAGGTTTGTTTTTGTAGAGGCTGCCTGTTTTTACACCTGGATGTATGTCCAGCACCATTTCCTGGAAAGACTTTCCTCTCCTTAAATCCCTTCTGCACCTTGGTGAAGAACCCACCGGCCTCGTGCCTGAGCACCTCCTCTGGCATCTCTTCTGATCCACTCTGTGGGCTCCTCCTTTCTCCACAGCCTGCTGCCTTGAAACCACACAGCGTGAACCTCTAACTTTGGTCTTCTTTTTTCAGAAAGTTATTTTCTCATTTCTTTGCTTTTCTTCATATACATTTTAGAATCGGTTCATTGACTGCGACAAAAATTGCTGTTGGATTTCTGACTGGGATTGTGCTAAGTCCGTAGCTAGATCTGGGGAGAAGCAACACCTTACAACACTGAGTCTTCCAATCCACGAACATGGTCTTCTCTTCATTTATTTGGATCTTTTGAATTTGTTCATCAGTATTTTGTAAGTTTCTTACCTTTATTTTATTTTTTTTAATTTTATCTTATTTTTATGTGGTGCTGAGGATGGCACCCAGTGCCTCACACGTGCCAGGTGAGCACTGAGCCCCAGCCCCAGCTCGGTATTTTGTAATTTTTATCATGCAAATAACACACATATCGGGTCGGATTTCTTCCTGAATGTTGTAATTTTTGGTGCTAGTATAAATTTTGCTGTTGTTCATATTTAAATTTCCCATTTTTCATTGCTAATACAGAGAAATAATTCACCAATAGTGGTATGCAAAAAAACATACCAATGAATATATCTAGTTAGTTGATTTCTGAAATTAGACATCTTTTGATTCCATCATTTCTCAATTAAAAAAGATGTTGATTCTAACTATGTCAATACAGTATTTAAGTAATTCATTTTTCCTGTTGTACTTTTAGTGCTTTTGGACCAACTTTCAAAAGTTTATAAAAATTGCCTTAAAATAATTGGATTATGAGGCCTTTTTATTTTTCCACACAGCATAATTGTGGTGGGCAGTCACCATCTGCTCTTTGGGTAATTTAATTTTTGCTCTTGGACTGCTATGTTGATGTCCCCTGTCTGTCCGGGTCTCCCGGGTGACCTCCAGACCTCCCCTAGGCGGCTTGCCTCTGTCCATCTCGTCTTCCCTCTCTACCCCAGGATGACCATGACTTTATAATTCGGTTAATTTTATTATATTTAGAGAAGTAGAATCTTAGAGTTGTGGAAATTAATCCAAGGCTTTCTTCTTTTAAACTTGGAGAAAAAAAAAAAAGTACTCCCGCGAGAGAAACCAGAGGCGCATTTTGTGAATTTGTCCACGTGGGACGTCAACGCGCAAGGTCAGCTGTGAAACGCCGCGGGCTCAGAACTGAGCCACAGCCTGTGCCGCGGTGCCGTGTTCCCCCTGTCCCCGTGAGGCGGCGCTTGAGGTGCTGCAGGTGGGGGGTTCCTGGAGATTGGAGACTGGTGCTCGCGCTCAGCCGGCTGCAAACCACAGACTGCAGAGAAACAGAGGGTCCCCAGACAGCTGTGCGCCTGAGGAGGAGCCGTGCCAACCCCGGCTCCAGGGTGGTGGAAACGCCGAGCACCCCTAGACACCTGACTGTGATCCACTACACCCCAGCAAAGCCAAGTTGACAGCAGTCACATCTGTCATTCATCACATGCAGTCTCATTGTTCACAGTCAGAGGTCGGTGGTTTTTCACTAGCACGACAACTCTTTTCCCAATCATTGTGTAGGCCTGAGCCATTAGTCATTTTTATGATTGCACCTTTCTGACTGTGCCTTTGTATTCTGATGTAGTTTCAAACCCACAGGAAGCCAAGTGGCCAGCGCAAGGGTGCTGGACCCCGGGAGCGCCTCACACCAGCACCCCCTCCCCACTTCGCTTCCTGCTATTTATCTGTTCTTAACATTCTCTCTGAATCTCTTGGGGTATCTTGGGGACACCACAACCTCCTGACCACTATGTATTTAAGTCTGTATTTCTGTCTGTCTTTTTTCCTACTGGGGATTGAACTCAGGGGCCCTGGACCACCGAGCCACGTCCCCAGCCCTCTTTATATTTTCGAGACAGGGTCTCACTGGGCTGCTTAGGGCCTCACTGTTGCTGAGGCTGGCTTGGAACTTGCCTGAGCCACTGGGATGACAGATGTGCACCACCAGGCTCAGCTAAGTCTGTATTTCCTAAGAACAAGGTCATTGTCTTAGACGACCACAGTAGTGTTCAAAATCAGGAAATGAGACGCTGCTTTCTGACCCAGGGTCCGTCCCAGCGGTGGTCTCCAGTGCCACTGCTCCCTGCCATTTTCCGGGTCCAGGATCACGCCTGCAAGTAGTCCTGAGTCTTCAGACTTGTTGGGTCTCTTGACCAGCCTTTGTCAACGGCGCTGTTCTGCCAACCATCTCTGTACGCGGTTTGCTTCTCGGTGACACACGGGGGTGTTCCCAGTGACATGCTGGCTGTTCCTGGTGACACACTGGCTGTTCCCTGTGTCGCTCAGCTCGCAGGCTCAGTGTTGGTGATTGTCGGTTCTGGACATTTCCTTCAGGTGGGTTTTGAGTGCTCATTGTGACTTTGCACATTTTGCAGGATTTAATTCTGACATCACATAACTGTATTTTGTTCCTCATTAGACTTTCCCTGTCCCCTATGGGCACCCACAGGTGGTCCGACTGCGTCCTCTCTTCTGATTTTGGGGTGTGGTTTGGCTGTAAGAAGCAGCTTTCCCGACTCCTTAATTCAGGGACTGGGTCGTAACCCGGCTCCCATCCTCTACTTTATCACTCTGATTGTCATTGTTCCTCCGTGTGGGGCTCCGATGGGGCCTTGCCCATGCAGGCGAGTGCCCTGCCTCAGCGCCAGCCCCGCCCTCTGGTTGTCCTGGTTTGGTCTGGGAGGAGCCCTCAGGCTGGCTCTTGTGCCTGCAGGTGCTTTCCTGTGATCTGAGTGACTTCTTTGGGGCACCCTGTGTAGGCCCCTGCTGCCCCTGCCCCTTCTTCTCTCCCGGCTGTCGGCTCTCCCTCCCGGTCCCCTGGACAGAGAATGGCGTGTAGAAACCTGGGTGTTCAGAAGCTCTTGGTCACTGGAGTCATTGCCTGTGACTGTGTCATTTCTTCTCTGTCCTTTAGTGGAGATAGCAAAGGAGTGTGTTTGTGCGTCTCTGTCCCTCTGTCGGTCCATCTGTCCACTCTGCTTATAGCAGTATGTTCACACAGATGCTCCAGCAAGCCTCCTGGTCCCTCCCCTTGTCCTCTGTCCTCCAAGTGGGCCCCAGCAGAGTGGCGTCAGAAGCGTGGCCTCCTGGCACTGCAACCCACTGGCTGGAGGTCACATGGGTTCCATTCTTTTCAAAGGGGATTGGCGCACCGTGTCACCCACAGTTTAACTGTGATAAATACGTCAACCCCAGAGACCCCTCCCCTCTGGGAAGACAGAAGATTTTCACCCCCCCAAAAGTTCCCTCGCGCCGCCTCTCAGGTAGCTCGCGGCTCCAGGGCCGAGAATCTTCCCGACTTCTTAAACTGCAGCTTTCCTGCTCCGGCATTTTGTACGGAGGGAACTGACAGTGTGCTTCCCTTGATGTGGGGCACACTCGCCCGGCGGGGGTGTCTGGCACACACTTACTCTGAGGGCTGGTTTGCCGCGTGGGTGTGGCTGGTTTGAGCGGTACCCAGGTCGCTGGTGAAGCACTGGTCTAGGTTTGTCCGTGACTTTGCGTCTGGAGATCAGCGTCTGAAAGTGGACTGAGTGAAGAGATTGCGGTCACCACTGTGGGTGGGCACCAGGCCATCCACTGTGCGTCTGCTGGACTGGCACAGGTGAAGCCAGGGCGGACTCTGTCTCCTGAGCAGGTGTCCACCACCTGCTGTCCTTGGACATCGGAACTCCTGGTTCTCAGGCCTTGGGACCCCAGGATATGACCAGCAGGCACATCCTGGGTCTCAGCCCACCAGACACAGACTGTCCCCCACTGAGGCCCTGCTTTTCCCACCTGCGGACAGCTCGTCCAGGGACTTCCCGGGCTCCAGGATGCTCAAGTGGATTCCTGTGTCGTCTCCTCCTGTGTCTGGAGGTGTGGGCACGTGTCTGTGTGGCCTGCTTCTGGGGACCCCTGGCTGCCAGGCCCAAGCTTCTGGGTCATTTATCTGATTGCTGAATAGTTTTCCGTTTTGTGAAAATACCGCACCTTATTTTCCTATCTATAGAATTTGGACCATTTTAAATAAATTATGAATAAGATGCTATGGAGATTCATGCACAAGGCCGTCCAGAAACATGTTTCCAGGTAAATACCTAATAGAGGAATCACTGGGTTCTGGGTTGTGTTTGACTTTGTAAGAAGCTTTTGATTATTTTCCCAGCCTGTTCAGAAGCTGCATTAGAGTTGTCCAAAAATATAGAACCACACTGTGTGTGTGTGTGTATTTAATCCAAAGAACTGGCTCACGTGACCATGGAGACTGGCAGTCTGAATCCACAGCGAGGCCAGCAGGCTGGAGGCCAGGGGAACAAGGGAGTCTGAAGGCGCCTGGTGGGGATGCCCCTGGCCAGGGGATCCTGGACCTTCTGTTCTCTTCAGGCCTTCAACTGATTGGATGCGGCCCACCCCTACCTGAGCCATCTGCTTACCTAAAGTTTACCGATTTAAATGCTAATGTCGTCCCCAAACACCCTCCATGTTAAAATCGACCACTACAAGTCTACTTGAGTCAACTTGGCACTCCCCTGCATCTCTTTATACCATAATTAGCATCAAATAAAGACTAAGACAAGGTCACCTGTCTGCCTAAGGGACATATAATGATGCTTCCTACACCTGAGAGCACTGAGTCCTTTGCTCTTGTTTTAGTCACCTTTTTCGCTGCTGTGACTGAAGGACCCAACCCACACAATTGTAGGGAGAAGAGGTTTATTCAGAGGCTCACGGTTTCAGAGGTCTCTGTCCCTAGGAGGCCGTTCCATTGCTCAGGGCTGGAGGTGAGGCAGAACATCACGGAGAAGGGTGTGGCGGAGGAAGCAGCTCACAGGAGATGAGAAGCCAGGTACAGCTATGTACCCCAAGACCACGCCCCAACCCCACCTCCTCCAGCCACACCCCACCGGCCTCCGGTCACCCCTCAGTCAGTCCCATGGGGCTTGGTTCCCTGATGGGGTGGAGGCCACTTATGTCCCCTCATCTCTCCTCTGAACCTTCTTGCTGTCTCACCGTGAGCTTCGGGGGCCACCTCATCTAAGCCGTCACAGCCACAAGAGGAAGTGAGGGCCTCACAGGGTCTTTCCTGCCCTCCCTGCCCTCCTGAAACCCAGCTGCCGCGGTGGGAAGTCCCACCACTCACACTCCCGACCGCGTGTCCCTGCATGACAAGATGGGGCAGAGGGGCCACGGTGATGACGGGCGGCTTCTGCAGCCGGCGCGTGGTCACAGCTGCTCTGCACGCTGCGGCCTCCTCACCTGCCCTGCCCTGCCCTGCTCCCTGGGCCATCAGCCAGCACCTCGGGGGACCTTCACGGTGGGGGGGGGGGCAACCCTGCATTCCCGGAGCTCTGCTCCTAGCGCTTCTGCATGCGTTGGGTGGCAGCTCCTGCTGGCTTTCATCACGGGCCAGTCACAGCAGCTGGTGGCCAGGTGCCTCCACGCCCCTCAGCTGCCCATGGAGCCGAGTCCAGCTTGGCCCTCGCCCCGACGACGGCACTGTGGGCCTCAAGGCTGTCGAGGGAGGGGAGGGAGGAGCCCTGCCTTGGGAGTGGCAGTGTGAGCGCAGGGGAGTGCCGGAGGTCCTCTAGAGCAGGGTCACCACGGGCCACCAAGACCCTCCCTCCCGCCACCGCTCCATCTCTCCCCATAGGGTGCTCAGCCTCTGCCCAGTTCTTGTTGGATGGTTTCTCTTTTAAAAATCAACTTGCAGGGGTCTTGTTTGTCTGAATGTCTGTAAATAAGGCCATTTTCTGACGTAGGTTTGGCTGGTCCCTTCTCAGAGTCATTTGATGCGAAGTTCTAAATCACAGTAGCATGTAATTCATTATTTCTGTTTGTACCCTGCCTAAGAAACCCTGGGCATCGATATTTCTGGTGAAGATATTCTCAATGTGGTCTGAGACATAATTTTTGCCTTTTATACTTTGTTTCACGATCATTCTTAATTTGATTTTGAGGGGTGCCGGGGAGTGAACTCAGAGGCACTTGACCACTGTGCTACATCCCAGCTCCATTTTGTGTTTTATTTAGAGACAGGGTCTCACTGAGTTGCTCAGGGCCTCACTTTGGCTGAGGCTGGCTTTGAACTTGGAATCCTCCACCTCAGCTTCCTGAGCTGCTGGGATCATAGGTGTGCACCACCTTGTGCAGCCTTAATTTAATTCTTTATGAGGAGTGAAGTGACAGTTCCTTTCACTTCACCTCCCACCCCAATTTTGATATGTTTTTCCAGCACCGTTTGTTAATCAGACTTGAACTGACTCTATGAATATGGGTGTGTCCCAGACTCCCTGTTCTGTTTCTTGATCTCGTCCGACACCGGTGTCACCCCCATGCTGACTCTAGGATGTCCAGTGAGTCTTGAAATCAGTGCCTGTCACTGAACCCCGCTCTTCTCTCCCAGGATGTTCTAGGTACTCAATCACGTCTGCATTTCCATATAAATTTTAGAATCAGCCTGTTACTGTCTTTAAACATCCTCCTGGGGCTATGATTGGAATGGCATTGAGTCCACAGATCAACGTAGAGATAATTAACATGCAAGCAATACTGACGTCTTCTGATTTTTGAATGAGTATATGCTTCCATTTATTTAGATTTTTAATTTCAGTAATATTTTGTGGGTTTTAGCCTAATGGATTTTACATGTCTCTTGTTTATTTATCTTTAGGTATTGAGGGTTTTTTGGTATTACTGTGAATGGAGGCCCTTCTGATCCCATTTTAAAATCATGTGCTGTGTGTAGAAATTTCACTGAGTCTTATCTCATGACCTTATATCTTGTGGCATCTTCTAACACATGTATATTCTAGTAGTTTCTCTGTAGGTAGGATTTGCCACGTAGGTAACCAGGCTGGCTGTGAATGGAATCCATTTGAACCTTCCTTTCCAATGCGCATGACCTTTATTTTATTTTCACACCTTATTGCACTGGCTAAACCGCAAGTGTGACATGGAGCAGAAGGTGTGAGGCTGTACGTTCCAGCCTCTGCTAAGCTGGCTGGGTTGTCTTCATTTCACAGCTTGGGAAGTCCTCACAGACTCTTGTATCTGAAATGCCTCTTCCTTTTTCATCATATACCCCAGTGTCATATATAATTTCTCTTTATTATTTTAACAGTCACATGTGCTGTGTGGGTCTTACACTGACCTAAAACCCCCGGAGGAGGGAATGCCACCTGTCTTCCCCACTGCACCTTCAGTGCACAACATGAGGCTCCTAGGTGACACTCTGCAAATCTTTTGTAGGATCAGTCCACACTAGTAAGGTATTTTAGAGGTTATGCAATTGATTCTCCTTCCCAGTGTTTTAACCTCCTTGGCCAAAATGAGGGGAGTGGTATTTCTTGCAAAGTGTTTCCATATTTCTCTTTCACCCTTTATAATTTTTGGAGGTCAAATTTCAAAAATTTTCATTAGAAACCACGTGTGTCTATCTGTTGCTTTCATTGATTATTTTATAAAAAGTATTGCAATTATTGGGATTAATTCTTGTAAAATACGGTAGTGGCAGATTGGAATGGATTGCCCTTCTGGGTATTAGAGTCCACACTAAGAAGTTAACTAATGTTCAGGAAGTGAGTGTTCAGGATTGGGAAATCACAGCGCCTCAGGTACAGAGACAGGTAAATGCATCCCACAGTTATTCAGTGGGCAGGTGGTGAGGCCCTATTTTTATTATTTCAAATGTGGAGAAATGAGCGCTGGTAACGTGGCGCAGTGGTAGTGATCCCCTCGTATGTGTAAGGCCCCGGTTCAGTCTCCAGCACCACAGTAAATAAAATAAACAAAAGATGGAGAAATTGCAATGATGACGTGAACTTGTTAGGCAGAGTATTTCCTTTTTGTGTTTTGAGACAGGGTCTTACAAATATATTTTGTGAAAGAAGGGCTGGGGTAAAGCTGGACCTGGGTTTAACCTCCTTATTGGAAAAAGAGGAAGGAGAGAAAGGAGGGAGGGAGGGAGGGAGGGGAGGAGAGAAGATCTAATTCTTGCCTGTGT
>NW_026000130.1:3662921-3666091 GCF_001458135.2 Marmota marmota marmota | reverse complement strand
CCCTCCCCCCTTCCTTCCTTTTTTCCATTAGATTCTTCCTCTGTAGTGGGAGGTGACAGAGGGAAGTGACCAGAGGCTTGTGGTCGCTTTTGGTGGTCACAAGTGCTGTCCACCAAGTGTGCTGTGCAGTGTGTGTGTGTGAGAGAGAGAGAGGGAGAGAACTGATATAGAGGCCCCTTAAGGGAAAGGAGTGTCCGTGCTATCCGTGTTCAGGATGCAGAGAAGACTCCTCCCTGAGCTGGGGACAGCAGGGAAGAAGCCCTGAGGAGGCAGAGAGGGAGCCAGCTTCCTGTCAGGTTGGAGAGGACAGTCACCCCCAGGTTCCAAGGGCACCACAGGCTGTGGCCCAGGGGGCGGTCTCTTTTTTTTTTGTCATTTAAATGTTTTGTAAACATCTGCATTTGGATAGGTTCAACATATCCGAGTCCAAATTCTCATTTTAGTTTTCCCAAAGTAGAAGAAAAGTTACACAAACAGAAATGGACACTAAGGACAGAAGGTGAGCAAACCCTCAGGGGCACGTGGAGACACTTTGCTGAAGACGGATAAACGAGTACCGGCCACTGCCCAGTGGTGCAGGGGGTTCTGCTTATTATCTTCCTATTCCTATTAAGGAAGCACTGCATCCCCCGAGGGCAGAACACACCGTTTCATGAAGTGCCAAGGGCATTCATCTGCACAGACCAAGTTTGGGGCCCAGATCAAATTTCAGTAAATTCAAAAGTGAGATCACCCTGTGTTCTCTGGCCACAACCAGGCTACGCAGTAACCACTGTGTGGAAGACACCTGAGGAGTACCCCATGATATTTGGAAATTAAGCAGCCTGCTTCAGAATGACCCAGGAGTCAAAGAAGAAATGACGAGGGACATTAGAAATGAGTATGAAATGAATGAAAATGAAAAGACAGCCGTCACCCTTATTTACGATCATTTACAGAGTCCCCTCCGAGCCTGGTGTCCCTCCTGTGTCCTGCCCCCCCTGCCCAGGCACTGAGGGTCCTGCAGAGGTGAGCCTGGCCATGCTCCCAGGGCCTGCGCCGTCCTGGCCCTCAGAGGCCTGGCCTGGCCATTTAGCGGGGCAGATTCAGCCTTTTTCTTCAGTTCTTGCGCAGACACTTACCATCCTCAAGGTCCTGTTCCTACACTAAGGAGGGGAATTTGTGGGGCAGGACGCACAGGAGCAGATCCTACACCCACAGGCCCCTGTCCATGAACACGGCATCAAAGCCGCTCCTTGGTCCGTCTTACCTGGGGAGGAACATTTGCCCACCTCCTCCCGACCTTTTGGACTTTCTATGAGTCTTTGGTTCCTTCTGTGGCCGCCGTTTCTGTGAACAGCCCTTCCGTCCCTTGGGCTTTCCGGAGTTTGCTGGTCTCAGTGGCTCTCCATGGCCTGGTGTTGCTTGTCCCGTCCGAGTGCATTCCCCTGTCGAGGCTGGAGGTGCAGGTGTGCAGGGTGGGGACCTGGTCAGAGAGGTGCCTAGAGAGTGGTGGACACATGTGGGCAGAGTCGTGGAAACAGATATCCACTCAGCACACACTTGCTGACCTCCTGTGCGGTGGACACTGTGCGGCAGGTGGCATCTGACTCGTCAGAGCCGATTTCAGAGCAGAGGGGGCTCTTGGGTGTGCTGTGAGGTCTGAGCAGTTGTCCTCTAGCCAGAGGAGGACACAGGGTCCTGCCTCTCAAGGTGAGGCAAGGCTCCTGAAGGAGCAGCCAAGGAAGGAGGAGGACCCGGACCTCTCCCACCAGGGGTCGGGGCGGGGGGAGGCACGGGGTGGGCAGCAGGGGACGGGTGGGCAAGGCCACCGCCTCTGTCTCCTGAGGGGCTTTGTCCTGTTTCTGTGGGCGTCATCTCTCAGCCCCATGATGACTCTCACCTGCACTTCTGTTGCCCGCACCTGCCGTCTGTCTGTCCTCCCTGCTACTGGCTGCAGTGACCAGGGGCCCAGTGGTGTCCTCCCTAGCCTGCGTGTGGCGCATATTGAGACAGCGGGTGGCGGGGTGTGAGCAGGGAAGGCACCAGGCAGCCAGTGTGCTGGGCTCCCACCTGGAGCACGTCCCCACGTCCCTCCAGGAGCCATCAGCCCCGTGAACTCCTTGTTTTTTTTTCTTTTTTTTAAGGCAGGGGAGGAAGAGGTTGAGAGATAAACTCAGTAGTTTGAAGACACCCTCTGGGGTAAAATTTCAAATTGTTCCCCACCCTGAATATTTTTATTCTTTTCCTTTAGGTTTCTTGCTATTTAAAGATTTTTGTTTGAATGAAATTAATGAAGCTGTCCCTCAGGTGAAGTTTTATGAAGAGGTAAGAAGTGACCGTTTTACTGATGCTTTTACTTCAAAAGCATATTTCAACTGTACTTTGGAAAGTCTTGCCATGCTGACACCTCACACACGCAGAGATCCAGGAAAGCAGCGGGCCGGGCAGGGCCTGGGGTTCATCAGAGACGCCGAGGACACCTGGAAGAGCCGGGCCTGTTCCTTCAGGCTCTCGAGCACCAGGGGGCAGAGAACAGCTGGACCCGAGTCCCCGAGAAGCAGGCTCCTCTAGAGGTGCTGGGGTATCAGCCCTGGAGGTTTTGGGGGAGCTGATTTTGGAGCCCTGAGCAGAGGCAGAGGGCTCCGAATTGGAGTAACAAACCAGGGACTTGGTGGGACTTGGGACAGTCCTCAAACACACAGCTGGTTCCCCCACAAAGGCTGGGTCACATGTGAGCCTGCAGGGGACTGAGGGGAGAGGGCAGAAGTTTCTGGAAGCACATTGAAAAGGCACTCAGCCTTACAGAGCTTAAGACGTTCTCGCCCGCGGAGGGAGGAGCTGAACACAGAACAGGCAAGAGGAGGACCGGGAGGAGAGGCCTGTGGGTCAGCTCTTGGCTTGGGGTGCAGCGGGCAGGTGAGGATTCAGCCCTGGCTCCTGGTGGCAGGAGGTTGCTTCTGGGAGGCGGGCCAGGAGAGGTTTCTGGCTGGACTGACAACCACGTGAGACGGGAGGACCCCAAGCCCAGGCTGAGTCTCCCTCCCAAGACATCCCTGAGGGTTGGAGGCCCAGAGCTGAGCAGTGCTGAGGAGGCAGAATGCCCTGCTGAGGCCCACGGTGGGCCATGCCCGGGGAAGGGGTCCACCCAGGGGCAGGCGGGCTCCACAAAGATGGTGACCCGGACCCCC
>NW_026000130.1:3585448-3662896 GCF_001458135.2 Marmota marmota marmota | reverse complement strand
CCCCCCCCCAGCTGGGTCGTATGATGGCTGATGAGCCTCTCCCCCACCCCAGGAAGAGCCCAAGAGGACCTCTGTCTTTATGTGCAGATGTAAGATGACGACATATAAAGATGTCACAGTGTCCAGGAAACAGGAAGATCATAGACACACTAAGAGGAGAGAGCAGGAGAAGCAGACCCCCAGATGGCGGGGCACTAGGGCCAACTGACAGGCACTTCAGAATTCCTGTGAATAAGATGGTCCAGAGATAGAGGACAAGGCGGGCAGTGGGGGTGGAGAGCTGTTTAATTTCAGCACAATGTGAATTTATTATGAAGAATCAAATGGCCGTTCTCAGACAGAAAGGGCAGTGTTGAAGTTAGAACTTAACGTCGGGGTTCAGCAGCGGGGACGTTACACACACGATACGACCTGTCGACAGGAAGCAGGTCAGCAGGTGACCACCGAGCAAAGCCGAGAGAGAAAGGTAACAGAAAAAAGAAATAGGTAAGACCATTAGAGCCAGGTGGGCCCTATTTCAAGGCCTGCTTCAGGTGGAATCGGAGTTCCGGAAAGAAGAGAACAGGCAGAAGCGGTGGCTGAAGAGTAAGGTCACAGCTCTCCGTCTCCTTTCCCTTACTATAAATGGACAAACCCCCCGAGGTAGACCTGCTTTCAGACGGATGAAGAAACGAAATTCTGTCATACACAGTTTATAAGAAAAACACTAACAACACTAAGATAATTCTGACAGTTTTACTAAAGGATACAAAGTAACTGTTTTCTTACAGTTAAAACAAACAAAAAAACACCTTAGAGCCGGGTGTGGCAGGCGGCACAGGCCTGTCATCCCACTGGGTCAGGAGGCTGAGGCAGGAGGATCCTGAGTTCCAAGCCAGACTCAGCCAAGGCAAGGCCCTAAGCAGCTCAGTGAGACCCTGTCTGTAAATAAAATACAAAATAGGGCTGGGGTGGGCCTCGGGGATGGGGCTCAGGGGTCGAGGGACCCTGGGTTCAATCACTGGTACCCCCTCCCCCCAAAAAAACAACTTAGGAAACTCTAAGCAGAATCAATTACAAAGGAGACGTATCTTTACACACCATTTTAAGGCCATGAACATTTATCCAGAGAAAAATCTTAAAAGCAACCCAAGCCCAGAGCAAGGAAGGAACATGTTACTTTTAAGTCTCAAGTTTTCAGTTTTGTGAATAGTGTAACAAAATTGACACAGGTGCAATAAATCAAATAGGTTGGAAATCATAATCTAGAGCTCCTCTATATATGAGTTGTTATTTTCTAATTATATTCTTATTTTAATGACATCATCTATTACATAGTGGGAATTTTTTCAGCTGTGCCCACCTAGGCCAACATGGGTGAGGAGAAATAACTGTAAAACCACCAAAGCCAGCCCAGTGATCAACCTAGAATCTACAGCCAGCAAAAATCTCCTTTAAAAGTGAAAGTGAAATAAAAATATGTTCAATAAATAAAACCTGAGGGGATGGGTCGGCGGGGGCCTGCATTATCAAGCACCCTGAAGACAGGAACTAGGGGCAGGAGGGAGGTGAACCTGGTGGCTCTGGAGGGAGGAGCAGGGGGCACACGAGGGTGAACACATCAGTAAACATGAATGAGCTGACTGCCGAACAGTGGCTCCCCTCCCCAGAGTGAAAATGTACACGTGACCAAAATGACTGTCACACCAAAGGCAGGAGAGGTGCATGACGTTGAAGTGCCTTAAGGTTCTGAGATGGTTGAGGGGTAGTCAAATGAGGGTTAGCGTTGGACTGACCAGTCCAGGGTGGGGATTGTAATCACTAGGGTAACTGCTAAGAAAAACAAAGTGTGGACATCTAACAGTTAAAAGAGAAAAATGGAACAAAACGACCGATTAATCAAGAAAGGTAGTAAAGGAATTCAAGGAGGACATAAAAATAGGTTAAACTGAAAACAAAGCAGAGTAAGATCGTAGCTGTAAATGCATTTAATGTAAATGAACCAGAATCTCCAAGTAAAAGACTTGAGGTTTTGGACTGGATAAAGAAGCAAAACCCTGTCATATCCCATTTATAAGAAAAACATTTTTTTTTTTAAAGAGAGAGAGAGAGAATTTTTTAATATTTATTTTTTAGTTTTCGGCGGACACAGCATCTTTGTTTGTATGTGGCACTGAGGATCGAACCCGGGCCACACACATGCCAGGCGAGTGCGCTACCGCTTGAGCCACATCCCCAGCCCAAGAAAAATATTTTTAACAGAAGGAGGAAGAGGGTCTATAATACACCCACCAACCAAACCTAATTGGTATTAGGTTGTTAGACAAGCTACACAGTAATGCTACTTGAGATGGAGAGTGGGGTTTATTAATGATAAAAGATTCAACACAATAAGTATTGAGTCTTAAGTCAGTATGTTGCAAATAACATAAGTTCTAAGTACATAAAGCAAAAATAGATTTAAAAAAAAAACAGGACAAATCTACCACCCTAATGGAAGATATTAATACACTCCCTGCTTACAGAACAAACAAAATAACTGATAAGAATATAGAATATGTTGAGTTGATGGACATATGTAGATGCCGAATCCAGCAAAAATAGAATTCTCCATCTTTGAAGTACACACAGAACATTTATCAAAATAGATCATGTTCTGGCCCCTAAAGGGAGTGCCTACAGATTTCAAGATTGAAATTGCTCAGCTTCTTTTCTGAGCACAATAGGTTTAAGCTCAAATCAAATAACTAGGAAGTCCTTAACTGCTTGGAAATTAATATACCTCCAAGTAATTATAGGTCAAAGGAGAAACTAAAATTGAAATTAGGAAATATTTTAAACTAAAATATATTTAAGAAATGACATAAGGTATTATTATTAACATCATTATTTTATTTCGCTTTAAAAAGCATTTTAAACGATCCAATGAAAATGTAGCATAATTAGGGCTGATACTAGTAACCTTTGTACAAATTTGAAAATTGGAGAAAAATTCCTGTCTTTTTGGCTTTTCATATGTATGTGAAAGTGTCATAGTTCCCACTTTAAAAAAATTATATCAATGTATTTTCAGGAAGAGTCATGAAATCATGATGAATATTAGCCGGCATGTAAAAAAAAAAAGTAAGCTAAATCTAAAAAGGTTTTATTGGGTCTAAAGTAACGTTATCTGAACAATAATCAGGAGTTTTATCTGAATAAGTCTCATGCTTCATCTGTCAATTTTCCCCCCTTTTTGTGTTCCTGAAAGCGCCAACTGGGTACTGCACCCCCTGGGCCAGGCGGTGGACCTCCTTTAGCTGATGACCTCTGCTGGGGTGAAACGCGGGCAGTCTCCTGCGGTTGTGGCTGAAGCGTCTTTGCAAACTCAGTGGCGGCCGCTGCTGACGTGTTTAGGGTGGACTTTAAGCACTGGTGTTTCTCTTTGCTGACCACCTCTCCTCGCCCCTCTTCTGGCTGGGCACAGGCTGGGTCAGGCTCCTCAGAGGATGTCCTAGGGGGATGCTCCAAGCCCCCAGCTCGTATTCTTACTGGATACCGTCCACCCAGGGGCTCAGGTCCCATCCTCTACACCACTGCGGCCTTTGAACACTGAGGCGTTCAGAAGTATTTTTCCGCCACCCGCTGGTTTTATTCGTCTAATATAGCCATCTTTAATTTCCGCGTGCTTTTTGACCCCAGTTCTTAGAAAATTCTGTTGTGGTGTCTGAGGCTGCATTTCCGACCTTACCTTTCTACTTTGCAGCGTCCCCAGACCTTTAATAGCTACATTATTAAATGTAGCTTATTAATATTTTATAGCTACATTATTAAATGTCACCACTTCCTGTGGGTGACAGTCCCAGCGGCTCATCCGGGCACCTGACACGGGCGCCCACGGCTGCATTCTTGTTAGCCACCTCCCCCCTTCTCTCCGCCTTCCTAGCTAGAGCTTGCACTCTGGCCGGTCCAGGCCGCTGTCGCGTTGGCCACTTCTCTGGATGGTCCCCACCTGTAGGGCCCCATCTCCTTCCTGGCTTGGGGACGCCTTGCGTCTTTGGAGGTTGGCTCAGGACGGATGGCCTCACGTGCTCCTGGAGCCCTCACCAGCCCCAGGGTGGCGCGCGCTCCTGTGAGCCACGCGGGCCGTCTGTGGTGTCCCTGGCGCCCCTGTTCCGTGCATGCCTTCAGTGTTTCCATCTCCGCCTGGATGGGATCCGGGTGCCGCTGTGCCTCCGCCATAGGGCCCCAACCATCTCCCTCCACCGGAGCCTGAGCTTGCGGGTGCGCAGGCGCCGCGGGGACGGGACTTCATGTGTGGGCCGCTGGTACCTCCCAACGAGTGAGGTCTGTGGTCATCCCCTGCCTGCTCTCAGCCTGGCTGCAGGGTGCAGACAGGACGCCAGGAGAACAGCCGCTTTCTACGCTGCCGTGATGACCTTGACCTGCTATCCTGGCTCGCAGTGGCTGCTGCCACAGTGGTGGGGAGCCCCGGTCTGGACTGCGACTCTGCTGCCAGCTCTCTGTGTGACCTTGGCCAATAGGCTAGCCCCTCTCCACCTCGCCTGCTCTGCCCAGAGAGGATGGCAGCGCAGGTGCCCTGCCACACCCGTGCGCACCACCCTCTTAGAACAGCACAGTTGCTGCTCCGAGTGTTAAAGTCCACATGTTCTGGTTCCACCAGGACCTTGAGGAAGCTGAAAGAGTGACGTGAGAGGAGGAAACACACAACCTCAGAGGTCAGGCTCCTGCCTAGAATTGTTTTCACTCGTTGTTCAAATGTGCAGGGGTGTTCCAAAGGACGAGAGCCTCCCTCGTGCGCCCTCTGAGCTTACACTTGAAAGCAGACTCAGAGCCCAGAGTGGCCTATGGCTTGGTGGCCGCCTTAGATGGATGAGTCAAAGAAGGTGAGCGACAAGGGGGCTGGCCCTGAAGTGGGAGGAGGAGAGCACTGTAGGTAAAGGTCATGGCTAAGTAGAGCCCCTCCCGTCATGGGCAGGAACTCGGCTGCTGGAAGAACTGCAGTGTGGTCGTCATGTGGCTTGAAACTAGGCAGAAGAATAAGTCAGCATTGTGTTGCTGTGACAAAATACTTGAGAAAAACATCTTAAAGGAGGAAAGGTTTATTTTGGCTCATGGTTCCAGTGGTCACAGTGTATAGTCGCTTGTCCCCATCACTGTGAGCTTGTGGTGAAGCAGAACATTGGGGCAGAAAGTCCATGTGCAGCAGATCTGATCACCTGGTGGTGGCTGGGAAGCAGAGACAGTGAGAGAAGGGGCTGGGGACAATGTACACCCTTCTATGGGATGCCCCAGTCATGCCCCAGTGATGCCCCAGTCACCCGTTTCCCACCCCCCAGGTTCCCCCCTAGAGTTTACACCACCTCCCAGTAATGCCATGAAATGATGGCTCTGTCAGTACATTAATCCAGAGCCCTCCTGACCTATCATTCCCCCAAGGCCACCTCTGCACAAGGCTGGCTTGGGGACCAAGTATTCAGTACATGAGCCCATGGGGACATTTCATATCCAATCCCTAGCAAAGAGAGACACAGGGTTTTGGGAGACTAGAGCAATACATTCAGGTTTTATTCTACAGCCTGGGAAAAGTTAAACAGGAGCGTTAGGGGTGATGGTTCTGTAACTACCAACGGGGTCAAGGGTCAAGGTGACCGATGTGTGACGCTGTCTGCCTCCCGGTGAGCCTTACATCTGATTGTCCTGTTAATTGACAAGAAGGGTGCATACATCTTCAGTTCCAGTTATGGAATATCTAGTCCTTCTCTTCTTGCGGCGTTTTCCTGAAGCTGTAAGCCCTGTTCCGAGCTGCACGCTCAGGTCTGAGAGGGACGTCTCTGTGTAGGGCCGACGCCCTGCCAGGCCTCTGGTGACCTCCTGGGACTTGGGTTGGCTTCCCTAGGCAATGGAGCCAGGTCAGCCTTTCATGCCTGTGTCTTCATGATGGTCCCCAGCCGTCCACCCTCAGCCTGCGTTTTGATATATAAATTTATCTTTCACCAAATCTAGGAAAATTGGTATGATCATTTCTCTCCTCCTGGGACTCAGTTACATGTATGTTTGGTCTTTGAATATTCCTCCTATATATCTCTGATGCTCTGCTTAATTTTTCCCCAATACTTTTTCGTTCTCTTTTTTAGGTGACATAATCTCTGTGGTTCTGCCCTCAAATTCATGAACTCTCTCTTTTGCCATCTCTACTCTGTGTTTTATTTTGGATGCTGTATTTTTTACTTCTGAAATTTCTGCTTGGTTCCTTCTGGAATTGTTCTTTTCTCCTCTGCTACTTCCTATCTTTTCTTCATTACACGAGTGGTTTCTGTCAGGTCCAGGTACAATAGTGGCTTTAAAATCCCCGTCTGATCGCTCAGCATTTGGGTCTCCTTGGATTGGTTCCCGCTAGCGGGCTCTCTTCTTGCCCGAGGGGGGCATTTCCTGTTTCCTCACAGAGTGATTCTGCATTGTGCCTAGCAAGGTGGCTGGTGTGTGGTGACACCTGAACTACGCCGTGCCCCTGTGCAGGGTGTGGCCCCGGTTGGCCCCCCCCCTGCTCTGTCCCCCTGCAGTGGGTGGTGGCCGCATCTTGCTCAGTCCCCCGGCCTGTGTAGGGCGGCTCAGGGTCTGCTCACGTGCTCGCGTGTCATTTGGGGCCTGTCGGAGATTTTGACAGTATGAGCGCACAGGGCTTTGGAGCTGCCCCTGAGACCTTCTGTTTTCAGATGTGTCCTCTCTGCAGCTTCTGTCCGGGCCCCTCCTCCACTCCCCTGTGCTTTGGGGCATTCTCCATGTCCTTCTGTGATCGCGCTCCCTGTGTGTCCTGCATTTTCCACTGTCGTTTTGTGATGTGCTTTGGATACAAAGCAAACATGGTTTGTCGGTGAGTTGGCTGAAGAGGGCAATGGTGACCTGAGTGGGGGCCAAACAGTGGAACCGGGATGGCCCTTCATTTTGGGATAATCAAGGGGAGGACGGCTTGGATTCAATTTTGAGCTCAAGAAGACCACACGCAGGAGGAATGTGTCTGGCTGCAGAACAGAGGCTGTGGGATCGGGCTGAACAGCGTAGGCTTGTGACCTTGGAGATGCTGTCTAGATAGTCACCTGGAAATGTCAGACATGGGCTGGATACTTAGAACCTGGAGCTCGTGGTCTAGAGTGTCACCAGAGCATAGCTGGTACCTGAACCCGTGGGACCAAGGGGCTTTCCCAGGGAGGATGGAGCTGGGGAGAAAGGGGTGCCAGGGGGCGCTCTGAGGCCCTGTGGGGTGCAGAAGCCAAGCAGAGGAGGAAGAGCCAGCAAAGAGTTCCCCTTCACCAGCTGAGGATCTGGGCCACCCCTGGAGGGAGCGTTCTCAGCAGTCGGAGAAGCAGGGTTCACAGGTGGCCAGGTCAGTGCAGTTGAGAAGCTGGCCAAGGCGGGGACAGAACAGCGAGCCTGGGATTGGGCAGAGGAGAGACCCAGACGATCCTTCTCGTCCACCTCCCTGGGGGAGTGGGAGAAATGGGCAGGACCATGCACAGCCCCTGGCTGCTGTGGACGGAGGTGCTGGCTCTCAGGGCCCTGGTGGTCTCGGCTGTGAGCTGTGTGCCCACCGAGCACAAAGGGACCACAAAGGAACCACGCAGTCGGTATGGTGCTTCCCGATGGCGGCTCCTCCCTCCTGCAGCAGGAGACGGTATGCCTGCAGTGTGTCCCCCGCCTGCTCAGACACCTGGAAAGAAGCCTGTGAACCCCAGTGGGCATCTGCTGTGCGCCTGCGGGGACCAAGGACATCCTGGTCCACAGTCCCTGGCAGTTGGCTGGCTGCCCTGTAACCCATGGCCATGCTGATAGTAAAGGATGGATTCTGAGCGGGGCTGGGCCCCCCCGCCTGCTGGGAGCCGCCTTCTCCGTGGGCCTGGCTGGAGCTTGTCAGGCTCAAGGTTCTAGGGAGAGAGTTGAGGGTTCAGAGCGCGGTCTGCCCAGGGAACCCAAGTGGTCCACAAAAAGTCAGGACCTGATGGCGACTCCCCCGCTGGGTCTCTCGCTCAGCCCGGTGCCTCTGGATTGGGGACTGGCATTCATCACACGTGTGTTCACGGATGGTACCCCCGGGGGAGGCCTGTTCTCACTGAGGCTGACCGTATGTCAGGGCAGAGCCCTCTGCCTTGGTTCATGGCAGGCTGCCTTGGAAATCAGGCATCCTGGAGGGCACTCGGGCCTGCCCGAAGCAAAACAACCAGAGTGTCAATGACCTGAGGCCTTTACTTTCTCACTTAGCTGGGGAGCTGGCACCGGCTGCCGTCACGGGTGGCTGGCGAGTTTGCAGCTGGCATGCTGTGCGCGGCCGTATGCCTGTGCTCCCGGGTCCTCTGGTGGTGCCCACGTCCTGGGGCTGGTGTCACCTGCAGAGTCCTAGACGGGGCTTGGCCCACCAGGCTCCCTGCCTCTACCTCAGGGCTCCTGTCTGCTCCAAGGGGACTGCCTTCCAGGCCTGGTGGCCACCCAAGTGTAAATTGCAGCCATCAGTGTCACTGAGGGTCTCTCTGGACATTGGGACGATCCCAGTAATTTCTCGGTGTGTGAACCGGCTGGCTGTCATGCGGGATCTCAGTGGCTCACATCCCATTCCCTGACCCCCTAAACCCCGGAACTGAGCCTTGTCCGTATCTGGAATTCCTAGAGGGCTCACTGGTCTTGATCTCAGGGCTGTCAGACCCATCTGTAGAGCACAAAGGTGGGTGACTTCTACTCAGTTTGTACTCGCCCACAGGAGTCGCTAGCCCACCCTGTAGCATCCGAGCACTAAAGTGCTCAGGTCCTAGGGAAGGCCGTGTGGGTCCGGCCAGCACTTGGGACACCTTTCCCCAAAGTCAGCCTTGGTGCCAGACACTCTGGGTTGCAGGTCTTGGCTCCAGCTCCGAACCATCCAGGTTCCATTCTTGTCCTTTGCATTCAAAGTAATAAATGGGAGCAAGTCTGTAGGGCCTTCTGTTATCAGGATAGAGCATCGGAACCCCTTCCGCAGGAGGGAACAGTTTCTGAAGCCAGTTTTACGGTCTAGCCTACCTAGGCACCGGCCAGGTCCCCTTTCCTAACACAGGGTTAGAGGTGATCTTTCCATTAATATTTTTATAGTGCTGAAAACCAGTGCTCTTATCTAGGGGTTAATTCCTTTCTAAAATATTTGCTTAGTTGATTTTCAGGAATCTCTACGTAGGAACCTGGAGATATATTTCTTTCGCCCTGTTGGTTGTGGAATACTGCAGCCCAGTGAGAACCAACCCCATCGCAGCTCCATACTGAACTTCAGCCACAGTTGAATTCTTTGTGCTCGGGCTGAGACTTGGCAAGGCTGGCCAGCGGTGGCTTTTGTTCCACGTGGTCATTGTAAGCTGGCCGTGCTCATTTCATGTCAGTGACGAGGTCCACGGTGGAGCAGAAATCCCTGTGTGTGTTTGTGGCTGAGTTCAGACTGTCCCAGCTCCCTCCCTCCGGCTTTAGAAGGGCGTCTCCTGTGAGGCGAGGGGCAGTCTTTTGCTGGAACCCAGGGGGTTCCTGCCCGGCTGGTAATGTCCTTAGATAAGGCGTCCAGGAGCCTCCCCTAATGCTGACCACTCTTCAACATGCAGATCAAAGAGTACGAGAAGCTGGACAACGAGGAGGACCGCCTGTGCAGGAGCCGGCAGATCTACGACACCTACGTCATGAAGGAGCTGCTGTCCTGTTCCCACGTAAGCCCCGAGCTCCTCCCGGAGCTGCCCTCTGATCAGCGTGAGAGGGAGTGAGTGGTGGGTGGAGTTTAAGAACAAAGGTGCCAGGTCACTGTGTTGTTGCACACCTGTCATCCCAGGGGCTCTGGAGGCTGAGGCAGGAGGATGGTGAGTTCAAAGCAGCCTCAGCAACAGTGAGGCCCTGAGCAACTCAGTGAGACTCTGTCTTTAGATAAAATGCAAAATAGGGCTGGGGATGGGGCTCAGGGGCTGAGGGCCCCTGGGTTCAATCCTCGGTACCAAAAAAAAAAAAAAAAAAAAAAAGAGCCCAATGCCTGTGTTCTGTAGTCTGCCCCCCTGGAAGATCCACACGGTGCCGGAGGATGTTCCCAAAAGCCAATTCTTGCTCTGCAAAAAACTGAAGAACTAAAATTCCTAGTTCATATTAATTGAAGAAAAAGTCTCAATTCCAAACTTTCCAGAGAAAATTCAGCTTTGTTATTTTTAATTGCACTATCTTTTCACAAATAGGCTAATCAAATATTGAAAAGTATAAATCTGAAATAGCTTCAGTGAATTAACAAGGAGAATTGTGATTATTTTCTTAGTTTTGTTCATGAATAGTTAAATAACAGTTGGAGTAAATGTTTTCCTTGTAAATTAGATAGGCAATCTAATTCAGCCATTAGGATAAACCAGGTTCTCAGGAAATTATTTCACCAAAAGTAAGTGGAATAATTAATAATGAGAATTTGGCAGGCGCCGGGCACAGTGGTGCATGCCTTTAATCCCAGTGGCTGGGGAGGCTGAGGCAGGAGGATCACAAGTTTGAGGCCACTTTCAGCAACTCAGTGAGACCTTGTCTTAAAATAAAATATATTAAAACATGCCTGGGGATGTGACTCAGCAGCTGAGTTCAGTCCTAGTACCGCCCGCCCCCCAAAAAAAAAAACCCTTTTTTAAAGGGATAGACTGACAGTCCTGGCCTCCCCCATTCAGTATAGTAGCCACTGGCCATGTGTGGCTGTTTGAATTTGTTAAAATTATTTAAAATCAGATGGGATTAAGAATCTGATTCATCACTTCCTCCTGAGTCACATTTCAGGTGCCCACAGCCCCATGTGGCCAGAGGCTCCCAGCGTGTGGTCAGGCAGGAAGCCCCTTGCACAGCCCTGCCCTGGCACCGATCTGCTCCAGCCTGCTGCAGGGAGCTGGTCCGGGCTCTGCAGACCTGGAAGAGCTGCGGCTGCAGGTGGCCTCTCCGGCAGCCCACGTGGCCTTGCTCTTCGCACCCACCTGCTTTGATGGAAGGAATTTCTGAGTAGGAAATCTCCGGTCCATGCCTTGCTGCTCCTGGAAGGCTGAGCCCCAGTGAAGGCCAGATGTTCTCGGAAAGCCGCGTGAACTTGGTTTTCCGTGGCTAGCGGGGTTTTAAGCCCCAGGAGGTGTTTTTTAAAGCTCTTCTTACTGAGCATTGTTGCAGAAGACGCAGGTAAAGTTTGGAGGGCTGCCGTCTGTGGTTCCCGCCAGTGGGAGCTCCACTTGCCCAGCTCCCCCTGCCGTGGCTGCAGTCAGAGCCCCATGCACTCAGAGCCTCTGGCCACCGTCACTAGGCTTTGTAATGCTGCATTTGATTTTTAGGTGAGTGTCCGTGTGTCGTTTGATGTAGGACAGGGTTTGTGTTTTTAGAAGTCCCCTATCAGGCAAGCGAGGAGACTCAGCCAGTGGGTATAGCAGCTGTGCTGTTCCTGACACGTCATTAGCCCACTGACCTTGACCTCCCGTGGGGGTAGCTGTGCACTCAGGCCCCTGTGTGCTGCCACGGCTCTGGGAACCCTGCATACCCGAGGGATGCGCAGGCGTTGATCGGCCTCCACCCGGGGCGCAGAGTTTGGGGAACACTGGTTGGTGTAATTGCACAGATTGTCGCTAAGCGATTGGGGAGTTCGACTCTCTGTTGTGGTATTGTGTGCCATCGAGGTTCCTTACATATATGATTATTCAAAATCACTGTCTTTGATTTTTCAAAAGCCATTCTCCAAGCAAGCTGTGGAACACGTACAGAGTCATCTGTCCAAGAAGCAAGTGACATCAACACTCTTTCAGGTAAGATAGAATTGCTTCAAGGTAAAGGCACTGGATCCGCGTAGCAGTTGGGCTCTGTGACATCGCTTTGGCGTGTGTGCGTGTGCAGTAGAGGAGAGCCTGTGAGACCGTGTCCTCCTGGGCCCGCTGGGCTTAGTGTCCCTTGCCTTTTCATTGAGATGGGCGCCTCCACCCACGGGCGGGCTGCACTTCCTGGAAAAGAGAAGTGTACCCCGGAGATTTCTAGTAGCATCCCATTCTAGAAGTCCACCTGGGTAAGACACTGGAGAAGAAAACTCTTCCACGTTTGATATTTTGAGACCTGGGATGGACAGGGACTTCACAAGATGTGTCCTGATGGCCCGGGTGTCGGTCCCTGCAGTCATCCCCCTCCTGGTTAAATGGGATTTGCTTTCAAGAATCAAGGGGGAATCTTCAGGGGCCCTGGAGTCACACCTGAGGATGTCCTTTCCCTTAGCCACTCATAACACACGACACAGCTCCATGTTAGATGAGGAGGTTAGGGAACTGGTCCCCTATCTAGACCTGGGTGTCGCCGCTGTGGGGATGGAGCGGCCCCTCCTCCCCAGAGCCTGGGCGTCCTGTGGGTCCTACAGAGGTGGCAGGTGGTTTGCAAAAACAGTCCAGTTCTCAAGTGGATAATGTATTTTTATATTTCTATGAATTATAATAAATGAAAGAAGTAATGATTTTCATAAATGAAAATATTTTTTCCTTTTCTTGGATGTTTCAGTTACAATGAGGTAAGTGGATGTTTGATTTGTCACCTTTTGATAGGATTTGTTCATTCAAAATGAAGTTGATTATTCTACAGAGAAAACACTAATGTGGCCCTTAGAGCATGAGGACAGTAACAAATTGGGTGTCATCCTTCAGTCAAAATAATTAGACGTCCCTTTCACAAAAGGTAGGCGCTGTGTGCACGCGCCAGGGGGTTCCAAGCTCAGGTTCTGGAACTGGTGAGTGGGCTGGGTTTTGGCCCCAGGGCTGCGACCGCCTGCTCCTGTTTCCCCGTCTGTGAGGGGAGGTGGCCAGGCTGTCTCTCAGGGGGTCTTGAAGATTCTGGGAAAGGTCGCTTTTCCCTTGGCCTGCCCCCCCAATTCCCCCCAAATGTCAGCTAGGACCAGGTCCTGCAGCATCTGCCCCGTAGGTCTGTGTGTCTGCTCTGTGCCATCTCCGAGGCGTTTCCTGTCAGAGTCTCAGTCTTCAGACGACTCTGCCGCAGACAGCTCTGTAGTCACAGGGTGGGGGCACTGCTGTGCCTTCCCACAGAGCCTGTCATCGGTTCCCATAACCCTGAAACACCTGAACCTGCCTGATTCAAGAAACAAAAAGAGGTTCGTTTAACTTGGTGGTTAGATTAGAGGACAGAAGTCCAAGACTGGACACCCTGTCAGCAGCCTCGGGTGGCCCCCGTCACATCAGGCGTGTGGCATCACGGCAGGAGGGGTGCAGGAGGGAGAGAGCACAGGGAAGGACAGGAGGGGAGGGGGACTGCTTCCCATGGCACCTCTCGGGTGAACTCACCAGAGCCCCCCAGAACTGCCTGAGTGCCCCCAGAGGGCAGCGCCCGTGACCTCGCCTGCCCGGGTCCATCGATTTCCCGTCCCACATGGAGGACCAGGTTCCAGCCAGTGACCTCTGGGATACACTCAAGCCGTGGCCTGGCCACAGCACCTGGCTTTTCTTCCAGGTTTTACCTTTTCCTGCAGCACAAACCGTGTTGGAGCCAGCTTGTCCAGGTGAGATAGGAAGGTCACCTGGGTTCCTTTCATACCCTCGGGGACACTCATTCACAAGCTTTTCTTCAGCCTGTCTTTTTTACAACACTTTACTAATTTGTTGGGTTCACTAAAAATGGACGAGTGTTCTGGTGAAGCTGATGTGGCAGGTGGCGTTCCCATTCCACAGGTAAAGGGGACGTTGCATTCATTCGATCGTGTCGATCAGAGCGTGGCGATGGAGCGTAGACAGAAGTGACGTTTGGGCGTTCCGTTTACAGATGTGCCCCCGCCCATCACGTGGGTGGAGGTTCACGTTACACAAAAATGTTCCGAAAGTCAATTCAAAATGCTTTTTATCAAGTTCCCTTTGTCCATGAAAATGACTTTAGAGATGAGTGTCACAGAGGTATGTTGGGTGGCAGCAGCCCAGAGGGGTCCTGGCTGGTGTTCAGATGTCTGAGACGTGCCAGGCCCCGTGCTCTTGGCAAGGGTCTTGGTTTTACTCAGTTCTCACGGTGGCCTCGCAAAGCAGAGGTGACTCACCTTCCCCAGATGCCCGGAGCTGAGGACCAGGGAGTTGCGCAGTTGCTGGCAGCTGGACGAGGCTCCTGCCCCGCTGCCCGGCTGTCCGGCGGCTCCTTCTGCAGCAGGGTGGTGGCCGAGAGGTCCTGGAGCCTTCTGTCTTTCACAGGATTGATGGGAAGGGGGAGAAGTTGGGTGGAATAAGAAAGCAGAGTGCCAACTGGCCAGTGTTCCTGTGACTAGAAGCCTGCGGTGGCTGGAGTGTCCCAGCTCTGGGTCCCGCTCTGTCTGGGAGCCTCTGGGGCCTCCTGGGACTTGAAGGGCTCAGCTGAGATGGAGGTCACACGTAGACGTGTCCCTGGGGGCTTTCCGTGCTGGAAAGGACTCAGAGATGCTTCACTGAGGAGAACACAGTCCGTGTGGTTTCAGGGGTCAGTCTGAGAACAGCGGTAGCCCGTCCTCGCCCGCGTCCCCTGCCCAGCACAGCCTCCCATGTCAGCGCAGGGGGGCTCCCTAGAGAGCTCGGGGCTGGCAGCCAGGCCTGCCCGCCATGGCTCTCCCTGCTGGCGTCCGCTCCCTGTCTCCGCTCAGCCTCCAGGGCGCTCTGGGAAGACCCGGGCAGTGCTAAGTCTTGTCTTGGTCCACAGGTTCAGGTGTCAAGATTCCCCCAAAGACCTAGCTGACTCTTTTGAACCGTGAAGGGGGCCCTTGGTCATTTCTTGTTCCCCACTTGAAGTTCATCCACGAAACAGAAAAGTCTGTGCTGTTTATTTCACAGTGTGCCAAGGGCACAGGATTGGAGTAGATCACAGCTGTCCCGCCCGAGGGCCAGCAGCCCTGGCTGTCACCCTGCTCAGCCATGAACTTGCTGGAGGCCTTGGAAATGCACCCCCCACCCCCAGTCCTGGAGCCTCCGACAGCCAGAGGGGCGGGTTGGTTCTCCCTCCTGGTTCCCTTTAGCTCTGTCATTCCGAGGGGTCGAAAGCCCATCGCTGACACAACCGGACGAAGGCATTGAACTCTGTGGCTCTGTTCGCTCTGACTTGTGACGACTCAGTGTTCAAGCAGATTACGGAAGCTTTCTGCAAGATGTGCTACGTAACTCACAGGCCCGTGCGAAATGACCCCGTCGTTCAAAAGTTATCAGGAAGTTCAAGATGGTGACAGAGGAACGTCAGCCACCACCAAACTCTTCTAAGTGACATCCACCCAGCTAGTCCCTGTCACTTAGGAAGGGTCCGCTGCTGGCCACGCGCCACACGAGGCAGTAGGGACACAGGGGCCAAGTTGCAGGCCTGCCCCGTCCTGGTGGGCTCCAGGGGAGCTGCTGTGGTATAAGCCGTGCTGTCTGTGTGTCCGTCCTGGACGAGCAGCACCCCGGGAGTGCGCCCTGGGGCCTGGCCCTGTCTGGGGCTCACTGTCTGCCTTCCCTCTGGTCCATTCCCATTCACACAGCGTGGCATTTCTTCTCCGTCCTTTCCAGCCTTACATAGAAGAGATCTGCGAAAGTCTTCGAGGCGACATTTTTCAAAGATTTCTGGAAAGGTATGAAACTTTATGTATATGTATGAATCCAGTATCGTAAGGGCGCGTGCCACTCACTCTACTCTACTCTGTCTGTGCTGTCCTTAAATGTGTGAGACGCGGCTGGGCCATGCTCAGTGGCAGAGCGTGTGCAAGGTCCTGGGTTCCATCCCCAGCACTGCAAAAAAAATTTTTTTTAAGATGTGTTAATTTATTCATCCAACAGGTGTTTGTTGCTGTGACCGATGTGCCAGGCTGTTCGTCTGTTTCTTCATTATTTTATATCCTAATTTGGGGGTCTGTGTAGCTACATGTCCCTTTGAGTTTCAGGTCTTTAGCTGCAACATATCCTGAACTTTAAATAGAGCAGGGGACCTCGGGTTTAAAGCTGTCCTCTCAGGAGACCTTGCTAATGCAAGTGTGCCTGTAGCTTACTGGGTTGATTTGTTGGGTTCTGGAAGTGTACCCCAGAATGAGGCGTACCCTCAGTGGGACGTGCCTGGGCTTGATTCTCTTCAGGGCTAGGTGATGGGGTTTGTGATCCTGTACATCGTTGACATCCCCGGAAAATGGGTCCCTTTGGTCACTCGAGCTGTAGCATGTGTTTGTCATAGAATTCTGGAGTTTGTCCTAAGAATGTGCGTCTCCTCCGCCTTTCCAGCCCCTTCCCAGCCAGCTGCAGTGTTTTGAGCAGGCCTCTGTGATAACATGCTCTTGGCATTGGACTTTCTAAAACCTAACCTGCATTCACACTGACCGCCCTTCCCTCCGTAAACCCGGCTAATTTCCACTCAGTGGCCATGGCGATGGTGTCTCACGGCGGGAGCGGCCGTACAGCTGCTCAGAAATCGCACCCTGAGAACAAGGGCTACTTTCTTACAGTCTTCTTCTCCCCACTCTCGGAGAACTAAAACAATTTAAAAACATGGCTGTGTTGTCAGTCCACTGGGGTTTGGAGATAATTTGCCTGGAGTAGAGTCATTCTTCCAAATGAGGGCCCTCCTCTGAGTAACAGCAGAAACTTGGGCAGGACGCCGCCTAGGGAAACCACGGGCCTGGGGCACATCCGCCTGGGGGGGCCGCCTCGTCCCCGCCATCTCCACAGCAGGTGCTTCTGAGAGCGACCTTTCCCTCCTGTTGGATCAGCCTTGCTCTGATGTGACCCCGGGAAGCAGGGAAAGTCTGGGAAGGTCATTAAGTGGCAGGAGGCTTCTCCCTGGTGTCTTGTCACTCAGCATGGTGACTGACCCTTCCCTCCCAGGCTGACATACATGGTCTGGTCCTTTTCCCGCCCAGTTTGCCGTTCGGATGAAGCCGTGCGGCGTGTCACGGAGCAGGCACCCTGCATGTCTGGAAGCGCTTATAGTTTGATGTAAATAAGTTGTTTTTGAAGTCGTTTTATTAATCCATACACCTTTTAGGTGTATTTCTGTTAGTGAATTCTCAAATTTAAAAAAAAAAAAAATCCACATGAGGTCCTGAGTTTGAAGTTTGGGTTTTGAAAAGCACCTGCCCTCTAAGAATGCGGTGACGTGTCCTTGGGCACATTGGTGAAGGTGATTTCCCACCTCTGTGGGGTGGTGGGCAAGAGGGAGCCCTCAGCCCAGGGCCTGTCTCTGCTTCCTCCTGAGGAGGGCGGGTGGGGAGACCAAGGGGGCCTGGATCTGGAGGAGGCCAGTCTTCTCTGGTGGAGGCCCCCGAATGGAAACGGGGCCCCACCCGAGCTGCACCAGGCACTTCTGGGTCTTTAATGTTGGCCTTCCCGAGACACTTTGGGGGCATCTGCAAGGACTTGGCTGGCTGAGGCCATGGCGTGTCCTTCTGCCCCGGGGACTCATTAGGAATAATGAGTGCTTAGGTCTCGCTGCTGGAGCGAGCTGAGCCTGGACACTCAGGGGCCACCTGCGCCCCTCCAGAGAGGT
Source organism: Marmota marmota marmota (assembly GCF_001458135.2). Taxonomy (NCBI): domain Eukaryota; kingdom Metazoa; phylum Chordata; class Mammalia; order Rodentia; family Sciuridae; genus Marmota; species Marmota marmota. Next base: position 3,645,430 of record NW_026000130.1, on the reverse strand, counting down.
GCATTCACAGTAGGTCCTGCCGAGTGGGCAAGACGTGTGCTTCTCTCTTCCCGGTGGGCCAGTCCTCTGAGGCAAGTTCCAAAAGGTGTCAGACCACCCGTCCCCAGCTCTGATCTCCAGTATTTGTGAGAAGAGGGAGGACAGGCCCATCAGACTGAGGGAGTTTGCGGGCCTGCTGTGGGTCCCTCGGTTTGGGGGACACCCAGGCAGGGCTGTGCCCTGTGCACACACGGTGCTCTAGAGGGCAGCTTGGATGCCTCATGCCAATCCACCGCTTCACAGAGATGTTGGGAGGGTCAGAGAACATTCTGAAAAGTCACCTTCTATTCGCTGACACAGTTGCCATGGGATTGCAAAGAATTCTTTTTTTTTTTTCTTTAATATTTTTTCTGGTTGTGGATGGACCCAAGACCTTTATTTTATCTGTTTATTTCTATGTGGTGCCGGGAATCCAACCCAGTGCCTCACACATGCCAGGCTAGTGCTCTGCCCCGAGCTACAGCCCCAGCCTGCAAAGAATTCTTCTGGTTTCGATTTTTAGTGTGGATATTACTATCAGGTTGTTACCATATTCCTAAAGGATCCTCATGGCTAAAGGCCTCTCCAGGCAGTCCCAAGGGAACCGAGCTCCTGGCTGTCTTACACGTTCTCCTGAGAGGACGCTGGGGCCTGCACTTGTACTTCAGAAGGACTTCTCCGTCTCCCCTCCTCCCTTTTCTCCTTGTTCCTCTATTGAGCCTAAGAGATGAGACCCAGCCCTCTCCAGAGCACTCTCTGCCTGCAGGAAGCCAGCCCAGCGGTCATTTCTCTCCTGTCCTTACTGATTTATTTGTGAACTTATCTCTGTATTTTTGCTGTGCTGGGATGGAACCAGGGCCTCATGCCTGCGGGGCAAGCACTCCCTGCTGAGCCGCTCTCGCCCCTTGCACAATCAGCGAGTGGCAGACACCTTCCAGACGCGTGGCTGCCTGCTAGGAAAAGCAATCTGGGGGCGCCATCGTGGGGTGGCAGTGGGGTGGGCGCTCTTCCTCCTTCCTGGGTGAAGACACTGGCCAAGCAGCCGAGGGTAATCGTGGGAGCATCTCAGGGCCCTGGGCTGAGGGCCCCTCTTCTCTTCGTATCTCTGGGAGCCATACTGAGTTTGGAGGAAGATGCTCTGGGGGCCGTGGGTCTGGGCTCCAATATGGCTCTGCCCACTCTCAGGTGTGACCTTGGCCATTGGGTCCTGGGTGGCCTTGGTCTTCCCGGCTGGGAAATGGGGGGCCCTGAAAAGGAGGGAGGTGAGCAGGCCCAGCCCACAGGAACCTGTGCTCAGGTGTTTGTTGCTCTTAAAATTATTTGTAAACTTTAATTTTTTTGTGTCATTCAGAGGCTCATTGTCCAGTAAGGTAGCAGCTAGCCACATGCAGCTACTGGACACTTGAAGGGTGGCTGGTCTAAATTAAAATGCAAAAGACTCAACCAGCCACTGAAGGTGTGGTGTGCAAACAAGAATGTGGAGGAGCCCATGAGCAGTGGCCTCTTGATTCCATGTTGGAGTGGTAATGCCCTGGGTTATATAAATAATTAAAATTGAATTGCACAGGGCTGGGATATAGCTCAGTTGGCAGAGTGCTCCCTCTCAGGCACAAGGCCCTGGGTTCAATCCCCAGCACCACAAAAAATGAAAAATAGAAAATCCTACATGTGGCTTGTGTTATCTTCCTGTTGGAGAGTGCTGATTCCAATAAAAATCCCATCATAGTCTGTGATGATTGAAGGAGAGACATGGAGTCTTTTACTTTAATTGTGAACTAAAGCCACGAATGCCAGTGAAGGCTTTGTGAAAAAAAAAAAAAAAAAAAAGCTGTTGAAGAAAACTTGCACTGGGTGGGATTGTGCATGCCTGTAATTCCAGTGACTTGGGAGGCTGAGGCAGGAGGATCACTAGTTGGAGGCCAGTCTCAGCAACTTACTGAGGCCCTGGCTCAAAATAAAAAATAAAGAAGGCTGGGCATGTGGCTCAGGGTTAAGCCCCGAAGTTCAATCCCTAGTACCCCCCTACACACACACAAAAAAAAAAATACTTGTGCTATTTCAGAAGTAACCCAAATAGTGCCGTTCTAGTGTATCTTACAACATTGTGCTATAAATCCAATTGTTTTGGTATTTAATTTTTCAGTAATTATTTTTATATTCTCTTCTAGCGACAAATTCACTAGATTTTGTCAGTGGAAAAACGTAGAATTAAATATTCATGTGAGTATCATCTTTTTCTTTTTTCCTTCTTTAAATAAAAACTTGCCCTGGCTTCCCCTCGTGAGAAAATACTTCCTTCTGGGCCCTGCTCCCAAGGGGTCTCTGCCTGACCAGATGCTGTCCTGCACTCCCGGGTTGTTGAAAGGCCGCCCTCCCACCCACTGCAGTGAGCCCTCTCTCATATTCATGGAAGAATGTGCTTATTTACGCAAGAAAGGATTTTTTTTAGGCAGTAATTGACCCTTTGACAAAAATAGTAGTAAAACTCGGACCTCCTGCCTGAGGCGGCTTCCATCTTCCTGTCCCTCTCCCTTCTTAGGGCTCCTTTCCCTTCTCTCATTATGGGATGTAATACTAAAAGCTGGGCCTGCGCAGAGACGGTGACGTCATTACAGATGCAGGCTTCCTCTTGCCGTCATCGTGGAGGAGGGACGTGGTCTGGGCACAGGCCCTCCTGCCCCCCCCCCCAACCCGGGGTCTCCTAGCTCTCCGTGTCAGTGGGTCCGGGTGGCCTCTCATGTCACCTCCACGGTGCAGGGCCTTCAAGCCCCTCGTGTTCTCTCATCCGTGAGCCTTCCAACGGGGCCAAGGAGTGGACTGGATTTTTTTTTTTTTTTTTTTTAAGATTTTTCCTTGGACAGCGCAGTGGAAGCGGGATTTGTTGTTTTGTTTTCTTAGCTTCCCCTTTACGTCCTGTTCCGTGGCAGGATTTAAAAAGCAAGAAGTGACACACATTTTGCACAATCCCTTGTCCCCCGGGAGCTCTCGTGCTGTCCCTGCTCCCCGGCTGACCTGGGGTCCTTGGGACTCAGCATCCACTGCGAAGCCGGGGCTGAGTGCAGGCTGGCCGGATGCGGGTGTGACATTCCGAGGGCTGGGGGGGACCCGGGAGACTCTCACCCTGAACTTGCCGGGTGAGATGAGTGGGGTTTGCTGTGCCCTCACGTCCCTCACCCAGAGCGCAGATGCTCTTTCTGCTCTCGCGCTGTTGGCCGCAGCTGAGGCTCCTGCAGTGGGGACGCCCGTGACGGGGACAGTGCTGGTCAGTGAGGCGCCTGTGTGAGCCTGGGGCTGGCCAGCCCTGCAGGAGCCCCTCGCTTCCCTGATGGGACCGACAGCAGCTCATGGCCCCTGCTGGGCTTCCCTGTCCTGTGCCTGCTGCTCTGAACACAGGTGCCCCTCCTGCAGACGGTCCCTTCCTGCCACAGCGGCTCAGTGCCCTTGGGCGTTCCCTGGGCTCCGGGCTCCAGGGTGGGAGGTTGGTCCTCCGGCTTCTCCTTCCACTAGGATGGCCACCCGCGGGTCAGTGTGCTGCCCTCTGAGGCTGCCCACAGCGGCCCCCACTCCGTCCTCTTCCCTCTGGCCTCCAGTGGGAGCCTGGTGCTCCTCGGAGGTGGCCTGGAGCAGTCGGGGACAGTCTCACCCTGTGCCCTGCATCCTTCAGCTTAGGGACCATCGCGGAGGTCAGGGGCTCCCGCATTAGACCCCGACTTATGTTTTTCATGAAAAAGAGGAATCTTTGTGACGACCTACCTTAGGCCATCTCACCTTGTCACCCTGTGCTCCGACTTCACAGTTGACCATGAACGACTTCAGTGTACATAGGATCATCGGACGGGGAGGATTTGGGGAAGTGTACGGTTGCAGGAAAGCGGACACTGGAAAAATGTAAGCCTTCCGTCTCCCCATATCTCACCAGAACCATTTTTCTTTTTGGCACAGAAAAAATGAATTTATTTATTTATTTATTTTTATTATTGATTTTATTTTTTTAAAGTACACAACAGCGGAATGCATTACGATTCTTATTACACACATCGAGCACAAGTTTTCATATCTTTGTATAAAGTAGGTTCACGCCAATTCATGTCTTTATATGTGTACTTGTTTTTTTTTTGTGCATTACAATTCTTATTACACACATATACCATAATTTTCCATATCTCTGTTTGTATATAAAGTAGGTGGACACCCAATTCGTGTCTTCATAATGTGCTTTGGATAATGATGTTAATCACATTCCACCATCATTGCTAATCCCCTGCCTCCTCCCTTTCCCTCCCTCTCCTCTGCTCTATCCGTGTTCCCCCTCCCTACCCCACTATGAGTCAGCCTCCTTATATCAGAGAAAACATTCGGCATTTGTTTTTGGGGGATTGGATCACTTCACTTAGCATTATCTTCTCCAACTCCATCCATTTACCTGCAAATGCCATGATTTTATTCTCTTTTATTGCTGAGTAATATTCCATTGTGTATATATGCCACATTTCTTTATCCATTCATCCACTGAAGGGCATCTAGGTTGGCTCCACAGTTTAGCTATTGTGAATTGTGCTGCTATAAACATTGATGTGGCTATGTCCCTGTAGTATGCTGTTTTTAAGTCCTTTGGGTAGAGACTGAGGAGAGGGATAGCTGCGTCAAATGGTGGTTCCTTTCCCAGATTTCCTAGGAATCTCCATACTGCTTTCCACATTGGCTACACCAATTTGCAGTCTCCCCAGCAGTGTAGGAGTGTGCCTTTTTCCCCACATCCACACCACCACTTATTGTTGTTGGTCTTCATAATAGCTGCCATTCTGACTGGAGTGAGATGATATCTTAGAGTAGTTTTGATTTGCATCTCTCTAATTGACAGAGATGTTGAGCATTTTTTCATGTATTTGTTGATTGATTGTACATCATCTTCTGAGAAGTGTCTGTTCAGGTCCTTGGCCCATTTGTTGATTGGGTTATTTGTTTTTTGGTTTTTTTTTTTTTTGGTGCTTAGCTTTCTGAGTTCTTTATATGCCCCAGAGATTAGTGCTCAATTCACCAGAACTATTAAGAGAATTCTACGCTTGGGACAAAAGGAAATCTCTATATAGAAATAGGGACGCCATGATCCCCTTCCTGAAGTGATGGATGGCAGAGGAGCCAGGTTGTACCTTGTTGAGCAGCAAAAATGAGAACAGGAAGCCTGACCGCCCCGCCCTGGGGCTCATGGGACGTGCAGAGCGCCCCCCAGGGGTCAGGCCAGGGAAGATGAGCGGGGCCCAGAGATGGAGAAGGAGCCGCTCTCTTCAGTCCCGTAAGACGGCCCAGTGAGAGACCCAGTGTGGGGTGGCCCAGCGCGTCAAGAGCCACGGTGGCTGGGCAGTTTGGGGTGGAGACAGGGGAGCCCTGCTGAGGATGGGCAGCAATCAGGGCTCTCTCCCTCCCCTCAGAACCTTGTCCCTGGGGAGGACATGTGAGCCAGCAGAAGGGCCTGGGGAAGTGAAGGCTGGGGAATGTTTGTCATCAGACAGGAGCGTGTTTCTAAAGTAGAGAAGAGTGGCACACGTTGGCCTAGGAGGGTGGCACATGGGAGCCTCGGGCCAGGTGGAGCAGAGTCAGGGCCAGAAGGGCTGGGTGCGGTGGCACAGGTTTGTAATCCCAGCGGCTCAGGAGGCTGAGGCAGGAGGATCACAAAACCAGCCTCAGCAACTTATCAAGGCCCTGAGCAGCTCAGTGAGACCCTGTCTCTAAATAAAATACAGAATAGGGCTGGGGATGGGGCTCAGGGGTCGAGGGCCCCTGAGTTCAATCCCCCATACCAAAAAAACAAAGAAACCAGAAGGAGCACTGGAGGTCACCTCATTCGGCACCCACCTCCCCCTTGCCCTCGACACAGCCCACAAGTTGTCCACAGCCCTGCCCAGCTCTTCCTGTGACCGCTGCCAGCAGCTCTGCCAGGCCATCCTTCCTGTCACCAGGCGGGTTCCACAGTTGCCACGCTCTTCATGATTTGGGACTTGAATTTCCCTTCACTAGTTTGTGTCCCGGCCACCTTCCTGCCTTGGGACACTGAGTGTGAACTGGCACCCCCAAGTTGGAAGTCCAGGGAAGGGTCCCGGGTTGCACCAGGAGAGCAGGGTCAGGTCCGCAGTTTGTGGCCTCTGTGCCTCCAGACCCTGGCAAATGGCAGTGACTTGTCAAGAGAATCCAACGCGGTTCCTCCCGGCTCCGTGCTGCCCCGAGGACTTTGGGTCCTACATGACATGTGTCATTTGTCGCTTGCTAGTTTCATTCAGTGGCGTTGGTCTTGTTTCCTCGCAGCAGCTTGTGGAGGTAGTTAGCATCTCTCCTAAGTCACTCGATGTCACACAAGCAGATTATTCCACTTGATCTCTTTGTCCTGAATAATTATTTCAGTTAACCCACAAGAAACCCCGAGGGCGAGGGCTCACACCGCGGCCAGGGCCTGGGCATGCTGGGCCCGCGGCTGCCCCCCTCTGCAGCAGACGGGGACCTCAGCAGAGGGTGGCCGCGTTGGAGAACTCCCTTCGTGAACAGGAACCATTTAAAGAACACATCACTCCAAGTGTCCCCAGTGTTCCCCTCCTAATGGAGCAGATCAGTGAGTGGATTCCTCCCGAGACGCCTGGGGAGGGGACCCGAGCACCAGCCTGGAGCCTTTCACTCCACCATGATGAGCTTGATCAGCCAGACATGAGGGTCTTCTGGACCCCAGCCCGCGGGGGCACTCGCACCCAAGCCCCGTGAACTAGACCACCAATGGGAAACCCACAGTCACACACAGAGGTTCAGTCCTCGCGACACCCGCGAGGATGGGCAAATGTTCCCTGTTCCCTGGTAGCTTTCTGTAGCCCTGTGACAGAGGCCTCGGGTCTGCTCCCGCCTGTGACTGTAGGATCGGCCCCCAGGCAACGGGCCTGTCTCATTCATATGAGTTTGTTCCAAGGTCTCAAAAACCTTTAGTTGTCCACTGTTCTTCTCAATGCACTTTAACCAATGATACGCAGATCTGATAAGAAGAATCACAATAAGCTAGATATCAAGATTAAACAAACCAATGTAGGGTCCTTTGCTCTGCGCACCCTCATCAAAACCTGGCCACTCCTGGTGCAGTGGCACTTGACTGTTACCCCAGCAGCTCGGGTGGCTGAGGCAGGAGGATCGCAAGTTCAAAGCCAGCCTCAGCCACAGCGAGGCCCTAAGCAGCTCAGTGAGACCCTGTCTCTAAATAAAACACAGAAGAGGGCTGGGGGTGGGGCTCAGTGGTCGAGGGCCCCTGAGTTCAATCCCCAAAATCCCTACCCCTCCCCAAAAAGTCCTGGCCACTGATGAATTCATAATTCCTGTTTGGTGACACACCACATGCACACCGCCAGCCTTGCCCCATAGTAGGGGGGGGGGCAACTCACAAACTTTATTCCTATTCGTCTACTTTATGCATTAGTTAGCGGGGACTTCTGTCCCTGGGGTGATGGTGTGTCTTGCTGGATCCCCCGCCCCACATGCAGAGTTGACAGTCCTCCTGGGACCCCAGGCTGTTTCCCCTCCCCCTCGTACACATCGCCCAGGTCTTCGGAAGCCCTCCGCAGCCTGCCTGGGTGTCAGTCAGAGGCACTCGCGTGGCTGACTCAGGGTCTCTGTTTCCAGGTACGCCATGAAATGCCTGGATAAGAAGCGCATCAAGATGAAGCAAGGAGAGACGCTGGCCCTGAATGAGCGGATCATGCTGTCCCTCGTCAGTACAGGAGTAAGTGTCCCTCGTCCCCGGTTGCCTCAACATCTGTCTGTCTGTCCTGGGCCAGGACGATTGTCTCCTCTGTCTGACCATGGGGCGGGATGAGGCCTGGGGGGTCCCGAGCGTGGCAGTCAGGAGGGGTGATAGCCTTCCCAGAGCTCACGGGGACACCTCGCGGTGCCACCTGTTCACGTGTCCGTGATATCTTGCGTCACAGAGGATAGGAGCTGAGATGGCGGAGAATAATCGTGAAAGAAAAAAAAAATCACTTGACAATAGTAAAATGACTGACCCAGGAGCACCCAGGGAGGGGCTCCCACCTCCACCGGCAAATCAGAGGGCTTGGCGGGGGCTGGCGGAGCCTGAGGGTCCTCTGGGTGGGCCCTGGGCTGCGTGCGATGCCTCCAGAGGCGACTTCATCGCCAGGGCCGTGGGCATGTCCACCCCACAGCACTCTCCCCCGTTTCACATTGTGTTAATAGGCCAGGCTCGGTTTTGGCGCAGCACTTGCGGAAATGACCTGTCACTCAGTGACCTCTCACCCAGTGTCGTCTTTATTTCCAAAGCAGCTTCCCATTCTGAAGGCTTTGTGTGAACTGTGTTGTCATCCATCAAAACCTTGGCTGTGCCAGGCGCGGTGGCGCAGGCCTGTAATCCCAGTGGCTTGGGAGGCTGAGGCAGGAGGATCCCAAGTTCGGGACCAGCCTCAGCAACTGAATGAATCCTTAAACAACTTAGGGAGACCCTGTCTCAAATTTAGAAAAGTAAATAAATAAAGAAGGAAAAAAGGCTGGGGATGTGGGTCAGTGGTTAAGCACCCTTGGGTTCAATCCCCAGAACCCAAATAAATAAATAAATAAATGAAATGAAACCTTGGCTTTGAGGCCGGGTGTCCTCAGTGGCGGAGCACTTGTCTGGACGCACGGGCCCTGGCCCCCGTCACAGTGCAAAGAAACCAACACACACGACACTCCCCCTCCCACCTTCTGCTTTAATTCTGTGTAAAGTCGACACTGTGTCCGAGGACACGTCCAGCAAAGCCTCCCCGGCAGCCTGTGTGTGCACATGTCCACTAGCCTGGCACCTGGCTGTGGGGAGGGGAGCGGGGCAGAGGGCGTGGGCCGGAGTCTTCTGTGTAGCCCACCCGTGAAGTTAATGTGGGACACCCAGCCAAGCCAGCCGGTGTACACTCAGGGACACGTGGGGGCTTCTGGAGGTCACTGGGTCTCATGCACAGTCAGCCTCACCAGAAGGAAGAGTCAAATTTAGTGGCTGATCAAAGAATCCCCTTCGCCCAGGGAGCCGTGAACCTGAGAGCCAGGGGGTTCATTTCTTTGCCTGAAGGCTCTGGACACAGGGCCAGCGCTTCCTTCCTACCAGTGCTTTGTGGGTGAAAGGTCTTTGCTTATCGCCTGGGCTGACTGTATGGTGGGTCCCATTCTTCCAGCAAGAGCCTTAAGTGCTCTAGAAGGTCTGTTCCTGGAGCAAAGGAGCAGCCGGGTCCAGCTGAACCCTAGCCACCAGAGCTCCATGGCCCACAGCAGCTCCTCACCACCTGCTCTCTCTTCTAATATAGGGGCTCAATCAGACTCACCTGGCATGTGTGAGCACCCACTGGGTGGTGTGTGCCGTGCGAGCTCCCGGTTGCTGTGGGCCTTATCTGTGTCTTAAGTTTCAAATGTGCACCCAGCCGCTGCAGATTTTAGTAGTTATTAAAATACTCGTTTTTAATGAGCTATCTCCAAGCCAGGGATATTTATTCTCAAGGAAGCCTCTGGGGAAACATTTTGATGTTGGAGAAACGTTAAGGACGGTGTTCATGTAGCATTTTAATATTTATTATATTCAGATGAGGGCGAATCTGGTTAAGAAGAGGTTTGATTCCTCCCTGGTCTGACCTTAAGGGAATCAATTTAAAAATGGGGTTATATGGAGCAGCTGCTTTGAGCTGATTCGAAAGAATTATTTATATTTTATTCAAATATTAAGCTGTATCACTGTTTTTTTGAATTTATAAAGATATGATGTCACCTTCAGAGTTCCAGTAAAGCCATAGGGGATCTTATTTCCACAGTCAGAGGCCTCTTTTGTGAACTTTTGGTAATGCTCAGCTGAAATCCACCCTGTGGGGCAGAGCCCTGGGCAGCTGTGCCCAGGGTGTCCTGGTGGGGCCTGTGCTGCTTGGGCACCTGCCAATTGCCCTTGGGTTTGGTCCCCCTCTGCTTCCCCATTTCTCATGAGCACAGCCCCCCTCCTCCCACTAACGAGGCGGTGGGAATCAGCCTTCCAGTTTGCTTCTCCCTGTTCCCATGGGAGGAAGGAAATGCGCGTGTTTGAGAACCAGGCAACGCACCTGCAGTTGTGCAGCGAATTCATGGAGGAGTCTTGTGGGCTTCCGGGAAGCCCCGTCCCTGCACCCCCAGATCCCCAGAGGGCTGGCCCCTCTGCTTGAGGCTCCTAAAACCTGACTTTTTTTTTTTTTCTTTTTCTTTGCCCTTATACTGCGTCGGGGGGAGGTGACGCTTTTCAGGTGTCTTGGAAAGGTAGCTCATCGGGAAGTGTGGTGACAGCTGAGGCCTACAGCCCAGGGCTTGGGGGAGTGAAGGGTGGACACGGCAGCCTCGGGTCCCCAGGAGGCAGGTGAGGGCACAGGGGCGGCCTAGGGGTGTGCTCTTGGGAGACTGTGTTAGAGTTTGGCGGAGTCTGGGAAGGTCCAGGCTGAGGGCTGGTTGAAAGGGGGGCTCGGGGGAGCTGTTAAGGAGGCTTCCTCCTGAGGAGCGGGGCACAGACGGGAACTCTGGAGGGGGCTGGCACCTTGGCTGGCTTCCAAGTTTCTCTGACCTCAGGCAAGTCGTCTGCCTTTTAGGGGCCCTGGCTTCTTGTCTTTAAAATAAAGGGGTCAGACAAGGTGTTGTTTAAAGACTCCTTCCTAGTCCAGTGGCCTCTGCTTCTAGCTCTAAAATTAGTCACTCTGCCCTTGTCTCAGGCCCTGCATTGGAGGGACCATATGCCATCAGGTTGAGAAATCCCCCCGGAAAGCCCACGTGTCCCCCTGGTGACGAGGGTGCAGTTCCCAGCTGGTGACTGGGTCCCCCACTTGTCTGCTCTGCAGTTGGATTGCTGTCAGAGCAGGGCCAGAGCCCGCGGGCATCCCTGGGAGCAGGAAGTGCGATACCTGACGTAGAAGGGCAGCCATCTGCAGGAGGCCGTGGAAAGGCATGGAGGGACAGAGGTGGGCTCTAGGTAGGACAGGCGGCGGAAAGGACCCCGGGGGTTCCCGCAGAGGGACAGTTCTACCTAGCATGGAATAAGTCTTGAAATCAGAAGACCGACACCCTCTCAACAGAACTCTAAGGGAAACTGGGCCAACACAGAGAGAACTTCCCAGTTCACGCTGGAGTAATTTTCTCCGGAACATTTATGGAAATTGAGTTCAAGTGCCCGAGTCTTTAGCACCCAGGAATGTGGTAACTCAAACTTACCCAAATGCCCTTCTGTAGAGGTCTTCACAGTGCAAATTCTGTTTACCAATTATTTTGTGGGAACTTGAACATTTCCTTTGGAATTTAATAATATGCTGTATCTGTTAAGAAAGCGGATATAAATAGTCTCTGCCATTTAAAATTCAAATCACTTCAGGGGTGATTACATGCTGTATGCCAAGGATCTGGAGAGATCTAGGGAGCATGGTGTGCTTTCCCAAGAAAACACGAGTGAGTGTCCAGCACCCAGGACAGAAGTCACCTGTGTTCCAGATGCCTCCTCGCCGCTCTGCCAGTCCCTGACCCCACGCCAAGTTCACTGCCCTCCAGATCTCCAACACAGTGACTCAGCTCTGTTGATGCTGTGTGAACTTTACAAAAAATGTGCCCCTCTGTGTGTGGTTCTCTCACTCAGTGTCATGCGTGAGATGTGTCTGTGTCACATACCAGAAGAATATATGACAGAGACTATTCTAAAATATTAACTGTCCAGCCCTCTGCAGAAAATATCTGCGGACCCTTGCTCCATGGCCCTCTGCTGCATGAAGACACCATCCTGACTTATCCATTCTGTGCTGATAGACATCTGAGGCATTTCCTGGCCTGGATATTTGAACATTCTTGGGCAGGTGACTTGGTGCATCTGAGTGCAGATTGCTCCAAGTGTCTACTTTGGAGTGGAATCAGCTGATCAGGGCATTTGCAGGTGATGCTCAGCCTTGGTAAATACCACCAAGGGGCCTGCTGAAGCCACCTTCTGATTCTGCACTCCCAGCAGCCGGTGTGGAAATCCCACTCGCTCCGTACCTTTCCAACACCTGTCATGCTTGCTCACTATGTTTAGTGCTTCCTGCGGGGTTTGGTGCTAGCATATGGTTTTAATTTGAATTTCCCTGGAGAGTCCCCAGAGTCAGTGACTATGCAGAGGCTTGGGGACATTTAGTACTCTCTGATGTGAAGTGCCTAATTAATTACATAGTATTTTTGCCATTTTTCTTTTGAATGGTTTGTCTTTCTCTTTATTGATTTCTAAGAGTGCTTTATATATTCTAGACATGGGTCTGTGGTGCACGTGCATATTTACCAGGGTCTTCTCCCATTCTGTGGCTTGGCTCTTTTCTCATGGTGTGTTCTGATGCACAGAAGCTCCTAATTTTATGACAAGTGCAGTTTATTGATATTTTCACTGTTAGCACTTTTTTGTGGCCTAAGAAATCTTTACCCAGGATCATAAAGATACCCTGTGTTTTCTTGAAGAAGCTTTTTGCCTTATCTTTCCCATGTAGACTGACATTGCAGGGGGCGGGGGGTGGAGTTAGTGTGTGGTGTGAGGTAGGGTGGGGACACAGCCTGCACAGATTTCAGCTGCCCCAGCACCACCCCTGAAAAGGCCAGCCTTGGTCCTGCCCCTTTGAGTCACCTTGATCAGGACCCACGTGACCATCTCTGAGTGGGTCCTCTTGAGGACTCTGCTCTGCTCTACTGGTCTCCTTGTCCTTGGGCAGTGCCACCCTGTCTGAATTCCTGGTGCTTCATCAGGCCTTGACCTCTGCACTGCCACTTCCCAGCTCTGCTGTTTTTCAAGTGTCTGGACTTTTCTTGACAGTTTATGTTTCCATAGATTTTGGAATCAGCTTGTCAGTGTTCCTCGGGATCAAGGTCACCTGGAATCCACAGATTCATTAGGGGATAGTTGAATCTGTTTCCAGTTGAGCGATCCCGTCCCTGACCACGGTCTATTTTTCCACATTCAGAAGCGCTCTGTTTTATTCTCAGCGCTTCTGAACAGTAGCACCGACGCCATTCCTTCCTGTCAGACACTTCTCCAACTGCAGAAGCAGAGGTGGATGCGGGGGGCCTGAGTGACCGGAACCTAAACACTGGCCAGCACAACGGCGGCTGGCGGGGCAGATGTTTTTTTTTTCCTGCAGACTCCGGACTTTGACGAGGGTGTGATCAGCGTGGTCACCGAGCACTGGGGGCGCACTGGGGGCGCGCCGGGCCCCGGGCCCCCTGGGTGGGTGGGGCTCCAGCTGCGTCTCTCCTGGGCCTTCGCTGACCTCTCCTCTGGGGCCCCGGGCGGGCGGTGGGCCGGCCATGCTCTGCTCACCAGCCTGTGCTCTCCCGCAGGACTGCCCTTTCATCGTGTGCATGACCTACGCCTTCCACACCCCGGATAAGCTCTGCTTCATCCTCGACCTCATGAACGGTGAGCGCGGAGCTCCGCCCTGTCCAGGCTCAGGCTGCGCCCCTGTCCAAGCAGCTGGCGGCTGGCCGGGTCCACCCCCACCCCCGGGGGCTCCAACAGCCTCCACCCCTCGGTTTTCCACTAAAATCCATTTTACACCGTGGACTGTGATTTCCCTCGGGCCTGCCAGGCTCTCCCCGGGAAGTGGGATTTTGCTAGAAGATATTCTCATGAAATGCTGGCTGTGACTTTTTACTTTCTGGAATGCAGCCGGCCCGGGGTTTTAATTAGCTCAGTTCCCGGCCCTCGTCCCTCGTGTCTTCGGGATGAAATATCTCACAAGAGCACAGGCCCAGCACAGGCACCAGCAACGAAGGACCCCTGGGGCCAGCGCAGAGCGTGGACCAAGCTGCCTGCCTCCTGGATCCGCAGCTCTCCCGCCCTCGGCTAAACCATGAGCCGGATCCTGAGAACGCCAAATTCCATTTAGCTGGAAAAGCCACTTTCTAAGGGAATAGATGGCCTGGTGTATATGCAAAGTGGTTTAGTAACAAGAGTAGAAATGAGAAGGCTGCCATTGTAATGTGCAGATGCCTGCTTCTGTTCTGAAGTTCGCTTAAAGTTTTACTCTATTCTTTTTTATTTACTTTTTTGGAACCAGGCGTTGAACTCAGGGGTGCGTAACTGCTGAGCCACATCCCCGGCCCTTTTTTTTGTATTTTATTTAGAGACAGGGTCCCGCTGAGTTGCTTAGGGCCTTGATAAGTTGCTGAGGCTGGCCTTGAACTTGCGATCCTCCTGCCTCAGCCTCCCCAGCCGCTGGGAAGAAAGGTGTGCGCCACTGCACCGGGTTGGTTTTACTATATTCCAAATGTTTGATTGAAAACCAGATCTATCCAAAAATACAAAGGAGGGGCTGGGGATGTGGCTCAAGCAGTAGCACACTCACCTGGGGGCACTGAGTTCAATCCTCAACACCACATTAAAAAAATAAAAATAAAGATATATAAAATAAAATAAAAAAAGAATTCTTAAAAAAAATACAAAGGAATTCACAGACAGGATAACCAACCCAAAACGCCACAGATGTATCCCACATGACCCTATGGACATGAGGGTCAGAGCAGGCAGCCAGTGAACAGTGATGGGCAGAAGAGCTGCCAGGGGTCAGGGCCCACACACTGACTGCAGGGCTTGGGGGCCTTAGGACAGTGGGGATCCTTCACATTTTGATCTGGTGGCAGCTGAGCAGTAGCGCACCTGTGGGGAGAAAGAATCTTGTAAAAAGGTGGTCAAAAAGGTTGGACACACATTAGCTTTTATAAATGAATAAGGCTTTCCCTGTGGTTTATAGAAACACCCCTGACTGTTGGTGACACTGTGTCCCTTTAACAAGAAGCTGTAGGAGGAGTTCCTTTTCCCAATGTGGCATTAAGAAAATCTTCAAACATGCAACAGAGTTGAAGAATATCGCCAGGGACACTCCAATCCCCACCACCTGGAGTTTGCCCTAAAAATTTTACTGTATTTGCTTTATCAAATCTCTCTCCAGGCTGGGTGGGTGGCCCATGCCTGTCATCCCAGTGACTCAAGAGGCTGAGACCGGAGGATCACAAGTTCAAGTCTAGCCTCAGCAACTTAGCGAGACCCTGCCTCAAAATAAACCTAGCTCAGAGGTAGAGCACCCTGGGCTCAATCCCCCCGTACAAACCAAACAACTTCTCCAGGTGAACAGTTTGTATTTTCTGTTTGTCTATGGAGGCGGATGATCACAGGGCCATCTTTGGGTCTGTATGCGGGTGGATTTGGTTCCTGGACAGGATTTAAGGGGATCAGGGCAGGTTAGCTGGCCCCCCTGGATGGCGTAATTGGGAGCTGAGCTTCCAGCCCAAGGAAGCCCCCCCCCCCCGCCTCCTCAGTCTTCTCGTCGCTTAAGTTTTCTCTAAACCTTTAGCCAATCTACTGAAATCAGAGGTAGGTGTGTAGACCAAGCCCTGGCCCTGTTTTGCTGGGCCGTGACTATTTAGGGTGACAGTGACTCTGTTTTGCTTTAACATCGTGCAGTGAATGAGCTTCTCCATCTGGTTCCAGGGGGCGACCTGCACTATCACCTTTCCCAGCACGGGGTGTTCTCTGAGAAGGAGATGCGCTTCTATGCCACGGAAATCATCCTGGGGCTGGAGCACATGCACAGCCGGTTCGTCGTGTACAGGGACCTGAAGGTGAGGACGGGGCACCGGCCCCTGCAGCATGGTGGGTACAGGTGTTGAGCCGGCGGTCCCTGGGCAGTCCCATTGCCTCCCAGAGGGGCAGGTCCCTTTCTTCACAGCCCCATCTCTGTGATGTCAGTCCCTCCCAGACCAGACTCTGCAGGGCCGGAATCCCTGGCCAGCCCTGTAGTCACAGGAACCTCTGTGCCCGCTACAGTGCCCAGTGCAGCGCAGACACTAAGTCAAGAAGAGAAAACAATTAGCTGGGTGCAGTGGCGCACGCCTGTCATCCCAGGTGGCTCGGGAGGCTGAGGCAGGGGGATCGTGAGTTCAGAGCCAGCCTCAGCAACAGCAAAGGCACTAAGCAGCTCAGTGAGACCCTGTCTCTAAATAAAACACAAAATAGGGCTGGGGATGGGGCTCAGTGGTGAGTGCCCCTGAGTTTGATCCCCGGTAAATACACATATATGTATGTACGTATATGTGTATATAATATTAACTATAAAAACTCAAAAATGTGTTATATACCCTCAAGAGAACCATGAGTCACTGGTTTATGTGGAAAAAAAACAATTTACCCCATCTTCTTTAATATCTACATTNTATATATATATATATATATATATATATATATATAAAATACTTGTTAATTACTATATGTATAGCAATTAACAATGAAAAGTAGGGTAGGTGGTTTTTGGTACTGCCCACTTTGTGATCCATTATAGTTCACTCATTGCCTCACTGTGCAGCCGGTTTGGCCCTAGCCCTGTCAGAGTTGGAAGTGCACAAAGCCAAAGGCAGATCCTGACTCCTCTGGGCAGCATTGGCTAGCGAGGCTGGCTCCTGGCCCCCACTACAGCATCTCCCTGAGGCCAGCCTTCCCACGTTGCCTTGTTCTGAGCTCGCCTTCGAAATCCTCAATAGGAGTTTAGATCCCTGAAGTCCATGACCACAGGGATCTCTGTTCTCAGCCCAGGCATTAAAAATCATGAGGTTGGCTGATTCTGAGTGCGCCACTCCGGTCTGTGGGCATGGTCCTGGGTTCTGCGTGGAGCAGGGGGTCAGGAGGTTGCTCATGACATCCAGGTGATGCTCATCCAGCTGTAATGGACAAGAGCCTGAGGACAGGTGGAGATCAGAGGGACCATGGCAGATCGTAGACACTCTCATTCGAACATCTAAATGTGTAGCTAATAATGAGGTGAAAATTGACAGGAGAGCCCTTTGCTGATGGATGAGGAGATGCACGAGAGAGAGCTTGACTCTCATGCCAGATCCCTTCCCAAGGGCCCACAGTGGCCGGTTGTAGCATCCATGTCACCTGCCTCTCCCTAAGGAGCTGAGGCGTTGGTTAGCGTTATTAGGCGTTGGGGCATTATTAGCGTGAACCTGCACAGCCAGTTGTGGTGTAGAGGGACCTGAGGGTAAGGACAGGCGTGGGCCTGCTACAAATCTAAAACACTGTTTTTTTGAGCACAGTATGTTTTTCACAAAACACTTTGTGAATTTCAAACCTTTCTTCAAGGTTGAAGAATTATTCCCTTAGTGTTCATGTGAGCATAAAGAAGAAAATGTATTTTATTGAATTAGAAATAATTAGACATTGGTTGGCTCATGACATTTCTTTATGTGAGTTTCACAGAATAAAATACATGCTGGAAGCCCATGAGGTGCCATTATCATACATTTTAATTTAAATCTATAACCGGTTACTAGTCATCTTGATGCTGTATTTTTGTTTTCTAAGCTATTTAGTAAGCAGTGGCATTATTTAATTTCTATTCAAACTTAATTCAAGTCACTCATGATTATTCATGCTTCGGTTTTATAATAACATGCCATTATTTTTATTTCAAGCAAAACAATAGTTGATCTCCAGCAGAAAAAAAAAATGTCATTAGGGAGACTGTAATTCAATGTATATAGGGAAGGGAACTTGGTTTTCCGTGATTAGACTGGCCAAATCTAATCTTAATAGATGCATTTCTCAGAGTTGTGGGTGGAATCATATTTGGTCATTTGGTAGGGCCCTTGGTTAATGGTGTACAAATAAACAGATGACATTTATGGGGATTAGTGTGGCACCATGGAGTGCCTGGCTGTCGTGGGTCAGTGTCTTCCACTGGCTGGGGTTCCTTTCTGTCCTGTGCTACCCGGACTCATTTTCTGAGGTCCTATGTCTCATGTCAGCCAGGAGGCCAGCAGCCCGGGTCCCTGTTGGCTGGAGGCCCCACCCTGGCTGCCCCGCAGTTGCTGGGCGCTACTGAACTGTGGTGGGGACCTTCGGGGTTACCTGCCCTGTGTCTGATCCCGGGGAGCAGAACCCTCCCGCTCTCCCCCTGCCACTTCCTGCCAAAGTCAGGGTGAACAGTGTCACCCTCGGTCTTGCCCTACTCTGATGTGATAATATAAAGCTGTCACTCGTGATGACAGATACTCTATGATAAAAGTGGTAAGATGCAGAGTGTGCGAGCTTGTAGATGTCCCCATACCCTGGAACGTTCTGGGGACTCCTGAAGCTCATCTTCTCTTTCCGTTCAGCCCGCAAATATCCTCCTGGATGAGCACGGACATGTGAGGATATCAGATCTTGGTCTCGCCTGTGATTTTTCAAAAAAGAAGCCTCATGCGAGTGTGTAAGTAGCACACCCACCAAGCCCGGGCCTTCCTCCGCTGTGACTCGCGGTTCTGTGGGACACTGGCTTGGCCACTGGTGCCCCCTGTGCCCTCACCAGCCCTGATTTTCACGATGTGATAACACGAGTCAGGGGAGGATCCAGTATTGCAGGTTTGGGGAGCAGAAATAAGAGTGGGTGGGCTTCCTGTCGCTGTGTGGGGGGAGCATGAAGGCCCCCAGCGGAACAGCCCCCTGGGGGATGGGTGGTCAGCTGGAAGGAGGGCCTTGCAAAGGGGTGGACTGCATGCTGCCATGTGACCTGAAGCAAGGCAGTGACCTCCTGAACCCTCGGTCTTTTCTGCCATAGAATAGAGATAGCAGTAAATCCCTTGAAACTGCTCGTCATGAGGAGACATGGAAGAGCCCGTGGGCTGAGGGGGGTGCGGGCAGCTGGGCACACAGAGCTCTCCAGGCAGGGGCCAAGGCCAGGTCTCCCTTTGCACATCTGTTCTCCTCCTTTTTCCAAAGGATGTGCTGGGTTTTGGTATTTCTGGGTTTTTTTTTTCCTCACAAGAAATCAGATTTCTTCTGAAATTAAAGAAGCTAATCATCCACTTGCAATTCAAGCTTTTAATACGGGTCACATTGCTAGATCCAGATATTGCACCAGTCCTCCATGTGACCATACAGAGGTGACTCCTGAGGGATCCTTGGCCCTTCAGCAGACACGGAGCAGCTCTTGGCGTGGCCATGCTTGGCCAGTGGACATTGGCCAGCCTGGTTCCTGGAACCCACTGATTTCACGGCAGGCCTTCGAGCCAGCTCTCCCAGGGCTCTGTGGAAATCGTGTGGGACACACAGGGGTTTTCGTTTCTGCCTCTTTGGTGTCAGGTTTTCGGCGTTGTGGGGGGTGGGGGGGTCTGAATGTGTGCAGTTTGCAGTAAAGCAGGTGACTTTTGCTTTGTCTTTTAAACTCTCTCACTTTTAGCACCGAATCCTTTAGAATTACATCTTATTGTCCCTCTTGAGCGAGCATTGGTGTCCGTGTGGCATGGCGTGGGGGAAGCTCTGGCCTTCTCAATTCAGGCATCTGGGCAGAAAAGAAACCGCAGACCCTTCTCCAGGAGAGGGGTGGTTCTGAATCGTCCTACTTTGTGAGGGGCCACATTCAATCAAAAATTGCCCTTTCCAGCCGGATCCAGTGTTAACAGTGACCGGCGTCATTTCTGTAAACATATTCCTCTTCTCCCACAGAATCTGGGGTACAGTGATAAAAGCATTAGCGTTTGCTAGCACTTACAATCACCAGGCCAGAACCTGTGGTTGTATAAGCTTCTCCCAGGGAGTTCATCAGACATTTTTAAGAGAGTCATTTGAATTTTTAATGCCACAGCTATTTGGTATGCTAATTTCTTCAATTTACTGTAGTCATAACTAAATAGAATCCAAGAGTTCATAAGAGTTAATCTTCAAAAGAATTGACTTGCAGACACGAGGTTCTTCATAGCTTCACAGGGCCCTGGTGGCTTTCTGCTGACATCCACATCAGCTGGAAGGGTGGGCTGTTGTGCCCGCCTTGGTTACACAGGCCCGAGCGGCTTCCCTGTTGAACTGCTGAGTGTGAGGCCACCACCTACAAAGCCCAGTGCAGGAGGCACTGCTTCCTGGTCACACACAGGAGCAGCTCGTGGCTCGGGGTAAAGGCCCCAGGGCCACTAGGCCCCAGTCAGCTTCTCCTGCACAACGTGTGAGCCTCCTTTCTCTCTTCCATAAGCAGAGGACAGTGACAGTAGCCTCCTGTGCCCTTGTGAGGACCAGTTCACTAAGTGACCCTACAAGTGTCTATTCCACACTTGCTGGGTGCCCGCTGCTAGCAATATGGTAGGGACAGACCTGACGCTGCCCTGGAGCCTGCAGCCCAAGGAATGTGTGCAGGAAGTGACAAGTGGGAGGAGGGTGGTGAACCCAGGGCGTTCCTGGCCCCACCAGCCCGGCCTTGAATGCAGGATCATCATGGAAACCCCACGAACTGGGCTTTGTTATCTGCTCTTCACCTGTGCTTGTCAAGGACCAGGGGACGTGGGTGACTTAGACCAGGTCATGGGTCTGCAAGCTGCAGAGCTGGCACCATAATCCTCTCCTGTCTGAAGCCACAGCCCAGCTCACTGCGTGGTGGCGAGCTCTGAGGCTCGCAGAGATCTCCCTAGTGCTGGGCGGAAGAGCCTTGGCCAGAGTCCACCCTGAACCCCGTTTCTCAGGTCCACTCAAGGCTGCAGATGTGACCCTTGGGCTTCATCTAGTGGCTGCTCTACCTACAAACTAGCACTGTAGTTGAGCCTCCTGATCCGTGTTTAGACTTCACCTGTTTAGTGGCAGAATCAAAGACTATTCCAGAATCACATCTAACTGGGGTAGCCACAAAAAAACCAAAGGAAAAGTGACTAATTTGAGGACCAGTTTATTTTATCTAGGAACCCATGGCTGTCTCTTCTCGTGGAGTCTTCAGCGTTCAAGTTCAAGTGCTGGTCCAGTTTTAAAGGCAGTCCGGGTCATTAGCAGAAAGCGGCAGGCAGCGTTAGCAGCAGCCACGTGGGAACCAAAAAGGCACAGGGACAGGAGCCTGTGTCAGTTACCCAGTGCGCCCTGAGGGCTGGGGAGGCGGAGATGGGTGTTAGTTCATCTTTTCTATCCTGGGAGATGTCTTTCCATTCCAGGATTGTGACTTGATCCTGATAATTATGGGCTGAAAGGTCACCAAGAGGGCTTTCCAGGCAATGCTCAAATTAAACCCTCCCAGAGAAGGGTTTGGATGCCCTGGTGGAGATTTCCTTCGCGTTCTGTACAGCTCCGTGGTCCTGCACTGGACCCGCCCACGGGACCAACCCCACCCATTGTCACCTCTTCATAAGACTTTCAAAATGTTCCCCCTAGACAGGGCCTCCTGGGCCCAGGGATGACCCAGGATCCTTGCTGGTCCGGGGTGATTTCCTGGGCAGATCTCACTGCCTCTGCGTCAGTGCATTTGAAATAATTCTACTAGAGCGGAGGGCAGATCCCCACTGGGGAAATGCGGAGCTGCTCTAGGTGCGCACCGTCTGCGATCCTCGTGGCACCCGGAGAGTGGGGCGTTATCTCATCACCCCTTTTGTCGATGAGGAAGATCTATGAAGTCTGAGGGGGCTGCAGGACGTGCCCGTAATGGCTTTTCAGACTTTCTGGCTGTGTCCTAGAGAAGTTCCCTGGAGCCCCTGGCTCCTCGCGGTGGAGCTGCGCATGCTCAGCTCTGGGCGGAGGGATGCTCAGCTCTTGGCGAAGGGCGGGAGGCAGGCTGAGAGGGTAGGCCTTACAGACCTTAAGCAGATTTTAAAGCCCTATGTGCCTCATCCACCTGGGAACTGGGGGTGGGGTGGGGGTGGGAGGGAAGCTATGCTCCCACCTCCACCCCACTCCCCCAGAGAGGGCACTGGACCTGGTGACCTGCCAGGTCCTTTCCCTCCTGCCTCCAGCCCTGCTCCCCCACACCGCCCTGCACCTCTGAGCAGAGCTCTAGCAAGGACAGGAGGAGAGAAGAGCTAAGAGATTTAGATTTCACCCCTTAGGCCCTGGGGCTCCACTTCCATATCCGCTTGTGTGAACTGTTCCTATGAATTCACACGCTAATGAAGGCAGAGAAGGTGGACTTCCCCTTAGAGGCTCTGGGCGTGGTCTGGAGGCACAGTGGTGGCCTTGTCTTGGGTCACAGCTGTGTCTCTTATGAACCTTAGGAGCCTGACCCTCGGGGGTGCCCTGATAACCCGGTGCCTTCTTCTCCCCAGGGGCACCCATGGGTACATGGCTCCCGAGGTGCTGCAGAAGGGGACAGCCTACGACAGCAGCGCAGACTGGTTCTCCCTGGGCTGCATGCTCTTCAAACTCCTGAGAGGGTGAGTGCAACTGTCCCCCCACCATGTACCCGGATCAAACTGGAGAAGGCTCTGGGCAGAGGGTGTGGCTCAGTGGTGGAGTGATGGCCTGGTGTGCCAGGGCCCTGAGTTGGATACCTAGCAGCCCAGGAAGAAAATGCACAATATTTGGAAACGAGGAGACCCTGGTGTTGTCTAGAGTCACGCAGTGATCTCACTCTGAAAGATGACGTGGGGCTCCCAGGCCTGGAAGCCTGAGGGCTGCCCTCCTGGGAGCTCAGGGGTCCAAAGCCATGCAGGAGCCTCACTGCATGGAGACCTAAAGTAAGACTGCTTTAAAGTATTTCCATTGACAGCTCATGTTCTGGAATTGTATTGAAATGTAGATATTAAAGAAGATGGGGTAAATTGTTTTTTTTCCACATAAACCAGTTACTCATGGTTCTCTTGAGGGTATATAACACATTTTTGAGTTTTTATAGTTAATATTATATTCAGTTCTTGTTCCAACTGACAAATAAGATAGAATGGAAAAGATTCTGAAAGGGAAGTCCTCTCAAAGATGTTCCTGTGTCGAACAGCGATGTTGAGGTTGCCATGTTTAAAGACCTTTTAGCCAACTTTAGTGGAGAATTCAATTTTATTTTATTTTCTTGCAGCCCTGGGGATGGAACCCAGGGCTTCATGTGCCGGGCAAGTGCCCTGCCCCAGCCACACCCCAGCCCCGGAGCTCAGTTGTAATAGAGCTCTTTTGTGTTCTTCATTTTTGAAGATGCAGAAAGCACTTCACAGTTTCCTAGTCAAGATTGTCCCTCTGCCACCTGTCCTTTGCACTTGGCCCTGCAGGGGGCTGACCCTGTTCATCACAGCCTAAGTGAGCACCTGCGCAGCTTGCTCCAATCAGCACATCTGAAGAGATGCCAACTCCGCCTTCCCCAGCCCAGGCCTCGGGACCTGATGAGCCAGCCTTCTCTGCTCACTGTGTTCCCCGGGGCACTGCTGAGGCAGTCGGGTCTGTGTTCTGTAATTGAATCACCCTATTTGCG
The DNA here is from genome assembly GCF_001458135.2 of Marmota marmota marmota. Lineage (NCBI taxonomy): Eukaryota > Metazoa > Chordata > Mammalia > Rodentia > Sciuridae > Marmota > Marmota marmota. The sequence goes on along the minus strand of NW_026000130.1, from coordinate 3,622,229 downwards.
GAGCCTGGATGGGCTTAATTCCTGTCGTCAGACAAGCTGACCTGATTAGAGAGTTTATGCAAAGCAAACCAGAGAAAGCCATTGCCCAGGGGAGAGCCTGTCTCCCTGGGGAGCTGCCGGCAGGCGGTGGCAATGCCAGTCTTTGTTTTGATCCCTGCTGGGGACGGAATGAAAACACAGAATCTATGTCTAGGGAGTTTGAGGCTGATGGGAAAGTGGGCGACAGGTTAGAGTGTGGGAGAAGACAGTGGACGGTCGGGTTCAGCAGGGAAGTCTGCAAGGCCTTGTGCTTGGGGCTGTGCTTCTGTGGTCCCAGGGTAGGCTGGGAGGGGCTGCTGTGGCTCTGCCTGATGCACAGGAGTTGACCTTATGACCCAACAGGGTGGTTGTGGCTGATAAAGTGGGTCCCCTAGTATTTGGCTACAGTTCAACTTTGCCGCATGGGAAGAGATGCACTTTCCTGTGAAGCCCTTGGTTGCGCTCGATGGAAGTGTTCTGTTGGGGGGGGGGGCTCCTGTGGTGGTGGGGGGTCTGGGCTGGTGGGACACCCAAGGGAGGTCATGGGATGGGAAGGAGGAGAACAGTGAAAGAGGCAGGGACTGTGTCTTCCAGGGAAAGGCTGGGAGAGGCCGCCTGGCAGTCGGGGGTCCGGAGAGAGTGGCACCCCCGTCCCAAGGTCGTGGTACTGAAGGGCTTTGCCCACTGTGACTACAGAGGGCAGGGGATTCAAGATTGGCACAAGACTGGGCATCAAGCACTGAGCCACCACCTGGAGGAGTGGTCTCCCCGGTGTAGGAAGGATAGGGCGAGGTGACTGTCCTCAGTGACACTGTGACCTCATGCCATAGTATCTGTTCAGAGTCCTTCACAGAAACCTACAGCATTGAGATCAAAGCGTGGGAATGTGTTTGGCTCCAGGATTGGAGTTCAACTCGATGCACTTTTATTGAGTACCTGACACATACAAGAGACGGTTCCCGGGGAGGTGGGGGAGGGGAGGAGGAAGGCAGGGAGGCTGGAGGGCCCCTGAGCCAGAATAGGGCCACCGCAGGAGCACAGAGTGGGGCCCGTCATAACTTGGCAGGGTGGCCAATGTCATGTCAGGCTAGGTGGGAGGTGGTGTGCGAGTGGGCGTTGTGGGATGGACAGGGTCGCAGCCTGGCTGGGGGTGGGATGAGCAGAGGTTCCGCATGGGGGGCGAGCAGGAGCAGGCTGCTGTCTTGCATGGCTGCCCGGAATGGTGAGTCCCCGTCAGGGTGAGAAGACCAGGTTAGGATCCCGCAGCCTCATATGCCATGCTGGGGGTGTGGCCTTGGTCCCCAAGGTCCCCAACCCTGAAGACCTTGAGTATAGGAGTGGCTGGGCAGTCAGGCTTTCAGCAGGAGGGTCAGGCAGCCACGTGGAGAGGTGAGGCGGGCGAGTGCCGAGCTGGGTGTGGGCGCTTTGCCTGTGGAGGACAGTGGCATTGCCACCCAAACCAGCATCTGGAATCTCACAGGTTCAGAGTAAGCCCAGGTTCCTGAAGGCCGTTCAGGAGCGAGACCCTGTGCTGGGGTCCTTAGGAGGCAGGACGGCACACAGGGCCTTTGTCCCCTGAGCTGCAGACCAAGGCAGCAGCCACATGGAGGGACCTCGAGCGAGTGGTCTCTGGCATCCGGGTCTCTCCTGCTGTGGAGAACATAGCCCTGGGAGCCGTCTTTTCCAGAGAAAAACGCAGCAGGAAACAATGGAGCAGGAGGTTGAGGGGCCTCTGGAGTGCTGGCTGAGGGTGGCCTGTCCCCTCTGCATCCTGGCACCCTCGAGAAACAGCCACAGCCGACCTGGAGTTGCAGCTGGAGACACCTGGAGACATGCCTGGAGACACCTGGAGACATACCTAAAGACACACCTGGAGACATCTATAGACACACCTGAAGACACACCTGGAGACATGCCTGGAGACATGCCTGGAGATACCTGCAGACCCACCTGCACAGCACAGTTCCCTTCCCGGCAGAGCCTTCTGCTGGGAAGCTGAAGAGAAGCCTTCAGCTGCTGATTAAGAAATGCTTCTCCAGATGGAGCCCTTCTCCCTCCTCTCACCCCTGTGCAGGGAGCTTAAACCCGTGTCTCCAAAGGTCTTTCTCACATTTATTTCCTGTGCCTTTGTACTTCTCACGCCGGCAGGTGTGTCCCGTGGCTTCTCCCTGACACTCTCTGTGCCCCTTACCCCCACCCCCACCTGGTGCCTCAGAGCAGTCCCGTAGGCACTTGGAGGGGGATCTGGTGGAGACTCCTCCAGGGCCTGGGAGGTCCTGCATCCTGGGACACCAGTGCTGCGAGTCGCGGTGCACATATTGTTTTGTTGGATGGCGGTGTCAGATATTTAAGGTCACTGGTGTATGAAAACATGTCTGTGTTGCAAATCTGTGGAATTGCCAGCTGGTACCTCATCTAGATTGAAGTTGCCTGTTAAGGAGAAGAATTGACGCGGCACTGGCCTCCATCTCAGCTTGTCACCACCGATTGTTGGTCCCTCAGCCTAGGTAGTGGCCGGGGGAGAGGTGAGCCCTGCCTGGGGTTGTTTTGCTCCACGTATGGAAACAGGGAAGGTTATAAATCCTTAGCCTGCTCTTGGCTCACTCAGGAGGCCTGTTTGAATGGCCACCGCAGGCTTTGGCTACAGGTCCAGTGTGCTCTCATTGGACCGCAGAGCCAGTTTCCCCTGCAGTCCTCTCTGTTTTCTAAATCAGTTTTCGACGTGAGTTTTTCATCGTCTTGATTTTTGAACCCACCATTGCCCATGAATGGCTGCAGCCAACGTGCCTGATGCTTCCACAACATTATCGCCACTTCCCGGCTCGTGTGGGGGACGCGTTCACTCTCCCACTCCCTCTGTGCCTGTGGGCGCAGTCCCACGTGGCCCCTTTGCCGGCAGATTGTGGCACGTGGTGCTGGGAGAACTCGGCTCTGCTGGGGGCTGTCGCAGGCCTGTGACTGTCTCCTATTTAAAGCGCCTGCATCAGGGAGCAGCTGTGATCACACAGGATCCGGGAGCACCACGTGCCCCGCTCAGAATGGAGATTATTACTATCGTCGGTTTTCTTTAACACTTTCCAAAATAGAAACCAAATTTTTGGCTTTGTTCACAAAGAATAATCAAGAATGCACTGGAAACAGATGTGCATCAAGAGTTCCACTCGAACGCCCCAACCTTCTCAGCATTCCGGCAGTAGCGGCTTGAAGAGCTGAAAAGCAGCCCTGATAACTCCCCATTGAGTCAGACGGGGAGTCGCTCTATTTATAAACGGGACCTGGAGCGCTGGGCCATGTGCTGGCCGTGTTTCTGGCACTGCCGCCTTGAACTCCAGTCCCCTTACGACCCTCCCTGTGGTCCCAAGAAAGGCTTTTAAGTTTAGCACAGAGAAAGCATTGGAACCCAGCAGCCCCTCTCTGCAAGGTCAGGGCACAGCCCTTTCCTTCCAGCGTGAGGGTCAAGTGCAGGTGGGGATGCGAGCTTGTCTCATTTGTTTTGGTGCCATGACAGAATGTCACAGCCTGGGAGGTGGATGGAGAAAGACACTCACTTCTCACCTTTCTGGAGGCTGGGGAGGAAGTTCCAGAGCGAGGTGCGCCTCTGGAGAGAGCTCGCCTGCCCTGTGGTCATGGGGTGGAGTCCCACCACATGCAGGGAGCAGAGAGAGCAGGGACAGCCGGGAGGCCAAACCCCAGCGGCAGGGACAGGTCAGGCAGGGACCTCAGAGTGTCACAGGACAGTCAGCCCCCCTATGAGCTGGGGGTGGCGTCCCCACCTTGGCAGGGGTGCAGCGCCCCAGCGGGTCCTTCTGCTCTGCAACAGGAGCCTGCAGAGCTCCGGGGAGCTCTTCCTTGGACCCCTTTTTAGAGGCCGGGGAACACTGGAGCAGGAAAGGCCAGCGTCAAGCAGGGACTGACGTCTTGATGCAATGAGATAAACTATTTTCCTTTCTTTGGGAACTCTCAACATGTGAATATTTTTATGGATACAAAAGAGAATGATGGAAATTCAATTTTTTTTAAAAAAAGCATGATATCTTCTAAATAACAGATTGTATTTTGTGTGTGTATCCAATTGCTTTTTAATTCAGTAATTGCACCTTTTTCTTTGGAAACAAGGTGAAATAAGTATTTCCCACCAAAATCTGTTTTAAACATGCCTGCTTGCTGCCACTCTGCCTTAATTTGATTCTTTTTTTTTTTTTTTCTTCCCCAAATTAGTGCTTTAAAGTGGTTGACATCGTTGTGGTTTTCACTGTGTGACAAGGAATCACACAGGCGTCACAGTGCCCTCTCCCGCACAAGGGGAAAATCACCATGGGCAGGCAGGCAGGAGACGTGTGCTGCATGCTCGTCTTGACAAGAGGTGGTTTGCCATGTGACTTCCGTGTCACTGTGTGACTTCTGAGCTTGGGTGGGGCAGCGGCTCACGGGTAGCACAGGCAGCGCGAGGAGGACTGGGATTTCCATTCTTTCTCAGAAGCCCCTTGACTTACGTGCTCAGCCGCCTTCTGATACTTTGCGTGAAGTTGACGTTACAGTGCTTCCCGCAGATCACGTCCCGGCTGCCTTACAGATGATTTATAGGGTGAATCACTCGGCAAGTGGGTGTTGCCACAAGTAACTTCATTCGCCTACGTCATTTTTTTAATTTTCAAAGACACAAATGGGCTCTGCTGTTGCAGTTTGCATGTTTAGAAGCGTCACCCAGTGATAAGCTTCCCTTCCAATGCCAGCGTCTCCAGAGTCTTGAGCACGTGGCGGAGTGAGGGGAACCTGCCCCGCGAGATTCCAAGTGTCGCCCCTCATCTATGAACTCTGCCAAGGGCCCCGTCTTGGTAGGGAGGGCTGGCTGCCCACCTCTACCCCGCCAGCTGCTTGTGGGGTCCTTGCTTCAGTTGTCCCTTCTTCCTCCTGTAGGGTGCAGGGCACGGTCCCCATCTTCCAGGAGAAGGACTGGGAGCTGCGGGGTTTTTTCGGGCTCAGTGAGTCACAGCTGGACCTGGCTTCTGTGCCTAAGGTCTGGGCTCTTCAGGGATGGCACCCAGAGTCATCAGTCCCCGGGGGGCGAAGGCTGGTCCATGGCTGTCACCAGCAGAGGGATGGCTTCCTGTTGCTGGCTTCCAGGGAGAATAACATCCATCTGGATCATGCCATTGGCCTGCAGGTCCTCGGGAGGTTTTAGAAACAGTATCTTGTTTAGCTGAAAAAATTGCACAGAATTCATGGCTGTCTCAAGCACCCCAGTGACTAATTTACACAGGTGGCTTTCATTTTCATGACCACCTGCTGGTGGCTCGTTTTCCCTCTGAATGTCTTCACTGAAAATGCATATTTAGTGCATTTAGTGCCGCACTTGCGCTGCACAGAGGCTCAGGCACCAGAAGCAGGATGGACGTCCTGCTCCTTCAGGACCCAAGGGTTTATTTTGGTTTTTTGTCTTTTGTTTTTTCTGGAAACAATGCTCATGAGCTTTGCTTTTCTGCAGTTTTGAATGAACAGTAGCAGGGCAAAATACTTCTACCCAAATGTTAGTCAATACGTGTGCTGTTACCTGGTGCCATATTTTAATAGAATGTTCTTTGTCTCCACAGCCACAGCCCTTTCAGACAACATAAAACCAAAGATAAGCATGAAATAGACCGGATGACCCTCACCATGGTAAGCATGAGATGGACCCGATGACCCTCATCATGGTGAGGGGACTCAAGAGTCTGTCCTCACCTGCATCAGGGCTCTCAGACATCACACCATTAAAAATAAAATTGGTATAAAGTACATACAAAGCATGGACAAATTCTGTAAAACAGTTTGAAGTATTTGTGTGTAGTATGCAAAAATCACAAAACTTGGCTTTTGTGAGTGAGATAAACAGACAGAGATACCGTTCCTAGAAGAATGTCTAAAAGGTAAGGAATGGAGGTAGACCCAAGGCAGGAATCACGACTCACAAACAAGCAGTGGAAGAAAGTTACAGAAAGTCAAGTACAAAACCAAGAAAATCAACAAAGGGAGGGCCTGCAGAGGGGCAGGAGGGGCCCCCAAGTCCACCGCTCTGGCCCTCCTGCTGGTGGGCTCTGTCCCCCGTGCTGCCTGTCTCGGGGTGCCGTTTTCCGTGCTGTCCTGACCCAGGGGCCTCGGGTGTGAGGCTGCTGTTTCCAGGAGCCGCTGTTCTCTCCCCAGAACGTGGAGCTCCCGGACACCTTCTCCCCTGACCTCAAGTCCCTCCTGGAGGGCCTGCTGCAGCGGGAAGTGAGCCAGCGGCTGGGCTGTCACGGAAGCGGGTAGGCTCAGCTCTTCTGTCCCCACAGGCGGGGACCGAATGTGTGTGCACTGCTCTGTGAGTGCTGTGACTGAGAAGCCGGGAGCCTGTGAGGTGTGGAGCCAGCCTGGTGGAGGACGGAATGAACTCGGCCACCTTGCAGTCCCTGTCCCCGGGGTGCATGCCACTGTCTCAGTCTTGCACTGAGATGTTGTGACCGGCTCCCACGTTTTCTCCCAGGCCCACCTGAGGAATGGCCGTCTCCTTCACCTGCTCTCCCCTCCCCCAAAGCACCCCAAAACAGTCAGACCAGGGAGGAAGCTTTAGAGAAATGCTTACACAGACAGTCCCTGATTTGTCCCCACACCTGGCTGGCTTCACACGGAAAGGACAGTATGTCACTTGTGTGTGTGTGTGTGTGTGTGTGTGTGTGACGTGTGTGTATTTTTGTATTTCCAGAGTAGCCTGCATGTGTATGCGCTCCTTATTCCTGAATACTGTGTGTGTTTTATTTAGCTAAATAATATGCTCATATGCACATTTCCTTATTTATCGGTTCCACTGAGGGTGTCCCATTCCCACTGTAAGAATAAAGCCCTGGTCACTGCCCCCTCCCAAGAGTCCAAGTCTACTTTGGGATCCTCTTTGGTTTACCTTTGTAGCTTTAAACTGTAGATTTAGCCAGTGGTGCCTTTTCTCACCAACTACAAGCAGCATCTCTTGAGTCCCGACTGTATACAGTGAGGCTTCGACATTCTCTTCATTCGTCAATTGCTTCTCTCTCCCTCGTTTGTCATGTACTTTTCTATTTTTGCCAAATTAAGTTGTTATTGTCTTCTCCCTATTCTTTGATCACAATGAATCCCAACCTTTGCACTTTGCATGGGTTGATTTCAAAAGTTGCAGGTGAAATAGTGTTTATACCATAAGGCAACTACGTAGTCTGGTAATGGGCCTTACATTTATTTATATAACATGACGTGTGTGTATATGAAGAGATGATATCACAGTCATGGGCTTTTACTTTTCCTGGTTTTCTTCATGGCACACAAACTACCAGCTCCAGTGAGAACCACGTGATTTCGGCCAGTCGGCCTCCTTGCAGCCGGCGCCGCCCTGCTCTGCTCTCCTGGTCTGAATCACCATCGACTTGATCCCTCGCCTCGACTTTTCTGGGTCCCTCTGTTTGAGCTGGAGCATGTTCCCAAGGAATCTTAGAGAGGGGCTGTGAGAGGCCAGGTGTCTGGGTCTCACCTAGACTGTCTTCCTGCCGTCCACAGACATGACTCATGTAGGCCAGACACGGGACAGTCAGTCACTGGCAACCCCCCAGAACTCTGAAGACTCTGCTTTATTGAGTACAAGTGAACAATCCCTGTGGTATGGAACTCCCGTAGTCCCTGACGCCAGGTGCTTTCTCTCAAAGACTCATGCTCTTCAGCTTAGGGGAGAGTCTTGTTTAACTTGTGTCCATTTCCGCTCCTCCATTTCTCCCAGAAGTCCATTGGCTGGACGCTGGGACTTTGATCTTGTGTATCATCCATATCTTTGCTTTGACTCTTTCTTATACTTTCTGATCACTTAAATTTCCAACCCTTTTACTGATTTGTTTTGAAAGATTAGTAACAGGTTTAGTTTCTTGACTGTGGAATCTTTCAGAGGTTGTCTTAGCTTTTTCATTGCTGTGGCTAAAGGATCCACCAGAATAACTGTGGAGGAGGAAGTTTATTTGGAGGCTCATGGTTTTGAAGGTCTCAGTCCATAGACTGAGGACCCGAGGTGAAGCTGAACATCATGGTGGAAGAGTGTGGAAGAGGGAAGTAGCTCGCATGATCCTCAGGAAGCAGAGAGAGAGAGACTCTACTCCTCAGATATAAAACTGATAACCCAAGGCCACGCCCCCAGGGGCCCACCTCCTCCAGCCACCGCCACCCACTCTCAGTCACCACTCAGTTAATCCCTTCAGGGGGCTAACCACTGATTGGACCAAGACTGTCATAGCCCGGTCACTTCGCCTCTCAGCCTTCTTGCACACATGAGCTTTTGGGGGATATCTCATATCCAAATCATACGGGGGTGGGGGGTAGTTCCTTCCCACCAGGACAGCTGCAGGTGCTTGGGGCTTGGTGTGGGACAGGAGATTCCGTGTGCGGGTGTCCAGCTGTGTCCAGCAGTGCCCCAGCCCTGTGTCTCACACGCACTCATCCTCTGTGATGAACCTGGAGGTCAGCACATGGCTCCGTCCCCAAGACCCCAGCTCGGCCACTCTGCCCAGTCCCCGCTCTCTGTCCCCTCCCCCACTTGCCAGCTGGTGGCCCTGGCTGCCGCCTCTGGGGAGGGTCTGCCTCTCTGTGCTCTGCTGTCCCTCAGGCCTGTGGGAGGGGCAGGGCTGATCCAGAAGCCACCCCTGCGGCCCTCGGCAGTTGCTAGTGGATGTGAGGAAACCAGGAGCCTGTCTAGCTCACGTCTAGGGCTAGTGACAGGGCACCAACCATAGCACAGCTGCAGAAAGCCCCAGGGCTTCTGGTGGACATGCCCAGAGCTCCGTGACCTGGACTCCGCCCCACTCGGTGACCCCTGAGCCCTCGCTGAGCGCCAGCCCCATCACCCTGCCTCCGCAGGACAGGACCCAGATGGACTTGGCACTTACGTGGGGTGGAGACGGCACCAGCAAACAGACCACTGAGAGGACAAGGGCTGTGAAAGGGACCAGGAATGACTTAAGCAAAGTGGTGGGCAGATGGTGGGAAAACTTTGTAGGTCGAGGGCTTCGGGCGGGAGGGCCTCAGACAGGCTGCGATTCAGAAAAGCCAGGAAGGCTGGGTCACAGAAACTGAGGGTGGAGGAAGAAGACAGGTAGAAGAATGGATCCCAGAGGTGGCCCCTGGCCAGGTCCCCTGGGCCCTTGTCACTGGGGTGCGGCACTGAATTTTGCCATAAGTTCCCAGGGAAGCTGGGGAGTGAGGGGCAGCAGGGCAGCTCGGGTGGGAGGAGCGTGGCCTGGGGGCGGCAGAGCAGCCTCAGACCTGCTGCGTGGTCCATGCAGGGCTGCTGGGCAGGCACTTGGACATGAGGCCTCATGCAGACAGGACTTGGGCATCACGTGACGTCACCAAAGGCACACAGGGCCTGGGCAGGCCCTTGTGGTGTGTCTGAGGACCGGCCTGGGCTCTGCAACACAGATGGACAGAGAAGTGCTGTGGGTCAGGGAGGTCTTGACCATGAACTTCAGGAAGTTTGTTTCTTCAGCTTAGGAAGGGGCTCGGCACTCAACCCACCACTGGATTTCTAGTTTGCATCCAAGTCAGTGTTTCCTGCTTAAGATCATCATTTTCCCTATCAGAACCAGCAGACATTTGCCACAAATTTCTTAAATGTGTAGATCTCCAATTTAATTCTTATTAAGCTAAATTCTCATGGCTACAGAATCGCCATTGACAGGCACGTAGAATGTGTGTGTGTGTCCTCTACTGTTCTGCTTTTGAGGTGTCACACACCTATACCTGCCGCGGGGTGTGGGCGGGCCATGAGTGGTCACATGGACGGGCTCCAGGTACTGCCCTAGGCCTTTCTCAAGGTCACGGTGTTCCCTGAGCTGCTCTGAGAGAAGCGTCCTTACTTGCTGTCCTGAAAAGCTGTGGTCACTCCGACATGTTGTAAAGTACCTCTCCCGTCTCCAGTGCATACTCACCACCTTTAGGACCCTCTCTTCCCCAGTGCCCAGGAGGTGAAAGGACATGGCTTCTTCAAGGGCATCGACTGGCAGCACGTCTACCTGCAGAAGGTACTCACGCCCAGGCCCTGGTGCCACGGCCTCTGCGCTCTGCCCACTCTGCCTCTCCTCGTTGCTGGCTTCCTGGACCTGGTCCCCACCCAGCTTCCTGTGTCCACAAAGCTCTGCCACCCGGGTGTTGCCCTTGGCTGACCCCCTTTGGGACAACAACTCACTCTTCCTTTTGTTTTTTGGGTTGGCCCTGCGCCCCCAGGCTCAACCAACCACAGGTGAAAGATAGGAAGAAAAATCTCATCCATATGGAATATGCACAGATTTTTTTTTCCCCAAACAACCTAGTCTAGCAACGATTCACATAGCACTTACACTGTACTGGGGATTGCATCATCTAAAGATGGCACAGTATCCAGGAGGAGATGGCCAGGTCCTAGGCAAATACCTGTGATACTACATCAGGGTCTCAGGCATGTGCTAATCTGGGTGTGCAGGGGGTTCCTGGGACCAATCCTCAGATACTGGGGGACAGCTTATATAAATTTCAAAAATACCTCCTCTATAAATTAATTAAAGATAAAATAGAGCTGTTATGTAGCTAATTCAAATGTCCATATAATTGAGACATTTTAGTTTTGGCCCATCTGCTTGATTTCTTAACGTGGCGGTAGTTTTACATAGACTTCTGTAAAAGTATAGGAGAAACTTTTGGCATAAACTTATATATATCTTCTAGCCCCGGACCACGTAGTTTAAGAATTAGCATGATTGTATATCAGCACAATTCCTTTATTTTTTTATTCTTTTAAAAACATTTCTTGTGATGCTGGGGATGGAACCCAGGGCCTCCCCCATGCTAGGCACGGCTGCACCCCTGAGCCATGGCCCAGCCCTGTTTCCTTATTTTAAGCTTCATTATATCTCATTGATATAGGAAAACCCCAAATAAAATATATTTTTAAGAATATATTTTATTCTTATGTGATTGGCAGTTTCTGCACGAATGCAAGCTGCAGAGGGGCGTCCCTTCTGTGGGAAGGACACCCTGACTGGTTGGTCCTGTAGACAGAATCTGGGCATGGCCACTCACCTGGGCGACACCTACAGGTGTTGGAGCTTGGCGCTTCTGCAGGCGCCGTGGTGGCAGGTTGTGGCTCCAGTGACCAGGAGGAACACTGCATCCTCTGAGGGAACTGCCTTCTAGAGGCTGAGTGGGGGGTGGGGGGTGTGAAGTCTTGAGACTTCTTTATATTTAAAAATGTTTTAAGACTTGAAGGTCTTTTTTTTTTTTTTTTTTGCCCCTGAGACTTAGCTGTCCCCTTGGGGCTGCCAGTGCAGACCCTTGTGTGAATGCATATAGCTTTAGTGCTGCTCAGAATGCAGCAGGGTGACTTCACTCAGCTCCTGACACAGACTGCTGGGAGGGGAGGGGGCCGCCAAGGGCAGCTGATAAGGGAACCCGCCTCCTTGCCTCTTTCAGTACCCACCACCCCTCATCCCTCCCCGGGGAGAGGTCAATGCTGCGGATGCCTTTGACATCGGCTCCTTTGATGAAGAGGACACCAAAGGTGTTAAGGTACGCGGGTGCTGGCTGCCTTCTGGTTTGGGGTGGAGAGAATTTCTGTTGAGTGTCCATCAAACTTAGTGATTGCTCTAGCACGGTTGTAGAATGTCACCTACAAGTGAATATCTACGTAGTTGACATATGTGCAGTCAAAGACCTACCTTAGACAGACACCATAAAAGCTTTCTTTGTACTGCTAATTTTATTTGTCTTTTATTAGGTCCTGGGGCTTGAACTCAGGGACACTCACCACTGAGCCCCATCCCAGCCCTATTCTGTATTTTATTTAGAGACAGGGTCTCACTGAGTTGCTTAGGGCTTCATTGTTGCTGAGGCTGGCTTTGAACTCACCATCCTCCCGCCTCAGCCTCCCGAGCTGCCGGGATGACAGGCATGCGCCACCATGCCCAGCCTTGCTAATTTTGATTTTGACAAACTGCAAAATGGTTGATTGATATGGAATATTTGTGTTTGAAATAAAACTTGAATGAATGTGAGCCAGAGAAACAACTTGACATCCAGCACAGCTCACCTGGTACCTGAGCTCAGTCGTCGAAATTCTCCTAGTAGGTGGGTCCCCAGGCTGGGATGAGAACGCCAACAGCAGGGGCCATTTGCTTGTGTCAATCAAAGGGACATAGTCCCTGCCTTTTGTGTCATCCTTGGCATTTTTGAAGCTTCTGTTCACATCATCATTTTTCTAACTAGAGACAAGTCATAAATACAGATGTGATCACCAAGGAAAACTATCGTCTTTAAGATGCTAAGTTGCAGCGTGTCACTAGCGTCAAACTGTCATCTGCCCCCTGTGAGCCCCCACAGCTCATCCCAGGCTCTTCCCACCACCCCAGGCCCCCTCCTCTTAGCTGCCGCCCACGTGCTCTTTTCTACGCACCTCCCCCTTGTCCCCCCAGGTGCCTTCCCCTCCAGAAGGCAGCAACACTGTCAAAACACACCTGCCAGGTGCAGAGCAAAGACTGAAATCACTGGCCGGGCAGGAGCTCTGAAGGGACAGAGGTGGTGGGTAGAGGACCAGAGGAAGTACAGAGGCCCTGGGGAGGAGGGCAGAGTCCAAGGCCACCTGCCTGGCGAGCTGGGGAAGGAAGTGGTCAGAGCTGGCAGCTCCAGGAGAGGAGGGCGGAGCTGGGGTGTATGCAGGAGCAGCCCCCAGGAGGAGGAGGTGAGGTGCCAGAGGACCTGGGGCAAGGCCACAGCGTGTGGAGGGTGTGAAGTGATTCAGCAGTTTAGAGGCACCCCTCTGAGGTCTGCCGCCCTGGGCTCCCCGGGACAGCAGCCGGCATGCCCAGGCCTGCCCTCACTGGGCCGCGTCTACAGTGTGACCCTTCGGAACCCGTCCGAGTGCCAAGCATCCATGCATATCACTATTTAAAAGAGGCAGCTGTCACAATAGAATTCTGTCATCATATATGCCACTGTCCGTCAAAATTAAATTAAAGCTGCTATTATGTGGAAGCCCAGACAAAATTTTCACATGAAAGATCCTCTGATGGAAACTTTCTATAAACCGGACTCTGAAGACTTGGTGTGAAGCTGCCACTCTCAGCTGAATGGACTCGGGCCGTCCCAGCCCCGAGCCGTGGCTTCCCCACCTGTAAAGCGTGTGGCTTCATTGCTGGCCATTCATTCTCCAGGATGGTGCGATGACCCGTCCAAGCCCCGGGCCCACGGTCAGCCCTTGTGGCAAGCTAGTGGCTTCTATCGCTGCGGCTTCAGGGGAGAGCGCAGGGGGATGTGGAAACCGTGTGGGAACGAGGCTGGGAGGGTGGAGCCTGTGTGGGAATGAGGCTGGGAGGGAGGAGCCTGTGTGGGAATGAGGCTGGGTGGGAGGAGCCTGTGTGGGGAATGAGGCTGGGTGGGAGGAGCCTGTGGGGGAACATGACTGCGGGGAGGAGCCTGTATGGGAAGGACGCTGGGGGGAAAGGGCGCAGCCCTGATGGCGCGTCCCCTGGCAGCCCCTGGTCTTCAGGAGCACGGCTTCTCCACCTGTGGGAAGCAGCCCCCTCCCCCCACTGCTCTGTTCGTCACAGAAGGCTCCGCCCCTCACCTCAGGTCGCCCTCAGCTCTCCTCTAAGTCCTGCTGAGCAGTGGGGCTGGGTCCCAGGATGGAGGCTTCTGGAAGGCCTGGGAGGCGCACCGTGCATCCACAGAGCAGGGCTGGCTGTTGTAGGGCAGCCGCTCGGAGGGAGTGTGGGGCCTGGCGTGGTGGCACTGCCGCCCCTGCCCTCACTCTCAGTGGCACACCCTCACCCCAGGTGCCACCTGCCCCTCCTCACACCCAGACCTGCGCTTAGTCTGGAGGTGTGAAGACGGCAGGAAGGGGCCCTGCCAGCCAGGGGTGTGGGAGTGGGGGTGCCTTCCCCGCAGCACAGTCAGGCACACAGACAGACCGTGCCCCAGTCCGGGGTGTGGGGCGCACTCGGCCCACCCGGTGCCTCTTTCCCTTCTAAAGAGCTTGCCTGCTGCAGTGCTTGTCCCCTTCTTATTTCTCAGAGAAAGGAGTAAGGAACTCGGACCCTGGAGAGAACTGTGCTTCTCACAAGACCCGGGCTGCTCCTCTCAAATTGTATTCCACGGCCCCCTACACCATAGCTCAGGGACATGATGACTTTTTTTGGTGCTGGGGGCACAGGGGCACTTGACCACTGAGCCACATCTCCAGCCCTTTTTTGAGACAGGGTCTTGAGGCTGGCCTCGAACCTGCCATCCTCCTGCCTCAGCCTCTGGAGTCGGTGGGATTACAGGCATGGGCCACTGCACCAGGATCTAGGCTCATTTTCAAAGTGCAGCCTCTCTTAGAGGGCAGACGGAAGAATTTTGAATAACTGGAAGCAAAAATGCTATCATTACGTGTAATTTTTATCACAGCAACTCTTACAGGCTGTGTTGCCTAAACTCTCCACGCATCTTGGGCTTAATGTCTCTACCCATGTTCGTAGTGTTTAATTACTTGGAAAGTTCATGGAAAGAATGGTGAATTCAGCCTACGTTACCTTGTGTTTGACTTTTCAGATGAACCGATGGTAGGTTGGGAACCTTCTTGGCTTTGCCCTTATCATGAGCTCTAGAATTATATGGACTGTTTTCCTACTTTATAAACAAGGTACCCTCACTGTAGTCGCAGTGGCAGTTGGTGGCAGAACCTACCCGTACATCAGTTTGGTTTTCAGTGGCACAGACGTCATGAAGCTGGCGTAGAAGGGGCCCAACCCCCTTCCTCCTGCAGTGGAGAGCTGTTGTCTCTAGCAGAGGTGGTCGTCCTGTCACCTCCCTGAATACTGTTGTGCCGGGGCCACCACGGGTGGCGACGTGAGCCTTCAGAAGTGCGCTAAATCATAAATGTCTTGGTTTCTTAAATTGGCAAGCTGCTGGACTGCGACCAGGAGCTCTACAGGAACTTCCCCCTGGTCATCTCCGAGCGCTGGCAGCAGGAAGTCACAGAAACCGTCTACGAAGCCGTCAACGCAGACACGGACAAGGTGGAGGCCAGGAAGAGGGCCAAGAACAAACAGCTGGGCCACGAGGAAGGTGAGAGGCCACGCAGCTCCAGCCCTCCCGGGGCGGGGTCTCCACGGGTTATTGGGAAAGCGTCGGGTGTCGTGTGTTTTCCAACAAAGAAAGAAAAAAAAAAAACAACGCCCAGCGTCACGGTAGCTTCACGTGTGTTGGAGGCGTTCGGGGTGGTATTCCAGAGCCCCTAAAGAAACAGCGTCCCAGGCTCGGGTCCTCGGGGAAGCCCGGGCACAGTGAGCAGGACCTCTCCACGGGCCTCTTGGCCTGGCAGGCTCTTCCCGGAAGAGGGACACGCCCGTGTGGGCAGGGCCAGCCTACCTGTGTGCCCTGCCCAGTCACAGAGGCCTGGACAGGGTTTCATGCCCTGCGTCAGCACCTCGAGACCCCGGGTCTGTGATGGCACTTGAAGAAGGGTCATGTTCCCATCAGGTACCAGCCGCATAGAGTTTGTGACTGGTCCCGGCAGGGGACTGGGCTTGGCATGCCACCTGTCAAGAGAGATAAGCGTGTAAATACATCTGTGGTACAAACCGCATTAAAGAACAGCCAAAGTGTGCCTTTTTGTTTAAAAAATCAGGTGCCCTGTTAGGATTTCTATAGAAAACGTAACAACAAACATGAATCTGTCGATCATCCTTGATTCACTGAACGTTGTGACTCTTGATTTTTCCAAGATCTCTTTTAGTTGGGCTGTTTGCATGTACTGTAGTTGATGATTGAGGTAAGACACATCTTGTTTGACATTCACGCTGAACCCTAGCTCGACCTTGCAGACATTTAGGAGGTACCGAGGGTGCTTCCCCTCTATGTTAGGGCAGCTGGCTGGAGGCCCCCTGCTGGAGGATCCAATGGTCTCAGTGGACTCCTTCCTTGGGGCATTTATCACCTATTTAGGACAGCCGGCTCTGGCCTTGTGTTCTGGTGACTCTCCTACGTGAATCCACAGGGCTTTGCCTCCACGCCTCAGCTCCACAGGGCCATGGCCTGCTGTATACACTAATCCTTAGAGAGCTGGTCCCTGGGGATCACACTGGGACACCCTCACCATGGCAGGTTTTACCCTAAAAAGTGTACGAACGGTCATTTGGTGGATGGAGGGCCCTAATGGTCCTAGGATCTGGAAAACACCCTTGCCCAGGTGACCTTGTTGAAGTGTATTGTTTGCATCAGAACCATCGTCATCTGACAAATCGATGAGTTCATCTTCATACATACATCCTTAGTAATCTGTGACCTTGGTTGGCCACCTCAGAAGTCACCTTCACAGAAAAGCAGAGTCCAGCTTGAGCTCTCTGAACAAATACTGTGTTGGGATTTAGACACTTTCTGAAAACCAAACGCTGTTTTGCTCAGGGGGGCGGCTGCAGAGATGCCAGCCCTGGCCCTCTGTGCCCTGGTCCTTCCCCACCTGCTCCTGCCCCTCCTGCTGTGGGGACACGGCAGGGGGTGGCTCCTTTGTCTATTTCTACACCTCTCACTGGACTTAGCTCCCCAGGGCAGGATTTTGTCCTTCCTGTTCCCTAGACATGCCCAGCCCTGGGCCTTTGCCCAATCGTTGTCCGAGGAAGGAGAAGCTCAGCCTGTGAGCCATGTCAGGGTCCCCAGGGCTCCGACCAAGGCTCCAGATTCCCCTGTAAGAGTCCACAGATGGGTGGATGGTCTCTGCACAGCCACACGTTGAGGAAGAAGCTTAGCCCCTGCTCAGGAAGGGACTGCCCATGATTGACTCTGCTGACCTGGGTGACAAAGGCCCCCCTCTAGTGTTACCTGTAGAATGAAAGGAAGAGGAGAGGGACCTTCCCATCCCACAGAGGACAGGGGTGTGGATGCGCTCCTCTTCTCACCACGCACACACACAGCAGGGACAGAGATGGTCTGGGAACACACTTTGTCCCTTCTGAGCAGTCAATGCACGGGTCTGACTGAAGAGTGTGGAGAAGTGTCATTTAGTGTGTGGGTAGGGATGCCCAAAGAGACGCCTGTCCTTAGACCAGCCGAGGTGTGTTGATGGAGATGCTCCATCTCCTGCCGTCGCCTTCTGCCCTCCCGGAGCGGGTGGCCAGCCCCCGGCTGCGCAGCCACCCCACACTCGCTCGTCTCCCCGCAGATTACGCGCTGGGCAAGGACTGCCTCCTGCACGGCTACATGCTGAAGCTGGGCAACCCGTTCCTCACGCAGTGGCAGCGCCGCTACTTCTACCTCTTTCCCAATAGACTCGAGTGGAGGGGAGAAGGCGAGTCGCGGGTGAGTCGGGGACGGGTCGCGTCTGTGCCCTGCGCTCGCCGCAAGATGAGCTCAGGTCCCCAGTGGGTCTCCTAACTTCCTCCACGAGCCGGGGTCTCGTCCAATCTTGTGCATGAGGCTGGGGCGCCACGCTGTCTCCTCCAGCCCCCCAAGTCCAGCCAAGTCAAGGAAGGGCCTTGCAGTGCCTGAACATGGAAGGTGTCCAGAGGAAACCCAGCGGCAGGGGTGGGGACTGGGCTGTCTCCCCACCCGTGAAGTGGGGGACATGGCAGTTACTTCGCCTGCTGTCAATCTTACCGGTCATCTGAGGCCCGCTGCTGTGCAACAAAGACATCTCAGTCTGTTAGCAGCTTCTGAAGGTCTGACCGTCCCCTGTGGAGGGGAAACAGGGCTCAGATGGGCACCGTGTGGCCAGGGACGCAGCTGGACAGTGTCAATGGGGGGCGTTCAAACCCACGTCCACACAGGCCTCCCACCTCTCCCCACATCAGATCAAATGAAATGTCACCCACAACACTGGGCACAGAGACGAGGTCACCAGACCACACTCCCTCTTGTCTGCCCCCAGTGGAGTCTGCAGGTGGCCCTCATTTAGGGACAGGAAGATGTGCTGTGCTCTTGGGTTCTCCGTGGAGCTAATGGGCAATGAGTGTAAGAGGAAAAGAAGTCTCTGCTCCACCCTGTACCTGGTGGCAGGTCAGGCAGCATTTATTAAGCACCTCCTGTGTGCTGATGGCCGGGAAAGGAGCCAGCAGTGGGTGAAGGCCTGCCCTCTGCTCCCGGGGAGGGCATGTCTGTCACTGTAAGCCAGAGATGGTCCTGGATGTCAGAAACGTCGTTATGTATTAGGCGATCAGAACACGGCTGCCACCACTCCCTGTGGAGTCGGTGTGGAACACAGTAGGCCCTGATCTTACCCTTCCACTCGGGACGGTGCTTTGGAATCCCTGGGTGGAAGTTGTCATTTAACTATGAATGGCTGGGATTGCATATAACACATTGTTTAAAAAAATAAACAGGCTCTCACAGATCTTTGTACCAAAAAAAGCCATTTTTTTAAAAAACTAGCATAGCTAGGATCTCATTGACAAGATCTTTGTGGCTGTGAGTCACACACGACACAGGTGCAGTGCAGGTGGAGGTGGCCCCGGAGCTCAGGCCGTCCCCAGGTAAGGGGGCACTGGGCCTTTGTTCATTTACACTGTTGTGCGCATGGGAAGGAAGCCGCCCCGCTTTTCAGGATATTTAAAAAATTAAAGACTCGACTTCCTGTGTTCAACCTGAGATGCAGGAGCTGACCTTGGTGTTGAAAGGTCACACCCAGTGCTCTCCTGAGCAGCTGCAGAGCACAGGGCGCGGTAAGGTAAGGTCAGAGGAGAAGGGGAACTCAGGAGCTTATGACGCTGTTGTTTCTCATTTAGGATTCCTGGAGTATTTACCCCCCAAATCACAAAATGGTAAGGAACTCACACATAGCCTTTGCCGTGTGCAGCGATGCTGTACACCCAGTGTGACAATCTCTTAAGGCTGTCACCTGTATCTGCAGTGCCATTTCGATAGCATCTGACATCGCCAGGCCTTTCCTGAGTTGCTGTAAGCCCTAGGCCAGGCTTGGGGACTTCCCTCACAGCTTGAAGGATGGCCCCTGAGGCCAGATCAGTTCTGTGGCGGGATGTGCTCCCCTTGGCCTCGTAGAAGCATTGCTTTCTTTGCGGTTTTCTTTGAGACATTATCATTTGGATTTTCCAGCGTGTTCCTTTGTAGCCGTTTCCCCTTCCGTTCTAGAGCATGATCAAAGAAAGAACAACGCTGCTTCTCTTCTTTCTTTTTTTTGGACTTGCTCTGAGTTCTTGGTATCATCACTTATTCATTTAAGAAATTTAAAAAATCATGAAATACTGGGAAGTAACTTTTATTTATTTCGTTTGTTTTTATGGTTAGCAAAATCTACTGACCATGGAACAAATCCTCTCTGTGGAAGAAACTCAGATTAAAGACAAAAAGTGCATTTTGTTCAGAATAAAAGGAGGGAAACAGTTTGTCCTGCAGTGTGAGGTGAGTGCGGCTCCTTGTCTCTCGGGTGAAGGTTGAGCCACTGCTTGACACCAGCACCCCTGGCCGCCCGGCACCAGGGTGCCCCACGGGGTCCTGCGGCCCTTACAAACTGAGCCAGGTGTCCACCACATCAACAGGTAGTTCAAAAAAGAAAATATGTGAAAACAGAAGGAGGAAATACCTGAATTTGGTGACCTTATGTGGAAACCCCCCAGCACTCCGTGGGGGTGGAGTTTTATGGGACCTGAGGTTCTAGGTCTGACCTGCCAGCATGTTTGAGGTTGAAGTTCACATGTTTAAACAAACGGAAGAGACCAATCAGACTTCTCTAAGGGGCGATGCTCTTTTCCCTCCAGTTGTAGAGCCCAGGTTTCATTCCTGAACACTGTTTGCTCTGGTGCACGGTGTGTGTTGGGGGTTGGGGGCTCCAGAGCGTGTTCCGGGAGATAAACAAGGAGTGGACCCCAAGACGCACCTTAATCACCTCAATGCTAATTTTTGCCCGTGAAGGGGCGCGTTGGCCTGCGGGGCTCCTCCCTCCTGCTGCCCACCACAGTTGTTGAACTGAAGCCGTTTGCTCTGCTGGGGCTGCTCCAGGAGGCTGGCCTCCCCTCTCGCCTCTAGAGGCTCTGGATGAGGGTCGTAGGCCCAGTGTCTGGAGAGGTGGCTGCAGGGTAGGCACCGAGGGGTATGCCCCTGAGGCTCCAGGTCACCTCCAGAGGCTGTGGGCAGGGTGGGTGGACCTGTCCCAGCCCGTCTTCCTGTCTCCCTGCAGAGCGACCCCGAGTTCGCGCAGTGGAAGAAGGAGCTGACCGAGACCTTCACCGAGGCCCAGCGGCTGCTGCGCCGCGCGCCCAAGTTCCTCAACAGGCCTCGGGCCAGCCTGGTGGAGCTCTCCAAGCCCCCGCTGTGCCACCGAAGCAGCAATGGCCTGTAGCGCGAGAGCGGGAGAGACAAGGGCCTCCGGGAGGCCACACCGGGCTCTCCACGTGGGGCGGAGCCTGGGGTCGGTGCGGACGTGCCAGGCTGTGGCGGAGGTGCCGGGCACTGGAACCTTTCATCCGCTGCCAGGAGGCCCCGGGCGGGCGCCAGATGCCCCCAAAGGGAGTTGGACCTCTCCAGGCGCGGCCGACCCTGCGCCACCAAGTGGTGCTGGCCCGCACTGGAGACTACTGAGGACACAAGCTCCTTTTCTTTGCTAGACACTTATTTTGGTACCTCCAAGCTGGAATTGAAACATCCCTACTCGGCACTTAATTTTTCAGTCTGATGTCAGACATCTCAGACTTCCCCAGGGGCCCTGGAGGTCCACAGTGCTGGGTGCCGGGTGCCCTGCGGTGGCCAGGCTCTGCTGTCGCAGATGCTGGCTCCAATGTCCCAGGGCCGGGGTAGGGGGCTGCGGAGCGCGTCCCTGCGCACTGGAGAATCGGCGCCTGACGGGCAGGTGGGGGTGGCAAATGGGGTTCACTTGCCAGCCCCCCCCCCAGAGTCCCTGGTGTTCCCAGGGAGAGTAGTGAGGTGACATACTGGGGACCAGGGCAGCAGTGGGACACCTCTGGGTGCCCAGGTCACAAGCACCCTGGCTACAGCTGGCTTGGAGTCCACCCTGAGCCCCTGTAGAACACCGTGGTTCTGGAACCTTCTGCCTGACCCTGAGAAGCGGTCAGCTGTGATGTGTAGGAGGAGGAAGGGAATCTGGCTGCTTCACCTTGAGCATAATTTGAGATGATTTTTATTTGAAAAACAAAAGCTGAGGAACAAGTATGGGAGGTGGCCGTGTGGGGACTCTCATGTCCCATGGTGGTGGGTCCCTCTGCACTGGCCTCTCTGGGGAGGGGCCCTCTGTCCAGCAGAAAGGACCCAGCGCCTTCTCCCCAGTGTTTCGTCCCCACCCCTCCATGCCTGTTGACGCCCCCATTAAATGCTGGGTGACAGAACCAGCAAAGTCCCCCAGGCCATCAGGCTAAAAAGTCCTTTCCAAAGTCTACACATTCATCCAGTTCCTGGTGTAGTTTTACTGTATGTCTTAAATTAATTACTAACAATATAAATAACTTGTCCTCTTGATCACTTGTATGCTGTCCTTGATATTTTTAGTGGTTCCAAACCTTTGTTTTTACCTTTCTGTGCCACAGTCCCTGGGAAGGTCAGGGCTTCCTACCGCGAGGTCATTTTGGGAGCGGAGTAGATCACTTTCTGGAAGGTCTGCTCTGCGCCTGGGTGACCGTGGGCCAGCAGTTTGGGGTTTTTATCCACCTGGGCTCCGGGCCGGGGTTTCAGGTAGCACAGGTGGCTGTCTGCTGCTGCCAGGGCAGAGGAGGGCGCCACACCCCCCACCGCCCTCCCTTGAGAGGGTAGAAGAGCCCTGGATTCTGTTTAAAATGCACACGTTCCACACTGCCCAAATGGAGGCTCAGCGGTCGTCCCGAGGGGGAGGGCATCCTCCCAGCCCCGCTGGCTGCAGCTGGCCTGGATGCGGAGCTCCCGGGCCCAGCACCTCCTCCAGGCTAACGGGCCACCTCAGGAGGGGGCGCCCTGCCACTGTCAGGGCTGGGTTCATCTTGTACATGTCACACTGGGTGGCATCTACGCCACATGATGATGGTTTGACTTCCCCTTCTTGCTGTGAGACCTGCCAGTCTGCACCTCTTTCAAACACATGGTTTTGCTCTGGGTCTTTGCCTTTCAGAAAAGAAACGTGCTCTGGAAAGTACCCCAGAGCCCTTTGTACCCCAGCACACCCTCACCCTCCCGGCTCCATGCGGTTTGTGTGGACACAGGACGTGCACCCAGGGGTCCCAGTCCTGAGCGAGCAGCTCCAGCCACTGTGAGCAGGTGGCGCAGGGTCCTGGGGCACTCCTCTTGAGGTTGCTGCTCTCCCCAGATCAGGCACCCCAGGGCGTGCCTCAGGACCTGCTGTCTTGGAAGTTTTCAGAGTGTAGATGAATTCCTAGATATTTGGTCCTTCCCACACTGGGACAAAAGTCAGCCCAGGTTTTCTCATTACTTTAGAAATTTAGATATCTATAGTTGCAAGGTTTTGAACATTGTCAAGGAAAACAATCGAGGTTGCTATTATTTTTATAAAATTATGCTATAATAAGCCTCGATTTCACATTTCAAAAAAGAATCAGTAGCAAAGCCTAAAAATAACAGGTTGCTTTGAGCTGCTATGTAACACGTACAGAATAAATTAGAAACTTTTGCTAATCCAAGTTTATTCTTAACTTACAACATTCACGGGTACATGTGTCCCCTCACGTCCCTGTGGCTCACTATGTTTCCTTCTCCATTGTGTTTAAGGAAGATTTTTCAGCAAAACTTCTTGAAATTGGTTTCTGTTCCCCCATGAATGAAAAGTAAGCAGTCCCCTGTCGGTTCATCAACACTAGAGTTTCGAATTCTGTGCATTCAAAGAAGGGGCCAGGCAGGTGCTGTGCACACGCCTGTCATCCCAGCAGCTCAGGAGGCTGAGGCAGGAGGATTTCGAGTTCAAGGACAGCCTCAGCAATTTAGTGAGGGCCTAACAACTCAGCGAGACCCTGTCTCTAAATAAAAAAATACAAAGGGCTGGGGATGGGGCTCAGTGGTAAAGCTCCCCTGGGTTCAATCCCTGGTACCAAAAAAAAAAAGAAGGGGGCCCAGGGCAGGACGAGGCTCTCCCAGGAAGGAAGCACCCGGCTCAGGCAGGCCGCAAACAAGGCCTGTTGGCCAATTACCCAGAGTGAGCTTGGTGTGCAGTCTGACAGATGCCACATGGCTGTTAGAAGCAATTGTGCTGAGGCCACCAGGCCATGAAACATGTTGTTGATCAGTAGCTGGCACTGCTACTAAAGAGCAAAGTGGGGTTCCCCCACCCCGATTTTTTCGTCTCAGAATCCGTAGCCGGGCCAGTTCAATACAACATTTGACACTTTTCAGTGGAGTTGATTTTTAAAATAATTATTTCACAATGTTAACATGATTGGAAAGAAAACAAAATTCTCTGAGGGTGGGCCTTTTGCCATGATGTAAATCTACAAAAATGCTCTGAGACGTGGTGGTGTCCGTCAGCCTCGTAGGGTTTAACTCCTAGGAATTCTTGGCTCAGTCATGTTCAGGGAGCGTCTGTGTCCCTCCCAGACACAGGATGAATCCAGTCATCGTTGGGGCCTGTGGCAGGAGGAGTTCTGTGGGAGGAGGCCACAGAGGGAGGTGGGCCACCAACACCACGGAGCACCAAGCAGGTGCCAGGTGGGTCCTCATACAGACCAAAGATGGTTACTTCGCTTCCGAGGCTGGAGCTGCTAACTGCAGCATGAGGCCACTTGCTGCCCAGCGGGACTTTCCGAGGACACCCACTTGCTGCCCTATGGCCCCAGACCCCGAGCAACACCAGACGTCTCTGTCACCCCAACATTCCATGTGTAGTTTGCAACCCTGGGCAGTGGGAACATGGTGTCCCCATCACCGTGATTGCATTGGTCAGTTGGGGACATCATTAGAGATCCAGTGACGTTCTGGTCAACCCGGGGACCGTTGGTGCCACACTCATTTCCCTATAAAGGGATCTGTAGTAGTTTAAATTTTCCTGGAGATGGAGCATGACTTCCCCTTCTCACGGAAGGCCCACTTGCAAGCGCCATTGCTTACATTCATGTTATGGTGAATTTTCTTAATCCAGACCCCATATTTTTTTTAAAAAAAAAATTGCTTTAGAAAGAGTGAAAGTGAGACTTTAAAACGGGACTCCCAGGTTCCCTCAGGTCATGATGCACTTCAGATTTTCTTTGTCCTCAAAGACCTCTTCTTTTACAGTGACAGGGACGTCCCTTCCTTTGGGATCATGCAGGCTCTAGAAGGAGGAGCTGTGTTCCTGACCCAGCTGTGGAATTGATAAAAGCTTTAACATTAAATTATTATTATTATTAATTATTACCAACAAACAGAAATCTACAGAAAGGGGTTAAAAGCATGTGCACCCATCAGGGATACACAGGGGGAAATCCTTCTTTTCCAAGGTAACTCAAGTTCATAGAGTAGAGCTGCCTCTCCACCATCCAACAGTCTCAAGGTCATCTCTGAAAACTGTCAACTCCGCCTCCATCTGTTTTGTTTGTTTGGGTACCAGGGATTGAACTCAGGGGCCCTCGACCTCTGAGGCACAACCCAAGCACAATTTTGTATTTTATTTAGAGACAGGGCCTCACTGAGTTGCTTAGCGCCTTGCTTTTGCTGAGGCTGGCTCAAGATCCTCCTGCCTCAGCCTCCTGAGCTGCTGGGATGACAGGCGTGGGCCACTGCGCCAGGCTGCCTCCATCTTTAATTTTGTCCTAAATATAAAGGACAAAATTGACATCAGGGTAAAGAATAGCAAAATACTTCCAGTTGTGTATTCACAGGATAAAGGACCTGAGATTTCATTTCTTGTCTCTTCACTCACTATGTTCTATGGTGTGTCTATTATGTGGTTTATAACTAAACATGGGGCATTTTTTAGTTGTATTGTTAAATTGTATTTTTCTATGTTTTAGGTAATCATAATCGGTTCAGCTTCTACTGGGTCAACAGTTCACTGAACTCCAAATATATATGAAACAAGAGTTCTATTGTAGCACAAAATCATTTTATGTTATTTATTGAATCTACTAGTTTGTGTTCGTCAAAAACATTCCATATCACTTCTTCCCTTTTTATCTGTATAGTTTGCTATTTAAAGAAATGGTGGTCTTTTCTGTTTTAATAAAAATCAAACCCATGCAAATAGCACCCTGGGTGGGCATCTCTTCAGAAGGTGTCTGCGTGCTCTTCTGGACCGACTGGTCCTACCATCAAGAACTGCAGCAGGAATAGGCATTGTCGAGGGCCCTGGTGAGCTGGGGTCCACCCTCCTTCCCCAGGGTGATCCTGCAGGAGCCGAGGCGTGACCTTGGCCTTCCTTCCCCAGGCTGCCCCTCACCCCACTCAGCCCTGACCTTGCCTGGGCATCAGGTTCTGCACCTGGGAGGCCAACTTCCATGGACAGTTCTTCGCTCTTTTAGATACACGGCAAGTTGTGTTTTAAAAACTGTTTTTTGGGGAGGCGGATCTGAATGGGACTTATTCCCTCCTCATCGTTCAGAACAAGGTGGAAAACAGGATCGTAAAAGCAAATGTCCCCTTGTAGGATTAAAAGTTTGCAGGAGCCGGACACGGTGACACACGCTTGTCATCCTAGTGGCTCAGGAGGCTGAGGCAGGAGGTTCACGAGTTCAAGGCCAGCCTTAGCAATTTAGCAAGGCCCTTAACAACTCAGTGAGACCCTGTCTCTAGATAAAATACAGAAAGGGGCTCAATGGTTAGGCACCTCTGGGTTCAATCCCCAGTATTTAAAAAAAAAAAAAAAAAAAAAAAGATGAGCCAGGCACAGGGGCACACACCTGTAATCCCAGCAGCTGGGAGGCTGAGACAGGAGGATTTCGAGTTCAAAGCCAGCCTCAGCAATTTAGCAAGAACCTAAGCAATTCAACGAGACACTGTCTCTAAATACAATGTGGAAAAAAGGCTGGGGATGTGGCTCAGTGGTTCAGCACCCTGGGTTCAATCCCTGCCGCAGTCTGGGCACAAATCACGAGCCACTGAAGCAGGAACAAACTTTATTTTTGAACTCCACCAGCAACTCCTCCCGAACCCATGCGGCTCATGCAGGAACCAGCCACCGGAAATCCCTCCTCCTGCACTTCTCCAACCAATGGGAACTCTTGGGGAATCCCCACGAGAACTCCAAAGTAGCAGCCGAGGCGGACAGTAACGCCTCGCCTGTCAATCAATACTGTTGGCAAAATGCCAGGGGCCATACAGACTCGGCCGTGGCTCTCAGCAAAAAGAAAAAAAAAAAAAACAAACAAAACAGGATCTATGTGAAACAGAGTGAAGCACTGTCCCCATGAGAAAGGGTTCCTCCTTGTCCTTGGATGCTTCCCTCTGCCTGTGTTTGTGACCCTGCGGCCATCGACCTAGTGACAGGTTGTCTGTGCTCTTGCCCTTGGACAAATGAGTCTGTTTCCTATTGCCCTTGGCTACACCAAGTGGAGCCAGAGAACCAGACCAGCACTGTGAGTCTAGACCAGGCACCTAGGCCATGGTTCTCGAATCTCTTTTCATGTTATTGTGATAGTGGAGTCTTACCACCCCCTCCCAGTGAGACGCTGCTCCAGGTCCACAGTCACCTGTGCTGGGCGCAGGACACCCCCCACGTCCATAGTCAAGGTCGCCGTCCTTCAGGTGTTCTGGAGCAGCTCTGTCTGTAGAGGTCGGCTCCAATGTGCTGTCTCCCCCCAAAGACCCCAGTGCTTCCCCCGGCTGCCAGACGTCAGGCGACTCACTGTCAGGAGCGCCGACTGGGGGAAGTTCACGCCCAGGATTTTGCTTTATCAAAAAAAGAAGGGGCAGCCCCCACCTTTGCGCTGATTGGGTGGATTTTCAGGGCGCAGCCTGTTTCCCAGGGGTTTGGAAACAAGTGGCCTGAGCCCCTGTCACCGGCACCACAAGGACAGGTTTGGGGACGCCCCGGAGGAAACTCGTGAGGTCTCCCTGGTCTCCAGTTTGTGAGGGGCTATGTCCTCTTCCAGCCGCTGCCAGGGCGACCTCAGATTTCCTCCTGGAAGACACAGCTGCTCCTCACACCCTGTCCCCGCTCCCCAGAGACGTACTGAGAGACCCCACGGTGCATATCACGTTAAGCCAGAAGCCCAGAGGGGAGGTCTCCAAGCCACAGCCACCAGGACAACACTGCCTGCCTGTGGTCCCCAGGTGAGGGGTGGGCTGGGGACTTCCTCTCCTTGAGCCGGAGGGGAAATGTCTCTCAGGAAATGTCTGTCGCTAGATTGGAAAGGAGAAAGTCCCAGTGGGCTCCCGTAGCCGTCGAGTTTCCCTGGAGCATATTTGAGCTCGTGATTTGAAAACTCTTTAGCAGAAGAGCTGAGGAGAGCCAGCTGTGGGGAGAGGCCAGCCTCGTGGGCAGAAGTGGCTGCCATCTCGAAGCCCTTGTCCTGACGAGTCTGCAGTCAAGGGCTTGAGGGCTGCAGAAATCCAGCCACCTCCTGGTTATACAGAGGGAGGGAAACAGCACTGAGCACCAAGTCCCCACAGGGTCCCTTTGGACAACCTCTGTGGTCCTCAATCTTCTGATCCCTGGGTGAAGAGAGTTGACTTACATGATCTTGAAGGATCATTCTAGGCAAGAAGGAATGGGGGTGCTGCCCTGAACCTTGCCCATCAGGGTGCAGTCACTGAGGTTTCAAGTCCACATAACTGAAATGGCCTTCAAGGTTTAGATTGATGCCAGTCAACCTGAGCCACGCCTGGCCCTGATGGCTGCCGGTTCAAACAGCCTCACCCTCTGGTTTCTGATGCAGATGGCAATCTCTGAGGACGCTGCTGTCCCATGGTCTCTCTTCTTGGGGGAGAAGCAGTGCAGTTGGTTACCTCTTTGTTTGTCCCCAGGTCTAATTCTTGAAGTCCCTCCGCCGTCTCTGTGGGAGTCCCCTTTCATGCTCCTAGTGTCTTGAGCTCACTCCCGGCCAAGCCCAGAGGGGAGGTCAAGGCAAGACCTGATGTTGGCCCCTTCCTACTCTCTCCTCTCCTTTCCTTGTGGTGCTGGGGTTGGGATCCAGGACCTTGCACATGCTAAGCACTTGACCCCTGGACTCACACCCAGCCCCTAACTGCCTCCTTAGAGGTTCAACACAGAGGCCTAAACAGAAGGCTTAGCTCTTGGCCTCTCCACCCAAGATCAACAGGGCAGGGAGCCCCAGGAGGGCTGTGAGTTACAGCCTGATAACCTGAACACAAGGACACGTTTCCAGATGCGTCTTGGTAAGGCTGCCTTGCATCTCTTTTCAAAATGTCAACCAAGTAAAATGTGGATCCCTTTTAAACTTGAAACTAAAATTGCATGTTGAAAATTCTAGGGCAACCACTGAAAGAACAAAAATATAACTTCCAAACTACTCGAAGTTAAAAAAAAATACTAGAGAAATGGAAAATTAGGCAAATGCTCAGTTCCCAAAAAGGGAAGGAAGGAGAGTAAAAACATTTATCTTTAGTTCAGTAGAAAATACACAGCAGTGGGGTGTAGCTCTGTGGCAGAACGCTTGCCTGGTAGGTTTGAGGTCCTGGGTTCAAGCCCCAGCACCAAACAAAACAAGCCAGGCACAGTGGCCCACGCCTGTCATCCCAGGGGCTCGGGAGGCTGAGGCCGGAGGATCGCGAGTTCAAAGCCAGCCTCAGCCACAGCGAGGCCCTAAGCAACTCAGTGAGACCCTGTCTCTAAATAAAATACAAAATAGGGCTGGGGTGGGGCTCCGTGGTTGAGTGCCCATGAGTTCAATTCCCAGTATCCCCCCAAAATAATAAAAAAATAAAGCAAAACTGAAAGGGAAGCCATGAACTTGGGGGAAGATGTTTGCGATATGAATGACCAAAGGAGTAGTAGATATAACATGTAAAGAACTCCTAGAAATCAATAAGAAGACAGATCAATCAATAACAAATCAATAAGAAGACATAAAGTAGGCCAAAGGCACATAGGAAACGTAGGTCCCCTAGAAACACAGAAAGACAAATGACATTGTTAACCAGGGAACTGCAGGTACTAGTTTCAATTTCAGAAAGACAAAAATTTTAAATTAATATTCCGATAACGTTCAAGTGCTGCTGAAAACGAGGTCCTCTGTGCCCGAAGCTGCGCACGTGGCCATTGTCCTTAGAACGCAAGTAGATATTTTTCTAGAAAACTTGCACACGCGCCTGCCCCGTGGCCTGTGAATTCCATGCCGGGTCATGTGTGCTCTGCTAGAGAAGCTCTGACAGAGCACTCCAGGACGGGGGCACGAGAACATTCCAACAAAGACCGTGAGCCAAGGACAGGCCCATCCGCCATAGGATGGACAGATGCAGGTCAGTCACAGTCACAGGCACAGACAGCAAAATGGACAGCAGAGCAAGTGACGGAAATGGAGGTGTGGTGAGATGACATTCACGGGAAGTCCACTGAGGCAGACTGGCCAGAGGTCCTTGAGGGCCACGGGGCGGACACACCTGAAAGAGAAGGATGAGTTACTTCAGGGGGACGGAAGGAGCTGGGAAGGCACTGTCTTGTGTCTCTCGTCACCCCCACATGACTCCACGTGTGTCCCCGAGTGTCTGTGTGACATGTTGGACATCTTTATTTTCACTATGCAAGAAGTCAAATGTACTATTTTGAGCATGTTTGTAGCAGGTTATTTTAAGACGCGTCACATAATCCTGGGCCTGGAGTACGGGTGTGGAAGGATGGTCACAATATGTCACTAAGGGGAACGTGCCCACGGCCTCACGGATCCCATTTTGGAAAAATGTGTCTCTGGGTTGAAAAGCGTTTCTGGAAGGTGAGGTCATTGGCAGCAGTGGCTGCCCAGGGTCAGTGACCGTGGGTCATTTCCTTTAGCTTGTCCGCAGTGGACATGGGTTAGGCTTGCAACAGGGCCACCTCTTTCATCCCCAGGGGGCTGACCCCCGGCCTGGCTCCCTGGCCCCCTCGGTCCCCGACTTGGGGCTAGGTTCGGAAGCCAGAGGCACCTCAGGGAACCAGAGGGTCACCTCAGGCCTGCAGGCCCCCAGCTGCCAGTCACTGCACCCCATGTGACCCCGTGGGACCCCTCTGGCCGCACTCCTCCTTCTCCCTTTAGGCTCCTGCCGTGAGGGAGCCCCTGGGTCTCCACGCGGAGCCTCTGATTTAGATGGCAGAAGTGACCAGTGTGCTGGGGACAGAGTCGGGTCAGAGACTCCTCGGGGGATGAAGGCCAGAGCCAGGTTTGGTGACCAGAGCTCTAAGTCCTGGGAGAGACCTCCTGTGTGGCTGCTGTGGCCAAGAGCCTTGTCACACCAAGAAGTGCACTTGTCACTGTGGGAGGTCCCATGAACCCCAGCCCCAGCCCCAGAAGACAGGGTGTTCCTGCTAAACCGCAGCAGAGGCCCTGCCCCCGCCGTGGCCCGGGCCACTCTCACACCTGCTTTACCGCCATCTTGACGTTGGTGCATCTGGACGGCCGACCAGACCCACAGTGGGGTCGGGGGACAGGAAATGCCATCCCCACGAGCTTCCTGTTCAGCTTGAGGGTGACTTTGCCCACAGCCTTGGCAGGGCCATCGGACATTAGATGTGGCCACCAAGCCAGTCTGCAGGGGCCATCCTCCGCCTCAGGGCAGCATGATAGAGCAGACCGGGGACACATGCGAGTCACCCACCTTGCCAGAATCCTCCCAGGTGACCTTGGCAGGGGAGTTCGGATCTCTTTCTTGGAAGGACTTGGCACAGTGACGGGCGGCGCTGTCGTCAGATAGCATAGGTGTCCCCCCTCCAGGATGCCTCTGCCCAGAGAGCCTCCTCACCCAGTGCCAGGCCCTCCCCAGGGTCCCCTCCTGCAGTGGCGGGTGATGCAGGGTCCAAAGGCCAGGCCCTGTTGTCACATCTGGAATGACCTGGACCAGAGATCGTGGTGGGGTGGGTCCAGGTGGTCCCTGGCTTGTCCCCAGGGCTGCCATCGCCGTTTGCCCAATCCTGAACCCTTCCCATTCGTCACTAGATGTGGGTCCCAAGGGCACCCCACTCAGTGACGCTGTTCACTGAATCCCACCTCAGAGTCACCTCTCCTGGAACCCGACCTGCAGCTGTGCCACCAGAAGTGGTCAGAGGGCTGGCTCCCCCTGGCCAGGCATGGTCACCACGGGGAAATGTGTAGGGGAGGGACATGAACGGCTGCTGGCCCCAGGGGTGTCCGCACATTCGGGAGGGGGTGGAGTGGGAGGGAATGCAGCGGCCAGAGGGTCAGGCGAGCATTTGAGAAAAATGGGGGATTGTAAATCTGGGGCAGGGGGCTCCGGAGTCGCTTGGCCCAGCTCCCTCGGCGCTTTGGGAAACACACTCAGAGCAGAGGGGGACGGTGGCCGGCGGAACCCTCTGTGAAGGCCAGAGGACCTCATGGAGCAGGTGAAGGCCCAATAAGGGACAAAGAGCTCCAAGGGCCAGAGCAGGACCTCATGGTCGGGTCAGATGAGCCACAGGGACCGCGGGGCTCCTAGCCAGGGCCAGTTTGCCGTGGGAGAGATGGAGGGAGACCTTGTCACAGGAGGTGGCACATCAGCACTGAGATCTCGGAGCACCGTGGCTCTCCAGAGTCCTGAGAACCTTCCGGGGCCGTGCCCTCTCCTTCCAGTGGAGAGCAGCCCCGCCCGCTGAGGCAGACACAGTGGCCGCTTGGCCCCTCAGGATCTGCCCCAGCCCACGCCTGCCCAGTGCCCAGGCCCGTAGCTCAGGTGAAGTGACACACAGCCCAGCAGGCGGCTGGGCCTGATCAAGGAGGATGGGACTGAGAAGGCCACAGAGATGCCAGGTGCGTAGCAGGGACCTGAGGCCTGAGAGCGTGCGGGCCGAGTGCTGGTCGGCTGGAGCGGGACGCAGGCTGGATAAGGGAGGGCTGAACTTGGGGTGGTCTCTCGGGCCACGGGGTTTTACCCCAGCAAGGACACCAGGAGATGCCACGCGCCTCAGGCCAACCCCAGTAGTCATGGAAAGCCTGCGCTAAGGAGGCTGAGATGCGGGAAGTGCCTCCGTAGAGATGTAGGAAAGCCAGGCCCAAAGAGCTCAGAGTCCCGGGCACGCTGGAGGGCCCTGTCACCTCATACCCTCCAGGGCTCTCGGGCAAGAGGGCCCCGTGCAGCTAAGAGCTCAGTGGTGGCTCTCCCTCGCAGAAAGCGCCAGTGATGGGGGAGGCTTTTACAGACCTACCTTGGGGTCATTCAGTCATTCAACAAACACCCACAGAGCATCTACCCCGGGTTGTGTGGACTCAGATAGTCCGAGGGGTAAGGATCCCGTTTTAGAGGGAACTGGGAGGCCCAGCCAGGCAAATCCACTTCCCCAAGTGCACAGCAAAAAAAGTGGCCAGGACTGGGCCAAAACTCGACCCTTCCCCCACACCCCAGCTCTGTGCAGGCCTGCAGGCCTCCTGGGTAGAGGACGGGCCTTCTGGGGGCTTCCGTGGAGATGCCTCCACCTCCACCCTCCGGGTCATGGGCTTTTGTTCACCCCAAATTCCATGAGCATCTACTTAGCGCTGGGAGGGAACCAAGAGACCGCCAACTGGCAGGGGAGGGACAGGTAGACAGACTGGTAGACAGACAGACATCTAGAAAAAGCCTGATGTGGGTCAGGTTCTCAGACACCTGCTCCAGCCTGGCTTCCATGCATTTGGTTTCATCCCATAAGCATTTATTGAGCACTTACTGTGTACCAGCCACCTTAGGAGACAGACTCAACACACAGCGCCCTGTACTGCCGCAAGAGTGGTGCACCCGAGCCGGGTGCTGGCGGTGGTCACATGGGGGGTTCTCGCGACTGTGCATAGGCTGACACCCCGTTGACAAGCGCATGCTCACACGCTTATGCACGCCCAGCCCTCTGACCACAGCGGGAATGACGGGACCCCAAGACGACAGGCAGATGGGGGCCGCATCCTAGGGAGTGGCTAGAGGGGCGGGGCTTGCAGGAGCGTGGAGATGACTAACAGAAGGTAGCACCCCAAGGAGCAGAGACGGGCCACCAAGAGTCCCTCTGTGTGTCCCATCAGAAAACATGAGGATGACCAGGAGACCGAGGTCAGTTGTCCCAGTGAAATGCCACAGTCCTTTGGCTATTCTGGGGACCTTGAACTCACCACTGAAAAGGTCGAGTCTCCAGGGCAAGCGCCAGGAGCCCCGCAGCAGGTGGTCGACTGCCCAGGTGTTTGCCCAGAGGGACGTATGGCCATCTGCACTGTCCAGATGCCCCCAAATAGCACCGTGAGCCACTCTCTTGGTGACCCCTGCTGATGGGAATGATGGGCCCTAGTGGCCAGTTCTCCTGAGGCCCTGGTGAGAAACCCTCATGTTCTCTTCTGCTCCTCCCTGGGGACGAAGCCAGGAGACTGGGAGGGAAATGCTTAGCTGGAGAAGTGGCACCCCCTTTTTCCACAGAAAACCTACCTGGGCCTCTCCAGAAATCTTCACCATGGCTGACTTTAGGACTCTCAGCACAAGAGTCTCTGCAAAAGGGTTCAATGTAGATAAATTCCCTATTTTCGTGTCGCCCTGTTTACCTGG
This sequence comes from Marmota marmota marmota, assembly GCF_001458135.2. Lineage (NCBI taxonomy): Eukaryota > Metazoa > Chordata > Mammalia > Rodentia > Sciuridae > Marmota > Marmota marmota. The sequence continues at coordinate 3,588,692 of NW_026000130.1, read as the reverse complement.
CCACCGGCCGGGAAGATAGCAGCACTCCAGGTGCTGGACACCCCCTTACTAGTTTTTCACAAACGTATCCAGTAAAGTAGTTTGTAGAAATATGCAAACAAGGCCTCTGGCCTTGAGCTGGGCTTCACAGAGATGTCTACATTTTTAAGATAAGTGACCCATTGGGCTCCATGGTAACAGCTGGTGAGGGGGGAGGAAAGAAAGGGGAGAAGGAGCTCTCCACTTCTCAGGTGTTGTCCTCGAGGGGTTAACTTGCCCAGAACAGTGAAAGAAAAAGCTGCTTTTATGTGAACTTCTGCAGACTGCGAACTTCTGAGCCCCTCCCCTGACATGCTGGGTATAAAACTCTAAAACTCCCTGAACTCGGGGTTCAGGGGATCGGTTGATTACAGCAAAAGCTGTGCCCTCCGAACCTGGCTGCCTCCAAATAAAACTGTTTCCTGCTATCTTGGGTGCCTTGCCTTGTCTGTCCCCTACAACACTGGGTGACATCTTGCATGCAAGGGCCACCCTAAACCACAGCATGGCCCACATCATCCCTGGCTGTGCTGGGGGACAAAAACCCACCCACTTCTGGTACCAGGAGAAAAAACTCGAGACACGCCGGGGACTCCCTCCGAATGGACGATTCCCTCCGGGTGAGCAGAACCCACCAGAGGTCTCGGCTCACGGGGACCCGCTCCTGGGCCCTGAGAGTCATCTCTGAATGTCAGCTCCCCCAGTTCAGACCAACAGCCAGGAAAGAAGCAAGGACAGAGAAGCCCCAGGGGATGATGTTGCATGGGGTGGGTGGCGCTCCAATGTCTGCAGAAAGTGGCCAGGGACCTGTTGTCTCCAATGTCCCTGGAGCAGCCTAAGATGCCCATGTCACTGTCCCCTGGGGCCCAGGACCCTTCTGCCATCCCATGGGCATTGCATGGAGGGCCATTTCCAGACACTTTTCTTAGGGTTTCATTGACCTTCCAACTCTGGAGAGCGCATACCTGGGAAACTAGTGCTCGATTGCTTTATCTATTGACATCCCCTGCCGGGCACAGTGGCCATGACTGTCATCCCATGGCTCGGGAGGCTGAGGCAGGAGGATGGCGAGTTCAAAGCCAGCCTCAGCCACAGCGAGGCCCTGAGCAACTCAGGGAGACCCTGTCTCTCAATAAAACACAGAATAGGGCTGGGGGTGGGGCTCAGTGGTCAAGTGCAATCCCCGTACCCAACCCCCACCACCCCAAAAAATAGAAAGGAAGAATCCCTGCCTCTCTCCCTCTAGGCAGTGGGTGAAGCCCTTCTGGTTTTACGCGCTGGGGCTTGAGCACAGAACCAGGCTTCTGCTAAGCTCCGGCTCTACCCTGAGCTTCCCCTCCTGCCCCAGGGCAAAGCACGTTTCATAGCACCTAGTGTCCAGGGTCAGCACAGCCTTCGTGCCTCAGTTTCCCCACCTATAACATGGGGGCCGTTGTCTGGAATAGGCCTGCCACCTGGGGAGCTCTTCCTACCCCACAGACATGTTTTCCTGCTTTGGCTGCATACCAGGGGGTGCCAGCATTCCTTCCAGAAACTCCCTTCCAGCCTCTGGTCGGAATGTGGAGCTGCTTCCTCCCTCGCCCCTTCCTGCAGCCTCTGGTTCTCCCCAAGGGCAGGGGCAGGAGCAGGTGGGTGTGGCCCGTCCTGGGACACACATGACGGCTGGGAATGTGCTTGCGTCCCGAGCTGTCCCCTCCCTGCTCCATGCCACCATATATGTCCATGCTCTCCGCGGCCTGGTGAACGCCACCCCTGGCCAGACCTGGAGCTCATGGGCTAATTTTAGAAATGACTTGTGGACGCAGCTGCTGATCACATTGGCTCCCGGGAGGGAGGGGGAGCGGAGGCGCGGGGAGGGCAGCGTGTGAGGAGCCAGCGGGCTGCTCCTGACCCTTCTCCTGCCCTGCTCCCTGTGGCTGGGCCCTCGCGGCTACCTGGGGAGACCTCGTGTGGAGCCGTGCCTGCGTCCCATCCCGTGGTGGCTACAAGGTACTGAGGGGCTGGTTTGGTGCTGGGGACCTTGAGAGAGCACAGAAGCCTTTTAGGTCCTGGAGTGTGCCTGGGGGCTGCAGTGGGAGGCCTGGTCCTTTTGCTCTATTTGGGGCCTTTCTGCTGTCGGGATCCTGAGGTCTTTGTTCCTTGGTTGGTGACCTCTGTCGCTCACTTCCAAGACAAGACTATCCAATGGAAGAATTGTACAGCCAGCGCTGGGCCGAGGGGACACTCTTTAAGCGGATCCTGGAAACCTGGCTATTTCAAAATCCTTTGAAAGAATGCGCTCAGTGTCCCCAGTGAGCAGCCTCCGCCGCCACGGAACCCTGGCCAGCTGAGGTCAGCATCTCTGTCCGCCTCAGCTGCTGGTGACTCGGGCTCCACCAGTTGTCCATGTGTGGTCAGAGAGCCGCGCTCTGGCCCTTCACGCTTCCAACCCTGCCGAGTGTCCGTTTTAATTTTGATTTTAATGGTTTTTAATTTCAAATTTCAGATGCGTACATGGTGGGGGAGGGGTTGGTGGTTCATAGCCAGAGGTTTTAAGGTCACTTGTGCTTCCCTGAGAGGGGTAGTCTGATGTGGCCCACCGGTTTCCAGGCTCTTCTCCGAAAGAAGATCCACAGGTCTCAGTGGCCTGGGTGGTGGCACCGGTGTGGGGCGGGGTGGGGGCTGTGCTTCAGGGTAAAGCTGACTCTCAGGAGTCTGAAGGTTCTCAGCTGCAGGCCTCGGGCTGCTGCCTCCGGGCCACTTCCCCATGGAGAAGGCTGAGAGGACAGCCCACTTGGCCCTCCATGGGCTCCAGGCTGCCCAGCCTGACCGTGACCCACAGGTGCAGGGCCTGGGCTCCCTCCCTGCCCGTCTGGAAAGCTAGGGGGTTACTTTCAGTTTGTGGCCATCCCAGAAGAGGCCTGACCTGTTCAGTGCCCCAGTTTACAAAACTGAGTGTCCCCTCGGGCCTCTGTGCCCAACAGGGATGGCGGTTCCTGGGGTGCTGTCTTCCTTCCTAACCGGAAGGGTGTTCTCCTCTCCCAGGTGATGAGCCCTGAGTTTGGGGAAGCAGGTGAGGGCTGTGTGGCTTTAGTGTGGGGGAATCCCAGGAAAGAGCTGAGGCCGGGGGAGAGAGGGAGAGAGAAAGAGAGGCGGGGGAGGAGGGGAGGGGGAGGGGGAGGAGGACGGACGGAGAGGAGGAGGGAGGGGGAGGGGAAGAGGAGGGAGGAGGAGGCTGGAGGGGAGA
>NW_026000130.1:3464702-3585423 GCF_001458135.2 Marmota marmota marmota | reverse complement strand
GGGGGGGGAGGGCCGGGGGAAGGGGACACTCCTGGAAGATGAGGACAAGGAAGGAGAGGAGTGGGGTCTCCTGGTCCCCTGCTTTGTTGGTACCGTGTGTCACTAATTACCAGATGTGAAGTCCATTCCCACACAGGTCTGGTCACTTTGAGTAGCAGGGCTTGGGCTTGCTGACCGTGACCTTGGGCACATCCCTGGCCTCTTCAGAGCTTGGTTTCCCTCCCAGCCCCTGCCAGGGAAGTACAAACCCGCGTGGGCCGTCCACTCCCACACTGGACATACCTGGGGGGCCCACACCCCGGGATCCTGGCTCCTCCCCTCCTACTGACTGATGGACTTATCATGGGGAGTGGGCCCAGGTGCCCAGCGGATGGTTCTGGTGCCACTCAAACGGGCGTCCTTCCCCTGGTGTGAGGCTGCTCGCTGCCTGGTAATGTGGCACGTGGCTCATCAACTTTGTCACGAATGGGGGACATGTTACCAGGGTGTGGATCCTTCAAGGATCTGATTAGGCCACTGGCACTTTCCCACGTCGTCTAAGGTGAGAACAGAGGTCTCTAAGCCAGAGAGACCCCCCTCCCCCTCCCCCAGCTGCCGCAAAGCAAGTCAGGCCTCTGGCTGTCTCTGCGCGGCCATTACAAGACAGCCCTCTGGGTGCTGGGGTGCCTGGCCCTCAGTGGAGGGGCACACGGCATGGCCCACCTTAAGCAGATGGCTAGCTGCGGTGGTGTATGGTGTGTCTCATATTTAGAACTAGTGGCATCGAATGCTTTGAAAGATGGTGGAAGGTTTTTTGACAAGCCCAGGGCTTCCTGAGTGCTGCCCGATTTAACCCCCTCTGTTTACCCATGGTTCATTCAAAACACAGAGAGGGAAGGCAACTTGCTCAAGGACACACAGCTTTGTAGTAACCGCTTAGACCAGTCCCTGCCTTGGAGACTGGCGTTCAGGGAGCAGCCTGGGGCTCCCCAAGGTAGAGCTAATGACCCAATCTCCATCCCCAAAAGCTTTTCCATGCTCCAAGATTTGAAAGGAAGAATTTAATCTCAGTTCTTGTTTGAATGGGGGCAATAGAAATGAATCATAGGACACAAGCACAGTCCTGGACATCAGGGCAGGTCTCACTCTCGGGAATTTATCCCTACCCATGACGCCTGAGCACTCTCAGCTGCTCCTGGGGTGCTGATGGGGCTGAGGTTCCTCGCCATGGCGGACAGCCAGCAGGGTGAGCTGCTGAGACGGACACCTGCTCCGCCGCGGATCCTTAGTCCCATTTTACAGATCAGGCCATGGGATTTGGAGGCTTTGGAACCCGAGTTTGTGTTGAAAGAAATGAAAGTGGGACTCAGAGGTGTCTGCTGGGACGGAACTTTCCGTCCGCTTATGAGTGGTGCAGGTGAGGGTAACGGGTGGGGCAGTGTCACTCAGGAGGAGGAGAGCAGAGCCGGTCACGCTCTGCACTGGTCACTGAGGAGGGGGTCCTGCCCTGCTGTACGGGGCAGGAAGAGGATCAGAGAGGGCTACGGCTTGCTTTTCCTCTTTTCTGTTCACAGTGACTGGCTTTTTCTCACGTCTTTCTATGTCACACTCATTTGTCACTCAAAGCAAAGATGATGTTGTCCCCTTTCCCATAATGCTCCTCTGCCCTGGACAAGACCACTCTAGACCACCTTGGCACCAGAGGGATTTGGGGCTGGATGCGTTCTCTGGGGCAGTGTATGTGTGCAGGGTGTTCAGGGGCATCCTGGGTCTTGACCCATGAGGGGCCAAACACTTCTGTCCACTTGGGACAACCAGGAATGTCTCAGGGCCCTTGCCAGATGTTCACTGGCAAAACCCACTGGTGAAAATCTCTGTCCAGTCCAGTTCTGCCCAATAGCACTTTCTAGAAACCTCCTTGCCTGTGCTAACACGGTATCCACTCATCCCACTTGGCTATTGGAAACTTGAAATGTGGCTCATACAACAGAGAAGCTGATTCTTAAATTTAATTTAAATTAATATAAACATAACGAGTCTCTCATGGGCTAGCGGCTACCATATCAATATAAATGAAAACATCAGATCTTCACGGGAAACCCAAATCCTAAAAGCAGCCAGGGCAGCCTTCCAGCCAAAGTCTGACCAGCTTCTCACTTCCTTGTGGTGGAAGAAACACCAGCCTGGAAATAGCAGATACTCGGTACAGGTGTCCCCTGACCAGTGCCACGCCTGGGGCAGACATCACTAGTCCATCACAGCAGCTTCCCTGCTGGATCGAGACATAGCCTAGGATCTTCTCCGTCTGACACTGCAGACAGCCCCGACTACCAGTCAGTCAAGCTGATGTGCATGGGAAGCCCTAGTGGCCAATGGCTCGGTTCATCAAGGAGCATGAGGCCATCCGAGGTCAGCAGGGCAACTACAGATAGGGAGAGGCGAGAGCCAACGTGCTGGGGGAGGCTGTTTTCTGGGTAATTTTCTTAAGAAATACCTACTCTATAACTTGGGATTGGGGGTTATTGGCTTTGCCACAGGTGTGCAAAGCATTTGGAAGTTCAGTCAACCTGGGACTTAATCAACCTGCTGCCAAAGGACACTTTAATGAAGTCATAATGGCCCCAGGCCTGAGGAGCGCCCCGCACTCAGGCCACCTGGTGAAGTGCTCACAGACCCTTTTTGTCATGGTCTGGCTCTTTGGCCATTGGCCAGGCCTGAGTGAGCTGGGTGGAGTCACTTTGTCTACGTGACCGGAGCGTGGCAAACAGGCCTTGTGCCTCCCCCCAGGCCCGCCCAGGGCAGACATTGACAATCAGCCCCAGCTCTCTACCGCCATGGGGTGGGACAAGGGCTTAGAGTCGGTCCCAAAGAACCGCGTCTACCAGTGCTGATGTGGGAGTTGAGGTCTCCTTGCCCCTGGCTGTGACCAACTAGGTCCTCCCAGAAAATAGCACCTTCAGTGCGTTGGGAGCCTGTGTCATAGGAGCTCCTCGGGGACATGTGTTGGGTTAGAGAACAGCAGAGCCCCTGGGGCGCCCAGAGGCTGGCCGTGGTGGGAAGGAAGAGAGGGACCTCAGGGGGCCTCGCGGTGGGGGATGGAGGAGCACAGCTTGGCTCAGACTGGAGCCCACGGGGAGGGAGCGGGGGAGGTGGGTGCCTCTCCTGGCCTCCTCCTCCTGGGCGCGGGGCCCCTGCAGGGTGCAGAGGGATGGCTCCAGCGGGGCATCAAAGGAGCGCACAGGAGGGCACCTAATGGCATCCACGCGGAAGCAGGCTGTGATGCAGCCTTCGAGGCCAGGGACAGCAAGGGACAGCCCGCCGGCCCATGCCACTCTCCCCCTGGTGTAGAAATCAGGTTGCGCCCATTCACAAGCCCGCTCATTCCCACACCGGGCAGAGCTGCTCTCGAGCTACAAGGGCCAACAGAGCACTTGTGGCCCACGCGCTCCCAGCCCTCGGTGCTCCAGAGGGCCACCATCTGGCCCTTTGCACACAAAAAATTGCTGAGCCTCCCTTAAGGGACAGAGCAGCACCCTGGGGTTGTACTAGGAGGAGCTGCTTGGAGGGACGGGGGAGTGGAGAGGGCTGCCCGGAGTGGCCTTTGGTGGAGAGGGGCTGTCCACCCGTGGCCGCCCCCCAGGGGAGAGCTGGGCTACGTCCCTGTGGTCCCCTGTGATGCAGGGTTCCATTAGTTGAACCAGTTAGGGGGACAGCAAGGGTGGCGCAGGGAGGACCCACGTAGGCCAACCCTGCAGGCGCAGGGCAGGACGGGACGACGGATGGTGCATCCCGTAAAACGAAGGGCCAGGGGCTCAAGGGGGCGCCTGCAAGCCCCCGGCATCCTCTCTGCTCGGTGTGCCTGGCTTAGTCCTGTGGGACTTCCAGAGAGAGCAGGGCTCAGGCAGCCCCCGCACCTGGGCGGCGCATCTCCCCCTGTGCCCAAGGCCCCCGTGGGCAGGACGGGATTCCAAGCCGAGATGGAAAGGACAGAGGATAGACAGTGACCTCCCCTAAGTGTCTGGCGGATTGAGTGCAGGGACAAGGACAGATGGTGGAGGAGGGTGGTGTGGACTGCTGCGTGCAGGGACAAGTGGAAGGTGAGCTGGGAGACCAGCCTGCTGCAGTGGCCGAGGCACAGCCTCTGAAGTCAGACCATCTGTGTCCCAGAAGTAGCCCCACCTCCTCCTGGTTGTGTCCCCTCCCTCTACCTGTGTGTCCTGGGATGGGGTAACTTGCGGACATCATCCCCTCCTGTTCCCAGCACACAGAATGCCCGGGGGCCACTGTGATCCCTGGCTCTTCTTTCCTTACCTCCTCCCTTTCACGTGGTGGGGGGACAAGGACCTCAGAGTGGTGGCCAAGGAACAGGGATTGAGGCTTCTGGGTCCTCTCCCCTCCTCCTTGAGGCCTTGAGTGAGTTGACCTCGCTGATCCCTGGCTGACCCACCTGCAGTACCAGTGCGGCCATCAATAACCAAACAGGTGCAAAGTAAGTGCCCGCAATGCCTCCCGGCATCCCGCCCCCTCGATGCATTACCCCCCTGAGCCACCTCTCAGGGTCCCACTTCTTGCCACTGGATAGAGGGCTCCTGTGAACCCTCAGCCTGGCCCCACCAGCTTGGTGGTCTCTTACATGGCTGATGTGGAGCTGTGACAGGGACTTGGCCTCCACCCAGGGAGTCAGATGCATCTGGAGGCAGCTCTCTCCTCAACCTTCTTGCTGGGTGACCCAGGCAAGGGCCTTAGCCTCTCTGAGCTGCTGTGTGCTCTATGGGAATAATGCCAACCTTGTGGCACCGTAGTGAGGATAAATGGCCAAGAGAGCTTAATGTAGTTAGATTCTAGGTTCAGTGGGAATTTCAGGGTTCTGGGGCAGGTTAGGGGTCAGGAGGTATCTTGGTTCTCCCTAAGTGTCAGAGAGTCCCTGGGTGCTGGGGCCTGGGCTGGGGTCTCTGGGTCACAGTCATCATAAGTGGAAATGAAAAGATGATGGAGAGAAGTTACCAGGGACTCCTGCTTCAAATGTGTCCCCATTTCACAGCTGAACAATCCGAGGCTCCGAGAGCTTCCCAGGGTCTCCCAGGAGGTAAACCAGGGCCATGATCCTGTGTCCCCTGTGTGAACACAGCACCGTGGGATGTCAGAAACCCCTCCCAGCCAAGGCCCTAGTCATTCATTCATCCACTCACTCATCCATTTAACAAGTATTTTATCAAGTAAAAAAAGTGAAGACAGAAATTCTGACTCTGAAGGGGAGAGGGGTGGGATGGGAGGCTATGCTCCAATTTAAATGGAGGGTTATAGGTTTATGAGATGTGCAGAACAAAAAGCATTTAAGGCAGAAGGAACAGCATATGCAAAGGCCCTGAGGTGCAAATCTGCCTGGAAGGGTGTACTCAGAGGGTTCCATCCTGGAGGATGGACAAGGATGGTTGTTTGGACAGGGGAGTTTCTTTTTCCTTTGGAGGGGCTGTACTGGGGATTGAGCTCAGGGGCACTCCACCACTGAGCCACACCCCAGCCCTAGTTTGTATTTTATTTAGAGTCAGGGTCTCACTGAGCTGCTTATCTCCTCACTTTTGCTGAGGCTGGCTTTGAACTCGCCATCCTCCTACCTCAGCCTCCTGATCAGCTGGGATGACAGGTGTTTGCCACCCTGCCAGGCAGAACAGGTGGTCTTAAGGGGCCCTATGGGTCACCACAAAGACTTGGGCACTTATTTATGGGACAGGTGCAGACAGTGGCCTTGTGGGGCTGGAGTTGGGGGCAGCAGGTCTGCCTGGAGGGCCGCCCAGAGGTTCAGATCGGCATGGACACATGGAGAATGGTCTCCAGCCATCTCTAGCCTCGAGGCAGTGCCAGCCTCCCTCACCCCCACGGGAGGCTGAGACCTTCAGTGAGAATTCCACGTCCGCGTCCTCCTCCTGGCCTTGAGACGGCAGCTGGCGAGGCCGGCGGGGGCTGCAGGCTGGAAGGGCCCGTGGTGATAAGGCCACTTGCTTAAATTACAGCTGGGCGAAGCCTGTGCGCGCTGGCTCCGGGCCCTGGGTCAGTGGGGCTGGCGGGGAGCCGGGGGCGGCCCAGGGAGCCCGGTGCCCTGTGGGAACCGGCTTAGTGACCCGTGCAGGGGCGGCCGCAGCCTCCACCAGGGCAGGACTCCCCCTGGAGCCTCTGCTGGGGGTGACTCTTGGCGGCTAGTGGGCCTGGCTGAAGGGGAGGGGACGGAGCCAGCACAGCCACGTCACCCACACGTCAGGCCTATTCATAACCTGGCTCCGGCCGCAGGCGGTGGCCTGTGAGTCACTGGGGGCTTCTCCAGTGTCCCCCGAGGGACAGGCGGGGACACGCCTTTTGCCTCCTCCTCCCACCCTGCGGCCTCATCCTGCAGCTTCCCGCTGGGGGCTCGGCTGTGTCCCCTGGGCTGTCTGCGCTCCGATGTGTTGGGGTCTCGCCCTTGGGCATGGCCCTGGTCACCGCTGAGATGTCCCCACGAGGCCGCGGCGGAGGCAGGATGGACTCTGCCAGGGACCGGGGCTGGCGGCCCGTGGGCAGCCGCTCCTCGGGTCAAAGCCCCGTTTTGTGGGAGGTGCCAACTTCAGGGGTGTCAACTGCTCCCGTGAGCGACGTCGAGCTACCAAGGGGCACCGCCGACCTCGGGGGCCGGAGAGAGCGCGCTGGGAGCTCTCGCGAGAGGACGCGGTGCTCGCGGGGCAGCTGGGCGGGGCCCCGGGCTCCGCCCCCACCTGCTGCAGCCCCTGAGCCGTCAGTCAGCGCCTGGGAGAGGTGGGTCAGTGTGGCTGTGACAGCTGGGGACGGCAAGGCATCCTCCAGGAAGAGCAGCGAGGGGTCCAGGAGGACTCAAGGCACCGCCACGAAGGCCGTGGGGCACTTCCCCCGGTTGGTCTTTCATGTGGAGGGCTTGGTTATTTGCCCATTGTGGACGGTTTTCTGTTTTTTTGGTACCAGGGGCTGAAACCAGGGGGGCTTTTCCACTGAGCCACACCCCCAGCCCTCTTTAAAAAACAAACAAACAAAAATTTTGAGAAAGGGTCCTGCTCCGTTGCTTAGGGCCTTCATAAGTTGCTGAGGCTGGCTTTAAACTTGTGATCCTCCTGCCTCAGTCTCCCAAGTCGCTGGGAGGACAGGCGTGTGCCACTGGGTCCTGCCATTTTGGACAGTTTTCATGTACATAATGTTATACTCTGATATTGCAGTCCATTTTCCATTACTATAATAAAAAATCTGAGGTTGGTTAACGTAGGAAGGAAAGAGGCTTATTTACTCAAAGTTTGGGATGCTCAAGGGCATGATGCTGGCACTAGCTTGACTCCGCTGAGGACCACATGGTGGATGGTATCACAATGGGGGAGGGAAGCCAGAGAAAGGGGAGAGGCCAGGCTTGCAATCCATCCTCTGGCAAGAACTACCCAGGGTCTAGGAGAACTACCTAATCCGTTCTAAGGGCACGCCTCCCATGACCCAACCACCTCCCACCAAGCTCTGCCTCCTAAAGGTCCCCTATCTCAACACAGCCAGGCCTCGAACAGGAACCCTTGGGGACACACTTAAACCCTACCCAACCAGGGCATCTGCCTTCTTCACTGTACAAGCTAAGGTGAGCGCCCCTCACTGTGACCCCACAAAGCTTCCCCCACACACGGGAGGTCAGTAGGAAACCGGATAACCACTTTGGAAAAGAGCTCGACAGTTTCTTGGAAAAACATCAAACACAAATTCGCCGTGGAATCCATGGAATTCCACTCCTGGGAATCTCCAAGAGAAATGAAAACACATGTGTGGAACTGTTCGTCGTGACATTATTTAAGACACCCAAAGTGAAAACAGCCCAAATAAATACCCAGCAACTGGTGGTCTTTGCATGCCATGGAGCCGCCTCCCAGTAGAGAGGAAGGGAGCCCTGAGGGCAGGATAAGGGAGAGCCAGTGCTGTGTCCTTCCACTGAGAGCAAATACAGGACAGAAGGAGATGGAGGGTCTCCGGGGCTCGGCGTAAACAGCTAGTGACTGTAAGTGGGCATGAGCGTTGTTTATGGCGTGGTGAGAATGTTCTAGAGCTAGATGGTGGTGTGAGCCGCACAACTGTAGATTTATTACAGCTCATCTAAATTCCCCGGGGACGTGGCTCAGTGGTATAGCAGGTGCAGGGCCCGGGGGTTCACCCCCCACCCCACCTCCATCGCCATAAAGGGGAAAAAGGCATTGAATTGTACATTGTGAATATAGCAGATAAAGTAAATCTCAATAAAGCTGCTTTAAATCCCATGTTATGTATAATCAGAATGAAGCAATTAATAAAATTGAAAAACACATGTCAAAAAGAACAACTGCTGGGTGTGGTGGCGCACACCTGTCACCCCAGCAGCTGGGGAGGCTGAGGCAGGAGGATCGAGATCACGAGGTCAAAGCCAGCCTCAGCAACGGTGAGGTGCTAAGCAACTCAGTGAGACCCTGTCTCTAAATAAAATACAAAATAGGGCTGGGACATGGCTCAGTGGTTAAACGCCCCTGGTTCAATCAATCCCCAGTACAAAAAAAAAAAAAAAAAATTGGGGATGTCCTTGATGGTATTTGACATCCTCTGGCTGCCCACACTGTTATCTTTCTCAATGATGTAAACATCACAGTGATGAACATTCCTGGTTTCAGATGACTTCCTCCAAGTTCTTTAGAGAATAGAGCTTTTGGGGGCCAAAACAATGAATATTTTTAAGGGTCTCAATTGGATGATTAAATCCTTTCCCCAAAGCCAGGGGCCAGCTGCGAGCTATGGATCCTGCCCCAATTGCGTGATCAAAGTACACAACCAGACACCCCTTCAAAAAAGAAACCCCACTGTCCATGGTGCGAGGCTCCTTTGAGGGAACAGTGGGCGTGTGGAAGGGTCGGGGCCCTCGTGGTGTTTTATTTATCTTTTGAAATTGAGATAATTTACATACAGGAACATGTCCAGTCTGTGAGGAGTGTGTGTGTGTGGTGTGTGTGTATGTGTGTGGTGTGATGTGTATGGTCTGTGTGTGGTATGTGAGTACGTGTGCTGTGTATGTGTGGTGTGTGTGGTGTGTGTGTGTGGTGTGTGTGTGTTGTGTGTATGGTGTGTGTGTGTGGTATGTGTGATGTGTGGTATGTGTGTGAAGTGTGGTGTGTGTGTGTGTGGTGTGGTGTGTGTGTGTGTGTGGTGTGTGTGTGGTGTGTGTGTGTACGTGTGGCTGGGACCAGACCCAGGGCCTCACTCAGGTTAGGCAAGGGCTCTACACTGAGCCCAGTCCTCAGCCTAAGGGGCCAATCTTCGTCGCAGAGTGGCATGAGCTTTCCGTATGAGGTGATTCAGAAATCATTACTCAGACTTCCAGCACCTGGAAAGTCCCCTGGAGCCCGGTTCCTGAAGTTTTATCAATAAAATTGTCATTGAAAACATTCAGAGGGGACTCAGTCCTGCAGGTCTTCTCTCGAAAGCTGCTGAGATGCATGTGGAAAATTGTGTATTTTTCCTGACTGTGTAAAGTTCAAGTGTGGAGCCGAGAGGAAGAGGGTGCAGGGTGCTGTGCACTCCATGGCCAGTGGCCTCCTTGCTGACAGTATTCCTGGCAGGAGTGAAGGGCGGTAGCTGTCCCTGCTTGTCCCATCCCCATCTAGTCGTGATTTATGGCATTGGTGGCAGTGGGGTGGGACTGTGCCCAGGTCTAACCATCTCTCTCTTCTCTCCCGCTGTGTCTGTGCCAGGCCTGTGTCCACCCATCTCATGTGCTACGTGTGTCCCTAGAGCCTCATTCCGTGCTGTCTGGCGGGAGCGCCATCTCGGCTCACCAGCTCAACGCCTCACCACCCCAGCAGGGCTGCCTCAGCATGGCCATCTCATCACGCCTCGCCTTGTGGGAGCAGAAGGAAAGTGGTGGCCGGGGCTGGGACTGGGGCTTCAGGGGCCAACTCTAGTCCTGGAGGACAAATCTGAGTGGCCCAAGCCAGCCCTTCCCTCCTCGGGTGGGGGGGGGGTCACATCCAGTTCCGCCTGTGACACATCCATCCTGCTTCCCATCACCGCCCAGCCAGCTTGCTTAGCCAAGGCCTTCCTGACCCAGCGGGGCATTAGGGCCCTGCCCTTGGCTCCTCTCAGGGCTGCCTGTCCACCCTGTTCCTTGGGGGAGGCCGGGCAGCCAGGGTGACCAGCTGTCCACCTCACTCCCTTGTGTCCTGATGAGCCCTGGGGCAGGGGAGTGGGAGGAGCAGGGTGTCGGGGGGGCAGAGACAGACCATGGCCCCCGCCTCGTCACCATGGAGAACTGGACACGACTCCCTTCTAGTTAGTTCTTTCTTCTCTGTGGCTGCTTCCCCAGGTCTCAGGAAGGGCCCTCCCGCGCTTGGGATCCGACCATGGGGGCAGACGGGAGGTGGGGCAGAGGCCTCCTCTGCTGCCTGCTGGCTGTCCCCTGCCTGCAGTCTGACCTGGCCGTAGCTCAAGGAGCGTGTGAGGGACAGCAGAGGTGGACGCTAGGATTGGGCTCACCTCCTCACATCGAGTGGGTCCTGGTTGCATCCAGAGGGACAGAGGAAGAGTGGGGTGGGTGGGACCCCAGCTTGCCTGCCCGCGATCTGGGCACAGAGGACCTTGATGACGAGTTTATTTTAGGCCAGTGTGTGGCTCCTCCGTAGAAAGCGCTGCTGATTTTTTTCTTTCTTGTGGGAGTGACAGTGAAGAGGATTAAAGACACACCCCAGCTGGCCACAGCGAGTTCCAGGTCTCAGCCCCCAAGGTCACTGTGGCCAGCAGGGAATCTCAGCTACAAGCGCGTCCAGCCGGCTCTGGTCTGGCTCCATTTCTAGGGCAAAATCGCTGGTGTCCAGGTGACCATTTTAGGACCCAGTGCTGGGGAGTCCCTGGCTGCCTGGGTCCTGGTCTAAGGACCACCAAGCAGGCAGAGAGGTCAGTGCAGAGGGCTGCAGCCTCAGGGTTGGGTCCTTGCACAGGGCTCCTGAGAGTCCACAGGAACTAGGTATAGACCCTTGCAGTCATGGAAGTCTGCAGATAATCCGGTCCGTTATATAAAACGGTGTCATATCTGCAGATAACGTCCTGCATAGTTAAAGCAAACGCTGTTATACTGCTGGGCGCAGCTGTGCATGCCTGTGATCCTACCGGTTGGGGAGGCTGAGGCAGGAGGATCTCAAGTTCAAGGCCAGCTTCAGCAATTTAGCAAAGCCCTAAACAACTCAGTAAGACTATCTCAAAATTAAAAATAAAAGGGGGCTGGGAGTGTACTCAGTGATTATGCGCCTGGGTTCACTCTCTGGTACCCCACTCCCCCAATAGCTGTTAAGTCATTGATGAGTCGTAGCCTGCACGGGTTTACGCCATTGTTTCCCTTGAACACTTTCCACCCACGGTTGGTCCAGTCTAGGGATGGGATGCAGGATCCAGGGACAAAGGGGCCGACTGTGTACACCACGGCAGCCGGCCTCCCCGCCCGGCCCTGTGCCCAGCACACAGGGAGTGATTACTAAGTGAGCAAGTACTATATCAACTCCAAGCGGTGGGCAGGAGAGCGCGGGTGGATCCTTGGGACCCATCCCCTCGGGAATCCCGAGAAGCTCCTTTCTGCGCCGTCCTCCCAGGGAAGGGTCTGTCCCCAGCCAAGGAAGGGAACCTGAGGTCTGTGGCCCAGAGTCATGTCTCAGCGCCACGGGAGCCAGGAGGAGACCCACCGACTGGCTCTGCTGCTCCCTGTCCCCATCACGCTCTGTCCCAAGCCCCCGGCTCCTGCGGAGCGCCACCTGCTTTGCGCATCCTCTCGCTCTTGCGCTTGGTGGCACTTCTCCTCCTCACCGGCCCAGGCGCCCTGGCGACCTCAGCCTGCGGGTGGGCTCACTGGTCTTCCTTCCCTGCGTCTGCAACACAGATCCGGGAAGAGGACAAGACTCCTCCGCCGTCCTCGCCCCCTCCCCTCTTCTCCGTCATCCCGGGGGGCTTCATCAGGCAACTGGTTCGCGAGACGGAGAAAGAGTCCAAGGAAGCCAGGCGGAGGAAGCAGGCGGCGCTGGCCTCCCCAGAACAAGAGGTAAGTGGCCTCGCGTCTGTCTTTGCTCCTAACGCCCCCACTTTGAGGAACGTCTTTTCTTGAATTTGGTGGGTGGTCGAGCTCCTCTGCCACCTTCACAACCCATCTCAGTTTGTGCATCTGGACGTTCTATCGCCCTCCTTCCTGACTTCCACCGTTTCCTATGTCTGGTTTATTATGGAAACCACGGCCATGGTTGGATCTTGTGACTTATCTTGAGCATGTCTTGTAGGGATTATTCAACAAATGGTTGTTGAATGAATGAAGGAAAGAATGAGTGGTCGGTTGATCTATGATGATGGGGATTGTTTTATTCTGACTTTTGCAAATAGGAGGAAGTAGACACGGACTAAGATGCACAGTGAGTTTAGTGTAAGCAGAAAACAGAATTCGGTTGGTGCTCGCAGGTCTGGCTGGGTGGGTGTTAAAATATGGTAGCAAGTGCGCATAACCCCAAGGCCCGCAGTGTCCTGTGGCTGCCATGCTCCCCCACGTTCCCTGAAATAGCCACCACCCAATAATTAAGGGGTCAGTGCGTGGCCACGTTAGGACTCAGGACCCTACCCTGGCGGGCGTCCGTTGTTATTGGCTGCCGTCCGCTCAGCCCTTTGGTTGTTCTGAGCAGGTGCTGGGGTGAAGCCACTGTTGAACCCCACGTAGCGCAAAGGCCACCTTGGGGACAGGGCGTCTCTCCAGCGCCCCCTTGAGGCCAAGGCGAATGCTGCGGTGATCAGGCCGGGGAGTCTTGGGGCCATCCAGGCTCCGCCTCCCACTCCGCTCCAGCCTGTTTGGCTGACCAGGCCTGTCACTCACTGTGACTTTGCTATGTCAGAGACATCCTGAACAGCAGCAGCTGTGGAGACGCCCCCATCAAGACTTTGTGGGGGAACACAGCAGAGAGGAGAGGCTCTGTCCCCACCCCTGCCTGACTTAAGGCAGGAGGCCAATGTGGAATCTTCTGGCACTTGTGAGATCATGATAAGAGTCACTGTGTGCTGTTTGTCATGAAATGATGCTCACTTGGCTGCTCACAGGTGCAGCAGGGACCCCACACAGCAGTGGGGTGGATGGGATCAGACCCATTTATCAGAGGTGGAGACTGAGGCCTGGGAAGTTCACGTCACTTGCTGCAGGGCATGAGTCAGTGTTCTGTGCTCTCAGGAGCCATCTGGGTAAGGGCTGGCCTGGTGAAGGGGGTGGCCGGTGTGGGGCCTTGAAAGTCCACAGGCCCTGGTGATATTCCTGGTGGCATCCCTGGGAGCAAGTAAAAGAACAGAACTGAGCTGAGAGAGGGGATTAGTTGCCCCTGCTGGGCTGGTGGAGACTGAGAGCCAAGACAGGAGATGGGCAGCCTCAGGCCAGGACAGGTGGCGGCACCACAGGCCAAGATGTCCCTGGGGCTGAGCAGGGTCCTTGAGAATACCAGCGAGGCTGCAAGCCCTGGCTGGCTCTGGCCAGTTCGATTTTGTTTTTGTCCCGACCAGTAAATGATCCTCATCCGCTCCCCCTGACCTGGCCCAGCTGTCCCTCTGCTCCTCACATAGTCCTGCAGGGAGTCCGTCATTGGAACCCATCCCCACTTTGCAGGAAGGGAAAACAAGGCTTGGGAAGTGGCCCGATCCCCTCCAGTCACCCACCAGTGAGGGCCAAAGACAGGCCAGGAAGCCCTGGAACAATGACAGGCCCCGGTGGCATGTCACGGAGACCTGGGTTCCGGCTCCTGCCCCTTCATGTCATGAAGTCCAGGCCAAAGTCCTCCCATCCTCTGGCCTTGGTTTCCTCATCTGTAAAATAGATGTGCTGTGACTTTCCCCCTGGCCAGTGACTGCAGAGGTGCTGTTTCCTTCAAATGCTAAGTGGGGTGCAGGGGGCCCGGAGCTTTCATGACTATAAAATCCCAGGAGGAGAATTCATGTGTGCGTGTGTGCAGGGGGCAAGGCCAGGGCTGGCTCTCCCGTTTGGCACGTCTCCATGTCACTGTCTATGGTCACCCGTGGCAGCTGGTTAAAAATAAGGCAGTGATTCACTTTTCAAAAACAGTGCAGACAGTGGTGCGGCCTGCCAAGTGCAGCCAGCCCCCATTCGGAGCTGATGTCCTGCTGGCCCCAGAAGGTCAGGCAGAGCCACTCAGTACCAGAGATATGGCCCTTGGCTCTGGTTACACATTGGGATCATCTCGGGAGGAGCCAAAACCCTGACCGACAACCTTGGAGTTTCTGGGCATGGGGACAAATCATGTGCATTTCCTAAAGCTCCCAAGGAGATTCCAAAGAGCCTTAGAACAAAACAAAGAAGGTAACGTGGTGTGTGGAGTTGGAGTCCAGAGACCTGGATTTACAATCCCACTCTGTATT
The DNA here is from genome assembly GCF_001458135.2 of Marmota marmota marmota. Classification (NCBI taxonomy): domain Eukaryota; kingdom Metazoa; phylum Chordata; class Mammalia; order Rodentia; family Sciuridae; genus Marmota; species Marmota marmota. Next base: position 3,571,020 of record NW_026000130.1, on the reverse strand, counting down.
TGGGGTCACTGGATATCTTCATGTCTGCATCTTTGTCTGTAGAATGGGGCAAAGTGCAGAACCTGTCACTGGGTCCTTATGGGGGTTCAGTAGGACATTGGGTCATGGCCTGTTATGAAAGGGCTGCATGTGCTGCTCTAATCCTGTTATTATCACCACAGCCAAAGATGGAGACTGTGCTTTGGCAGCATGGACCCCGAAAACAGGAAAGACACAGGGATAAACTAAAATGGGGTGCAGAATGTGGGCACTACTGTGACAGGCTCCGGGACTTTGTGGATGTGTGAGACAACTTGGAGTTGAGGGCTTCAGGCAATGGATTTGCCGAGGGGTGACATTTGAGCTGGGTATAAAAGCTGAAGGCTGGGGCCGTGGTGGAGCGGAGCAGAGCTGCGGGGCCTGAGCGCAGCATGGGCACATGTGGAGGCAGGGAAGCCACTGGGTTGGTTAGAGGTGCCCAGAGCAGCCAAAGCTTGGACAGGGACAGCTGGGGACATCTCGCCGAGGATCTGGCTGTCTGATCATGGTTTGGATGATTCTCCTGTAGGCTGTGGGCAGCTGTCAAAATCTTTTGATCAGGTTTAAAATGAATGGTGGCCAACAGAAGAGAGCTCAGATCAGAGGCTGTGGCGGTGGCCCATGAGAGAGACTGGGCCTGGGGAAGGAGACACAGGCTCTGAGGAGGGGTCAACGTGACCCCAGCACGTGTGCATGTCAGGGGAGGGTGAGAGCCCCGGTGCCCAGGCTCAGGCATCTGCAAGACTGAGGTATAGACACAGGGGGGAGCAGCCCCCAGGTCTCCGTGTGCAGAGGCAGTGAGAACCCATGGTGCCATCTATGGTCACCCAGCAGGAGAATATTGGAGCCAGGAATGAGAAGAGATCCTTAATGACAGGACCCGAGTCCTTTCCCTGATCCCCTCTGGCTCAGCAGGAAGAATCAAGGCATAAATAAAAATACCAATAACAATAGCAGCAGAGGCGCCTGCTATAGTTACTGAAGACATACTATGCGCTTGGCTCACTTTCTGTGTGTTATCACAAATTGTCCCACCCGCCCTGCAAGGCAGGCCTTTAAGATCCTCAGTTTGTTGATAAGTCAACAAGTTCAGAGAGGGGAAGCAATTTACCCAAGGCTTCACAGCTAGGGAGAGGCAGAGTCTGGGGTTGAACTTGGTTCTGTTGGGATCCTCTCTCCTCCCACTCTGCCTCTTGGCCTTGAGGCTGTGGGCCAAGCCTCACTGCCCGTCATGGTGCCCGTTGGGCCTTGGAGGTGCATGAGAAGCTCAGAGTGGATGAGTGGGTGGATGAACGTGTAAAGAACAGACAAACTTTGGGGAGGGTGGGAGTCGGGAAGCACCCAGAGGAGGGTCAATGAGCAGCTAAGCATGGTGGTGGTCTCTTCCTAGACCCCAGAAGTTTCCACCAGTCCACCAAACAGCAAGACCAACAGGGGCACGAAATCTGGAAGCCAACAGATTCCCCAGGACAGCCAGTCTGCCCCTCCCCAGGGCACAAGCATTCTGGGCAAGGAGAGCCAGGGGGCCGGCAGCACTGCCCCTGCACTGATGACCAGCATCAATGGCGAGAAGCCCCAGGAGTCAGGCCCCACGGCGGCGACTCCAACCAAGAAGAGCCTGCCCTTCAGGAGGGGTGTGCTGGGGGGCGATGTGCTGCTGATGGTGGCCAGGCTGGACCCGGGAGCAGCCCAGCCAGAGCAGAGGACCCAGCCCCGTGATCCCCCCACTTGCAAGACACCACCCGCAGTCACAGACCCTGGGGGCGAAAAGCAAGGGGAGACCCCAGGGAGTCCCTCTGGATCCCAGGTCTCCACTGAGAACTTGGCTTCGAAGCCTGAGAAGACCCGGACTGGGGGTCTTGGGGACCCAGGCCAAGGATCAGAAGGCGAGAAGGGGGGCAGGGGACCCCAGACCAAAGGGCTGAGAGGGGGTGAGTCCCAGGGCAAAGAGGAGCAGAGGACCAGGCCCCAAACCCAAGGGGCAGGTGATGGGGGGCAGCCAGGGGCGGTGGAGAAGGAGGGAGAGGATCCCCCAAGCAAGACCGAGAAGGGGGGTCTGCCCAAGGACGTGGGGACTGAAGGGAAGCCCTCTGGGCCTCGAGTCCAAGTGAGGAAATGGGGCGGTTCCCTGGGCAGAAAGAGTAAGTGGGGTGGTCCCCAGAGCAAGAAGGACAAAGGAGGTGAGCTCAGGGCAGGCAGCGAGGAGCCGGCAGGAGGCACAGCGCAGGGCAGCCTGCCGCNGGCGTGGGAGGTGGCGGGAAGGAGCTGCCCTGGTGACCGTGGAGGTGGACAGGGGACAGGATGGGGAACTCGGGGGGGGGGTAGTCCTGGGGCACCCAGAGGAGGGGGTGGCATTTTTTGGCTGGCAAGGGTCTTGAGGTTCCCGGGCTGGAATTCTGCGCTGGGAGAGAAGGTTCTCAACCTGCAAATCTCCCTCCGTTGGGGGCGGGGCTCGGTTTACTCACCTGTCACCCAGCAGGTCTGACAGCTGAGGTGGCCAAAATAGCATCTTGGTTGAGATGCAGATTCTTGGGCGTCTTGGGGGTTCCCGTTGTTCAAAAGGCCAGGGCCCTGGAGTCTGCATTGTGATTTTGATTTCCTTGCTGGTCTCAGACCACACTGTGGGCAACTGCCCGACGGGCGTCCCAGCTTCCGAGGCAGGACTGCTGTCACTTTGTGATCTTTTGCTCCCAGGCTCCTGAGGACAGATGGTACCAGGCAGAGAAAGTCTGGCTGGTTCAGAAGGACGGATTTACTCTTGGTAATGAGGGGTGTCGGTGCCACGGGAGGGAGGGGGTCTAGTTCTCTCTTCTTGTGCCCTTTGCTGCTGGTGGTTGTCATCGTGGAGGCCCTGGTTATGCTTAGGGTGCAGCAGAGACTGGCAAGGGCACACATGGCCTTTGAGGCAGTGGGAATAGCCAATGGTCGCCTCACCGTGGGGAGCTGGCCTGCTGAGTACTGTTATCAAAGACATCCGAGCCTTGATAATTAATTAATGGGTTTAATGCCACAAATCGGGCTGGTTCCTACGGTGTCCCACAGGAACCGAGGGTCTAGGAGCAGCTGGCAGAGATGAGCTGCGGCCCATGACTGTGCTCTACTAAGAAGTGGTTCCGAGTTGCCGTCAGGACAGGCGGGGGACAGTGATTGATTAGCCATGTCTGCCAGGGTACCCCAAGGGGAAGTGCCAGTCTCTGCCATCCCAGGTCTAGGGATGAGATGTCCAGTTCACCCAACCCTCAGGGTGCCTGCTCTGTTCCTGGCACTGCTGCAAGTCAGCCTCAGCCCCTGTCTTTAGAGGGCTTGGGGTCACAGTTCAGTGCCCTCCATGCGGACAGACCCCAAGGGGTGAGCAGGTCGCCCTTCCTGGCCTGGCCTGAGCCCCGCTGCAGCTGGCCTGGCTCAAACATGCTCTCCTCCCCTCCCTCCCCCTCGTGTCCTCCCCTTCCTGTCCCTCCTGTCCTCCCTCTGGGCTCTCCACCAGCCACGGTACTAAAGCCAGACGAGGGGACAGCCGACCTGCCCGCGGGAAGGGTACGACTTTGCCTGCACGCTGACCAAACCGTCACGGAGGTGGATGAGGAGCACGTGCACAGGGTGAGTCTCCCGCCCCTCCCGGCCTGCTCTGCACCCTCATCCCCGTCCCTGCAGCAGATGTCCTTGTAGATGCCACTTTGGTTTGAGTCCCTGTGGGAGCTGTAGGTTGGCCCCTATTGAATGCAGTGCTCTGCTGCTGGGACTAAAGCGCATGGGGTGACTGACTCTGTCCCCTGGCGTCCCCTTTATGAGAACACATCAAGAAGCACCTCTGTCAGGCCTTGGCACTGAGAGTTCTGACTGACCCAAGAAACAGGTTGCTTTTCATTTTATGGACGTGGCAAGCCATGCTGCAGAGCCTCTTTCCTTTTGCACTCTGGCTGCCAGGGAGCTCAGTTAAATTTGAGCTGTAGCATAGGTTCCTTGGCCTATATACATTGGGCATCAGTCTTTCTTCTAGGGGTGTGGGTGTATCTGCAAGGGAACAAGGAACCATGGCCTATCAGGTAAAGGAGATGTTTGGCTATGGACCTCCTTCCCTGGGCACCTCAGAGCACACCCAGAGGTGTCCAGTAAGATCTAGAAAAGGAGGAATGAGCAGTAGCCGCTCTGGACACCGAAGTGCTCTGAGCTTTGCGGGGTCTCGGGGAGCATCTGCTCTCCCAGAGCAGAGTGTGGGAAGGACAGACCGGGAGGGGGGCTGCCCCTCTTGTACCAGTCTGTGTGTCCTATAGAAGGGGTGGCCCTGTTGTGCCACTGTCTCTCCATCGTCCTCGTGTCCTGAGTTCTGGTCGGGCCTTGGCATGTGGCTCCCAAGGACAGGACCACCGTGTGTGTATGTGTGTGTGTGTGTTGGTGCTGCTGTAGCCGGGTCCCCGGAGGCCCAGGAGACCAGCCCTGTGTGCCGGCTTGCAGGCCAACCCCCCCGAGCTGGACCAGGCCGAGGACCTGGCCTCTCTCGTCAGCGTCAACGAGTCCAGTGTCCTGAACACGCTTCTGCACCGCTACCGGGCCCAGCTGCCACACACCTGCTCTGGGCCTGATCTGATCGTCCTTCAGCCGCAGGGTCCCTTGGCGCCCCCTGCAGCCAAGGTGAGTGGGGACGGGGAGGGGCAGGGGACGAGGCGCGGGAGGAGGGGAGGACCCTCTGCGGCTGAGAGGAGAGCAGGACCAGGGCCCCAGGAGACCCTTCATTCCTGCCAAAGACAGTACTGGGGCATGGTCCCCTGCTCCTGGCGGAGAGAGGCGAGTCACCGGGGGAGCCCCAGGGGCACTAGGGATGATGTCAAGCCGGCCAGACTGGGGCATGGCCTGTCAATTCCCACCTGCCCCCGGAAGGCAGGCGTTCCCAGCCCGTTTTACAGATGAGAAGCTGGTGGTCAGAGGGGAGCAGGCCGCTGACCCTCAGGTTGAACCTGCAGAGGAGCCTGGATAAGACCCAGGCCGCAGGCTCGCCCCTCGGTGCCACCGCACTGGGCCGAGATACAGAAAGAGCAGCCTCAGTCCACCCTGATCCATCAGGCCTGGATCTGGCCAATTGAACCAAAGGCACAGGAGAGCTCTGTGCGCCACCTTGTGGGGGGACCTGGAACCACAGTGGCATCCCCCTCACTAGTTCCCACCTGAGTTGTTGTGGGTCCTGTAGATTCTTAGTGGGACGGAGGCGAAGGGGTCCCCTGGGCTGTGGTGGAGACGTGGAAAGGGACAAAGCGGAGAGAAGGGGACAGAAGGCCAGGCTCCCTCTGCACTGTTCTGAGACCTCGGGGCAGGCCTGGGCCCCTGGAAAAGACCACGATGCTTCTCTGGCCTCAGTTTCCCCATATGTCAACTGGGGTGTAAAGCCACATCTTGCCCTCTGGATCCCCTTGTGACAAACCCATTCCTGACCCCTGCTTGAGGCCAGGTCCACACAGAGGAGACAGTGGCCCTGCACCCTTCCCAAGACCTTCTTTTCCAGGGTGACTCACCTGTGCCCTCCAATGACTCCCAGGCCTCTCTGGGTGTGGGTGTCTATGGGCAGGGGCCTGGGAGGGCCTCAGGAGCTGAGTGGGCTAAGCTTGGCAGGTGCCTGTCCCCTCCCTGCTGCAAATGCTTGTGCCTCTGTTAATGCATCCCAGGTCTCTGGGATCTCTGAATCCTTGAGCAACCCCTCCAGCAATTTGGCCACCCCCGGGAGGGGGCAGTTTTATAGTCTGGACAGAGGGCTAGGTCCACATAGCTGTCCTGGATTTGGGGCATCAGAGCTTGCACAAAAGTGCCTAAGAGGACAGGCCCTGGGGTATCCCCTGATGGTGGCATTTGGGTGTCATGGTCCCCCAGACTCCTTCCCGGGGCTTCCCACCTCCTTCCCTCAAGTCTCCTGGCCTCTGCAGCCACACCACTGCCCCCCACTCTCCTGGGCTGGGTCCAGCTCTGATTCTCCAAATGGCCACCAGGTGGCAGCACAGACCTGCAGTCATGCTGGGGCTGCCTGGGGCCCCCGCAGGATGGGCTGGGTGACTCTGGGGGTGCAGCTGCGGGAGTCCTGGTCCCCAGGAGCTGGGGGCCGAGAGGAATGGAGTCCCTGTGGGCGTCAGCATGCGTGGGACCAGGGCACCGTTGGGCATGGCTCTGTGCACGGGCCTCCGCCCCTTCGATGCCTGTGCCTGTGTGGCGGGTCCCCATGCACAGACACACCATGGGGCCACTGAGGGTCGAATCTGCAGAATCCCCCTCCCCCCAGACCAGGGTCCCAGCATCCCACGAGTGGGCTGCCTTGTCCCTGGAACTCCAGAGCAGGGCTGGCCCGAGGGCTCGGACCCTGTGACCTTCTGCCTGAGCCCCAGGCTGTGTCCAGCAGGGTGGGGCGTGTCCCTCCTGGGGTTTGTCCCCTGGTCCCACCAAGGCATGGGGCGGGATCTTGCCGTGGTCACGACTTGGTGTCTTGGGTCTTGGACATTGTCCTCCATGTCCCCTGGCCTCCAGGGCCAGGGCTCCGTGTCCCCACCTCCCCTGCGTCCTTGGTGACCCTGTGCAGGCTGTGCCCGTGGGATGGCTCTGTCTCTTCCTCTTCCCCTCCAGCAGCCGCAGCTCCGCGGGGCGGGAGGGCTGGTTACCAAGGTCGGGTTCACGTAGCTCTCAGGGGGTCCCCCGCCTCGGCCTGTGGTCAGGGGGCTTCGGACACAGCCTCGGAGCCCTCTGAAGCCAACTCCAGGACGGTCCCTGTCACTCGAAAGACCTGGGGGCCCCTCTGGGGTGCAGCCCACCCCGAGTCCCACCCCGGCAGCTGTGGATTTCATTTTCCTCCAAGACTTTCACGTTTTCCAAAAAGTCCCGGCCCGGCTGGCCCATCACGTCCTAGGACAGCTCTAACGTTGGCAGGTCCCGCCCCCGGGTCTCGTCCACACACCTGCCATGGAGTCCTTGTGCTCTCTGCGGGTCTCCTTGTTTGTTTGTGGCGTGACCAGCTGGCCCGGTGCCCTCACTGGGGACCTGCAGGGCACAGCTCGGTGGCTGCTTACCTTGGCTTACTGGTTGAAGGACATCTGGGCTGTTCCCGGGTCTTGTGGCTTTGTCCAGGTGGTCACTGTGACCAGCGATGTGACTTCTGTGGACACACATTTTCATTTTGCTTGAATAAACACCTGGACGGGTGTCGTGGGGTTGGGTGGGCAGCGTGTGTGTCACCGAGGAGGAAACTGCCACACTGCTCCAGGGGACACTGTCCTGTCCTGTCCCCGCCCCTCCTGTGCAGCCTGAGACTCCTTGCTCTGCAGATGCACTGGCACTTGACAGTGACTATCAAAAAAATATTTGTTAGCCCTTCTAATAAATCATGTGACGTCTCCTCCCACGGGCGTCAGGGGTTTGATGTGGTGCTGTGTCCCCAGAGCCCAGGACAGGGCCTCCCACACAGCAGGTGCCCTGTGGGTCTCCTCCCCAAGGGGGAAGGGATGGATGGTGTAGGGATGGGGTTTGAGGTTTCTCCTAGGTCTGCCATGGGGAACAGCACCCCGTCCTTCCCCACCTGACGGTCCCCTTGCCATGGCAGACATCACTAATCGATCGTGCTGTTTGATCCATGGCAGACATTACTAATCAACTGGACCATTTACTTTGGGGACCTCATGGCAGGCACCTCTAGGTGCTGCTCTGAGCCACGAGGTCGACGATGCCCGGGGCTCAGGTGACTCCAGGTGAAACCTCTGATAGCTGAAGGGGAGACGTAGACCTTTGTGGGTCTGGGTGGCCCAGGGACTCACAGACAGCCCCTGGGAGGACTGGACTCACAGGCTGGGCCCTTCTCAGCTAGGTGCCAGGACCCCTTGTCAAGGCTGGAGAGGGACAGGAAGTGGCACCGAGGACCGTCCCCATTATGAGCCCACTTTACAGATGAGAAGGGCTGGCCAGGCCCCCCAGAGGCTGCTGCTCGACTCTCAGGTTGAGCTGGGAGGAAACCCAGGCCGCGGGCTCCTCGGGGCTCCTGCCAGGGACACGGAGGGACCCTCGCCGGGGTGGGTGCTGTCCCACAGTGCCCTGGGCAGGGGCTGAGGGAAAGGCTGACACCTGTCATCTCTGCAGGTGCCCAGGGGCCGCCGGGACGCCTTGCCTGCCCACGTCTGCTCCCTGGCCCAGCGGGCCTACTGGGAGCTGCTGAGCCAGCAGAGGGACCACAGCATCGTGGCCCTGGGCCGGAGTGGCGCGGGGAAGACCACCTGCTGCGAGCAGGTCCTGGAGCACCTGGTGGCAATGGCAGGCAGTGTGGACGGCAGGGTGTCAGGTACGGCAGGCTCCAGGCGACATGGTGGAAGTGGAGACAGGAAGGGGAGGGTCGGAGCAGGAGTGTGCAGGGCTCCCCTCTTCATAGCCATTCTGACTAGATGTGCTGGCTCCTGAGGGCCCCCTCCGGACTGTTGGACACCGTTGTGTGGCTTAGATAAAGATATTTCTTCCTCAAGATATCGATGGCCATTTGCAGAACAGCAGTCAACAGTGGGCATTGTTAGAACCAGACACTGGACTGCCGTCTGCTGGGAAGCCGTCCTAATAAGTCCACGAATCTGTGATAGCATGATGTGAACCGTGTGGGCCTCAGATGCGGTGCTGTGGTGCAGTGTACGACCTGCTGAGCCGCACAGAGCGCCCCCTGAGTGGAGACAGGAAGGCAGAGCTGAGAGCTGAGGGGAAATGCACCTGTGCCTATGGACACGGGCGAATGTCCAGCAAAAGGGCTGGCAGAGCTGGTCAGGCCTCTGAAGCACACAGGAGGGGCACAAGGAAGGTCCTGGAGGCAGTGAGATTTGAGCTGAGCCTTAAAGATAGAGTGCCAATTAATGATCATGATAACTACAATTTAATGATGATCAGAGTGCATGTTTGCCAGGGACGTGCGTGCCAGGCCTTATTCCATGAAAACGAACTTATTTATTATTTAAAACAGGCCTGTGGTAGGCCATATAGTAGATGTGACTGTTTGAATTTTATAGGTGAAAGCCTTGAGAGTCAGAGAAGTCAAGTATCTTGCCCAAAGCCACACAGCCCATCTGTCCTGGAGCCGAATGCAAAACCAGGCAGCCTGGCTCCTGATCCCAACCTCCGGGCCAGGATCTCAGGCTTTCCTTGTTGTCCCCCAGGAGCTTTGGACACTTCCCCTCTGTTGTCTACCCTACAGTGGACATTTAGTACCACAGGGGAACTGTATACCCATGTGTGGGGGCGTCTATCTGTGCTCTGTAATAAAAAGACCAATTTTTTTTTCTGGGAGCCAGGCACGGTGGCACACGCCTGTCATCCCAGCGGCTGGGGAGGCTGAGGAGGCTGAGGCAGGAGGATTGCGAGTTCAAAGCCAGCCTCAGCAACTTAATGAGGCCCTGAGCAACTCAGGGAGACCCTGTCTCTAAATAAAACACAAAATAGGGCTGGGGTGGGGCTCCGTGGTCAGTGTCCCTGGGTTCAATCCCCAGGACCAAAAAAAAAGAGATTTTTTTTGCCACTTTCAGGAATCAGTTTCTGCCCCCATTGAGGGTGGTTTCTGTCCTCCCCACTGAGCACACACGACCCTGCTTTTCTATAGTGTGATATTAACTAAGAATATTATATTATGTGTGATGCTCATAATAAACTGCTTTTCTGTATATGATAACAACATCACCCCTTCAGGAACCTTTTAAGTGCTTTGCATTATTAAATCATCCAGTCCTCATGACAACCGCGTGAGGTGGGTATGTCACTACCCTCAGGTTGCCAGCAGGCCACCCGAGGCTCAGGACAGAGGGCTGACCTGACTTCCCTCAGTCAGGTGACCAGTCAAGGCAGAGCTCACCTCCGAGCTCTCTTGGCCACTGTGCCCTGCTCCCTCCCCCAGGGATATTCCAGTGCTGCCCTGGGTCTCTTCTCTCCACCTGGCCCCTGTTAGGAGCAGGGGATGCGGCAGAGGCACAGTCCCTGAGGCAGAGGCACAGTCCCTGCCCTCCCTCGGTGTAGCTCTGCTGGGAGTGTGTGTGTGCCTTTGAAGGTGGGAGTCAGGATGGGCTGTATCTAGGTGCCTAGTGGAGTGAGGGATGCACCATGGGTACTCAGCAGAAAGACAGCAGGACTTTCAGGCCTGCTGCTGGGCCTTGGGTTCTGCATTCAGGTGGGGGAAAGTTAGCGTTTTGCCCCGTCCTGGATCCAGGAGGCCCGGGGGCAGCCGCCATTGTGGAGTAGTCCCGGCAGTCGGCTCCCCCTGGTGGCCTGGGCCTTGCCCTGCACCCTGCTCCTGCTCTCAGCCTGGGGCCTTGCAGGCGGGCGCTCAGCGGGAGGCGTGGTCTAGAGCTGAAGGGGGGGGGAGGCGGGGAGCCGCGGGGAAGGGCCAGCAAGGGAGGGCCGTCCTGGGGGAGGCGTGATTGACAGCCTGCCCTGCACCCCACAGTGGAGAAGATCCGAGCGGCCTTTACCGTCCTCAGGGCCTTTGGCTCTGTGTCCACGGGCCACAGCCGCAGCGCCACCCGATTTAGCATGGTGATGTCACTGGACTTCAACGCCATGGGCCGCATCACAGCCGCTCAGCTCCAGGTGAGCCTCGGGATGCACCGAGGCTGCTGTGTCCCCAGCTCCACTCTAATGACTCCACCCTCCAGCTGGGACCTCAGTGGTCACGGTCAACTGCGCCCCTCTTGCTGGGTGCCCCAAGTGTTCCCTCCAGCACCTGGCCATCTGCTCTGGGGACCATCACAGGGGGAAATCTCCAGGACCAAGTGCATGGCCAGGCGCTTGTTAGCCAGGGGCTTAAAACCAGAAGCTGAAGCCGCGCAGCCGCGCAGCCGCGCTGGGCCACCCGTGGGTGACAACACATGGCCTGTTTGTCCCCATCTCCAAAATCACCCGCCCCCCTCCCCGCCCCCCTCAGACATGCTGTTTGAATAGGAAATAGGATCACAGCCGGGGCAGGGAGTCTCCTGGGTGCCTGATAGAAGGGACATCGCTGCCCGGGGCCCTGCCTGGCCCCCACCATGAGCACCATGGCGTTGGGGCTGTAGAGGCTCCTGTCCCTGAGACGGTGTCCGAGGTGGCCCTGCTGGGGGACTTCCCTGAGGCTCACTGTAGCCGCTGTGTGTGGGGTGCCCTTCCCAGAGGACTCTGAACCCAAGACACTTGGACCAGGAGATGTGGCCTCAGGGGTGGGCGGGTGGCAGTGGGCAGAGGGGCCCCACAGTGACAGGGGCCCATCTTTGCCCCACAGACGATGCTTTTGGAGAAGAGCCGAGTGGCTCGGCAGCCGGAAGGGGAGGGCAACTTCAAGGTCTTCTCCCAGATGCTGGCTGGGCTGGACCTGGATCTCAGGTGAGTGCCCGGGGTGGGTGGGACAAGGGACCGCTGTCCCCAGAGCCCAGTCTAGCTTCTGCCTGGAGCTGAGAGGCCACGGCCCCAGGTGTGAAGAAGGGCCTCTGACTTCAGTCCCCCAGGGACACGGTGCTCGTGGGCTGGGACCTTGCTCATAGCCCATCCACTCTGAACCTCAGTTTCTTCCTCTGTAAAGTGGAAAAGATGTCTTGAAGAGACCTTATAGGATTCTTATTCAGAGCTGGAGGGGCAGGGCTGTCAGCTGGGACGGTGACAAGTGGGTACAGGGCCTGACAGTGGGGGAAGAGACCCCCATGTCTTCCAGAAGTCGTGACCTTTGTGGCTGCCTTGGGTGCACATGGCCAGGTGACCAGATGGGGCGCCTTGGGACAGAGGGCGAGCTGGCAGGGCAGGGAGCAGGAGTCGGCCTGGCCTTGTCTGCAGGGCTTCCTGGAGGAGGGGGTCCAGGGGTCCCCTCTCCCTCCTGGCTCTCTAGGGCTTCCTCAGGCATGTGGTCTCTCTCTCTCTCTCTCTGGGTCCCGGTTTCCTCATCTGGCAGACAGATCAGGAAGGTTCTAGTGGAACCCCCGGGGTCTTTCCCCAGGTACATTAGCAGAAGGGCCTTGTGCCCCTCTGTCCTCCCTTGGAGGACAAGCTCAGTCTTTCCTGAGCCTCTAGCTAAGGCCAGAGGGGAAACCGTGCCCTGCAGAGAGTGGGCAGATGAGAGAAATAACTCGTGGATTCCAGAACAGGGTACCTGAGCAGTAAGGAAACTTCTGGAAAGCCTAAAGGACACACAGAAGAACTTGGCATAGGGCGACACAGCATCGTAGCTAAGACCACAGGCTCTGGGCCAGGCTTCGTGGATTTGTATCTTGGCTCCCCCACTTGCTGGCTGTGTGACCTTCAACAAGTAATGAACCTCTCTGAGCCCTGCTTTCCTCATCTGTAAAAAGACTGTGACTATGGCTACCTCAGGATGCTATTGTGAGGGCCAAAGAGTGAACACAGTGAGAGCTTTGTGCTTGCTGGGATTTGGGGAGGATTTTTACTGGCCTACACCCCTTCCGGCCCTGACCAGGTATGTGCTAGAAAGGGCTGGCTTTGGTGTCAAAGGATGGGTGTTTGCTCCTGGCTTTGCCCCAGGTGGGCCTCCCTGAACCTCAGTTTCTTCTTCTGTAGAATGGGCACTTACTATGGTGTGGGTAATTAAACAATATCACGTGTCCAGGCAGCGGTGTGTGGTGCCTAGGAAGGACGTACCAGGGCAGGGTGAAGAGGTGATTCTGACAGGGAGTTTCCAGTCCCCCATTCCAGCCCGCGGCCTCAGGAGAGGCTGCACTGTGTGGCTTTCCATTTCCGCATCTCTTGTAGCCCTGAAATACATGCACGGCTCCCCTCTTCCAGCCCTGGGGCCCCGCTCTGGGTCTCTCCTGAGCCCCTGGGTGGGCTGGAGAGGGGACGGACGGCTGGGGGCACCCAGGGAGCGCAGAAGGACGGCTGGGCCATGTCTGCTGCAGTGGCTGCCCTCCGCACCCGGCCCGGTCCCAGGGTCTCTGGGTGCTGGTGCGTTTGACTTAGAGGAGTTTGGCACCCTTTTTTTTGCCCTGTGGATTGAACCCAGGGGCGCTTAACCACTGAGCCCCATCCCCAGCCTTTTAAAAAACATTTGATTTAGAGAAAAGACCTCACTGTGTTGCTTAGAGCCTCACTAAGTTGCTGAGGCTGGTTTTGAACTTGCCGTCCTCCTGCCTCAGCCTCCCGAGCTGCTGGGATGACAGGCAGGCACCACTGTGCCTGGTGAGTTTGACATCCTTGAGAAACAGGTCACAGCCGCCTCTGAGGAGCCCCAGGGACCCCATAAGAGTGGAGAAAACTGGAGCAAGTGAGCCCCCTGAGGCGGTCATGCTCCCCAGAGAGCTCCCAGGCAGTCTCCCTCTCGGCTCCCAGGGTGGCTGGCCTCCACGTGGAGCTCCCCCTTCCACAGACCTCACCTGTGGGAGGCTCCTACCCATCCTTCAAAACCCTTCTCCACGTCTCCTTTACAAGAGCGCTGCCTGGTTCCCGCTCCTCCCTTTCACTCCATTCCTTTCTGGGTCTGTGATGTGCTCTGGTTCCTCACCTGCCATGCCGAGGGGTACAGGGCTCCCCTGCTCACAGAATTGACTGGGGTGTTGGGGTCGGGGTCTGCTTACTCCTTCTGCCTCCCCCGTGCCCAGCAGAGGAGCTGAAACCGGTTGAGGTGGATCCTTAATTATTTGTCAAATTGAGTTTCCATGGAATGGGGGAGGGTGTGAGGGATCCGTGGAGCAGGGCCCTGGAGATGTGTCCTTCAATCCTGAGTCAAGGGCACGGCGCCCATCATACAGATGAGGAAAAGTGAGGCTGGAAGAGAAAGGCCTGTCTGTCGGGTGGGAGGCAGGACTGGGCTGGAAGCCTGTCTGACAAGGTTCCTCCAGGCAGGAGCACAGGAGAGGGTGCAGGGTCTGCAGAGAACAGGGTGGGGGCGTGAACCAGTCTGAGCGGCTGGGAGGGTGGGCGTGGCTGAGGCCTGTGCCTGTGGCCTGGCTAACGTCCCGTGTGGGGGAGGCCGCCCTGCTGACCCCCAGAACGGCTCCATGGCCCTCTCTGTCCGGTTCCCTGCCTCTTCGGAGTGTCAAGGAAGGGTAGTCAGTGAGGAATCCTCAGGGCCAGGGGATGCCCTGGGCAACCTGGTGGGACCTGGGCCTGCAGGAGCCCCTGGGCCCTACCTGCGGTGGCCACGCCCTCCGCCTATGGCCACGCCCTCCGCCTATGGCCACGCCCTCCGCCTATGGCCACGCCCTCCGCCTATGGCCACACCCCCCAGATCTGCCCTCTCTGCTTCCAGGACCGAGCTGAACCTGCACCAGACGGCAGAAAGCAGCACCTTTGGCATGGGCGTGTGGTCCAAGGTAAGGGGTCGCTTTTTTTGGGGGGGGGGTGAGTCCGCGGCCTGGAAGGGGGTGTGGGGTGGCCCCGGAGCCACATGTATCCTTTGGCACTGGTCTCCATCAGGCTGAAGTGTGGGGAAGGCCTTCGAGGAGTCTGGGCTGACTGGGGAGACAGACGGGACTTGGAGCCAGGAGGTGGTGTATGCAGGGGTGAGAGCATAGGGCCCGGGACCGTGTGGGCTGCACTTACCCCTGGTTCCAACGCCAGATATGTGGCATCGGGCGTGGAATGCAACCTCTCTGAACGTCTGTATCGTCTTCTGTAAATTAATGATGGGACTAATCTGCCTGATGGGTTGCTGCGAGGAAGAAGGGAACGAACGAACCCACAGGAGCGCTTAGCACCGGGCATGAGCTGCCCTAGTCCCTGGGGGACTCTGCCAGTACTGATGGAGCTGAAGGAGGGTAGGCGCCCCCCAGGCGTTTCCTGATGAAGGCTCTCTGCGGAGGGGGGGGGGCGTGAGGGGGAGGGCTTGAGGTAGGGATACTTGATTGCCTAAGAAAATCCAATGTCCCCCTTGTTGGACATTTTACTCCTTTGTTTGCATCTTAACAATTGTGTTCTCAGTCCCGCCTCCCTCTACACACACCCCCCCACCCATGTAGAAGTGCCCAGAAGATGCTAAATGAATTTTCACTGTAGCAAGAGAGACAGGTGTGGAAGTTAGGGCAATCTCGTGAGATAAGGGTATGGGAGAAGGAGCATGAGATGCTGCTGACACCAGAGGAGGGTCGAAGGAGCTGCTCAGCCTCGGTCAGAAAAGACTTCTTAGCCAAGGGGACATTTGAGCTGGGTTTTGAAGGATGAGTAGGAGTTCACCAGGTGAAGGGGAATAGATGGTTTCCTCTCCAAAGCCTCTTCCAAACGGATGTGTCTGGCACATAAGTCGTCCTGGTATAATTGGATATTCCCATGCAAAAAACAAAAAACAAAAAAAAATTCATTTCAAACTCTATGTATAAATTGACCAAAAATGGATCATGAACCTAAATTTAAAACTTAGCCGACACCTTGCATTCATTGTCCTCCTTGGTCCTTCTGACCACTCCCCTCCCCTCCCCGCCAACTGGGATGGATTCTCTTGTGTTTCAACTGTAGCCAGATTTCTAGAAGAAAACAGGAGAAAAATATCCATAACCTTAGGTTGAACCAAGACCAAATTCATGTAACGTCAAAGTCACCGTGAGTTCCTAAGAATCAACTCCATCAAAATGAAGAACTTCTGCTTATTGCGCCTAATTTATAAATTAAACTTTATCGCTGGCGCGTATGTGTAGGGAGACAAAGACACGGAATGTAGGGAAGGGGACCATCTGTGGTGGCCGCCATCTACGGGGGACAGCGGACTGTGTTCTCCATGCAGAAAAGTGGGGGGACTGTAGTGTCCACGTTTAGCAGACTGAACGTTTTAAAGATGAACTTTTATCTTGTATCAAATTCCCCTTAATAAAGCTGCGGCAGGCGCACACCACACACACACACACACACACACACACACACACAGGGACATGGATGGGTTGGTCCTCAGGCATCCAGTTCAGCAGCTCTGGGCAGGACTGGGAAGCTCCACTCAGCTCACGAGGGCCCAAAGGCTGCTGGTCTGGGGACCACACTTTGAGGGCCACAGGGAGAGTCTCCTGCAGTGGCTGAGGCCACCGGCTCTAGCTCTAAAGCCCAGGGCTCATTCTCTCCTGCCTCTGCCCGCATGACTGAGGGCCACTGGGAACCCAGACTCTGACCCTGAAGGCAGAACATGTAGCTAACGAGTTCTGGCCCAGCCTCTCACTCCATCCACACGGGCTGTTGGTTTTCCTGTGGTTTCCAAAGAGAAAAAGGGCCCAGGCCAGGCCCCGGGAGCCCTCCCAGCCCGGCCTGTCTGTTCAGAGGCTGCTGACGGAACCGTCCTGGTGGGAGGGTGTCCAGACAGCGTTGGGAGTACTTTCCTGTTCCCTGTCCCCATCTTGTGTGTTTCTATGGGGTGTTTTTTAGACCAGCTGAATTGTGGGAAGTGCTGGGTGTTTCTCTGGCCTCCCCGGCTGCCCAGCAGGTATCAAGTGAAGGCTCGAACCAAGTCTGAGGCTCGGCCGGGCTTTCAGACAAGCTTCAGCTGGTTACTGGAGTCGGCTGTTCAGGGACTGTGTCTTTAAGGGAATCTGAGGGTCAGCAAGTGCCCCCCAAGAAGAGGACTTACTAGGCCTGAGTCCCCAAGGTGATCAGGTTAGCAGATATTGTAGGGAGACCTTCTTCATGCTGAGAAAACACCAGTTGCTTATCTGAAATTGAAGTTTAGCCGACACCTTGCATTCATTGTCCTCCTTGGTCCTTCTGACCACTCCCCTCCCCTCCCCGCCAACTGGGATGGATTCTCTTGTGTTTCAACTGTAGCCAGGATTCCGTCATCCCCTGAGAATTCACAGACGACCGTGGAGCGTGGAGCGTAGGGACAGCTGGGCTCACATCTGGGACCAGCACTTAATCAGGGTGGCCTTCACCAGGAGACTTACCTCCCTGGGCCTCAACTGCCTCATTCCTAAAGTGGGGCTTGCAACAACCCCCCTTGTACCCAGATTAAAGGAGGTACAGCCCTCAGCCCTGGGATGGTGCCTCGCCCTGAACCAAAGGCACCCTTAAGATTATACAGTATGCTGGGTATGGTGGCGTGTGCCTGTAATCCCAGAGATTAGGGAGGCTGAGGCAGGAGGATCAAAAGTTAGAGGCCAGCCTCAGCCACTTAGCGAGGACTTAAGCAACTTAGTGAGACCCTGTTTCAAAACAAAAAATAAAGAGGGCTGGGATGTGGCTCAGTAGTTAAGCATCCCTGGTTTCAGTCCCTGGTACCAATAAAAAAAAAATAAGGTCATTCAGACCCTCATGGGTGGCACTGGAGCCGTGGCAGGGCAGGGCCTCCAGGGACCAGTTCCCTCCCTCCTGGGCACACTGTTTTGCAGCATGTCGGTTGGTGGCGTGAGCCATGTTTTCTCTCTTACTGGCTCTATCTCTGTTCTCTCCTCTTTATATTTTAATGAAATATCTGCTTCCAAGAGTTGATTGATGACACACACCCTGTAGGACCATCGGGGCCAAGGGTCCCCAAAGACACACTCTCACGCAAACCAGAGGGAAATCCAGAAACTTTGTCACCCGGGAAAACCTCGCGGTGGCGTTTCTAGACTGTCTCCTAGTGTTTTTCTTGTGAATATCTGACGTAGTTCGTGACATGCCCTGTGTCACCGGACCTTTCACAAACAGTGTTCTAGTGGCCAGGCGTCATGGCGGAGCCGACTCCCTGGGCTTTCCCTTCCTGTGTCCACGGGCAGCCACTGAAACCTTTTGTCCGTTGGGACCCAGTAGGGCAATAGCCCCTGTCTGGAGGCCACGGTGCCCTGTCTCTGGCTCTGGTCCTCTAAGGAGATGCCCTGTGTTACTGTCCGCCTGTCACTCCCTGGTGACACTCTTCCTGGGTCACACTGTTGGCTGGATCCCCTCGGCCCTAAGTGCCCCGACAGCGGGTGTCTTGTGCATCCCATTCACTGCCCAGTGCTCCAGGCCTCACCCCCAACCAGGTAGACAGCAAGGGTAAAACAGATGCTCACTGAGTGAATAAAGGGACAGGCAGACCCGACTCATCACCTCCTAGCAATGTGCCACTCCTCTGCCGCGGTCTTGGCAGGGAACTTGAAATCCCCCTGCCTTCTTCCTGTATCCAGGGACCTCCTGGGGACCCGCGGCCTGGGGCCTGGGAGCTGTGGTCATGGCTGGGAGCACAGGTGGGGTGGGGAGTCGAGGTGCTGAGCCCCCAGTATAGTGCGGGCCGGCTCTTGGGGACCCCCTCTGTTCACTGACGGCCAGCTCTGTCCCCTGGTCCTCGGCCTGCGCCGGCGCTGGGGGCCACATTTCAGCTTTTAAACGAACCCCCTTTGCGGTCCGCTAGGCGCGGGGCGGTCTGCGAGCACACAGCTTTCTTCTTGTTTTCTTCAGCCGTCAACCGTGGAGGGCAGTTTTCCTGACCCAAGGACAGGGCGTCCGTGGCTCGTGCCAGAGGCTCTGCTGGGGCCTTCTCTAGCCTGATCCTCCCCAGGGCTCTCTGAGGCCAGGGGTGAGAGGCCCGTTGACCTGCCAAGGGCACACAGCTATTCCATGGCCCAGGAGGACTGGGACTCAGGGGGTTCTGACCCCCATCCTGGCCCTCTTGCTCTTCCCATCCTGTCATCCCAGCCCCGGTCCTGACTGAAGACCATGCTCTCTGGGGTCCGACCTACCGTGTGTCCTCGGGTCACTTCGTCTTTCCCACCCTCCGCGTTTCCACCTTTAAGAGTGGACGACATTGAACCCTGGGGCGGCTCCAAGAATCAGGAGCTCCCGGTGTCTGAGGACGTATATTGACTCCGCCCTCTGCCCTCTGGGCCTCTGTTTCCTCCTGTGTCCGTGGGAGAATCCCACGCCTGCTTCACTAGTGGAACACAGTAGGTGCTCAGCGAACACCTTTTCTCATATCCGCTCACTGAAGTCCCCGTGGGTTGAGGGGACGTTCAGAGAGGGACCTGGAATGCCCTGCTCCTGTGTTCCTTCCTGTGGACGGACACCTGTCCTACCCTCCGCCAGGTCTCCCTGAGGCTCACGAATCTGTGCAGGCCCCAAGTGATGCTTCTCTTGCAAATGAGCTGAGTCAGTGGTCAGCATTTCCTCTCAGAACTGGCTCCCAAGCCCAGGAGACAGAGGGGTGGGGCCGGGTGGCAAAGGGGTGGGGCCAGGAGGCAGGGAGTGGGGCCAGGTGGCAAAGGGGCGGGGCTGGGAGGNCAAAGGCATGGAGAGTCAGGGGATGAGGCTAGGTGAGAGAGGGGCGGGGCTAGGAGACAGGGGGTGGGGCCAGGAGATGGGGATGTGGTTAGGAGCCAGAGGGGCTGGACCAGCAGGCAGAGGCGTGGTGGCAGAGTGGGGCTAGGTGGAGAGGGGCGGGACCAGGAGGCGGAGGCCGGGGTACCCTGGCTGGTAGGCTGTAGAGGTACAGGCGTGTCCACCTGGCCTGGAGGAGTGGCATATCCATGAATCGCTCAGACTCAGGTGTGCCCGAGGATCCCGCCTTGCTCACGACCAGGTCCTGGTCACCTCAGCCAGGGATTTCATCAGAGAGCATCTCCCTGCTGCAAACAGTGGCGCCCACTACCCGTGGCCCTGCCAGAGCAGCCTGTACCACCCACGGTAGGCCCAGAGTTCTCAGCACCCAAGCCTACCTTTCTCTGCAGCCCCCTTGACCTTGCAAGGGACACCCTCCTGCTTCCCAGCACCCACCCACCTCGCTCATGCCCCTTTCCCTTGTGACTGGCTTCAGGTACCACTCCTTCCCGGAAGCCTGCCTTCACCCCATGCCGTCTTCCAGTCCTGGGCACACACTGCGTCCCATCTGCTGGCATATCTGTGTCCCTCCGTGGACGGGGAGTCCCTCGAGGGCAGGGTGGTGCTGGCGTGAACTTGGGTGGCAGTGGGGAAAGGCGTCACACAGAAGCGTGGAGGAGGGAGACAGGGCTGAGTATGGACCACCATTTATTGAGCACCACTGGATGCCATCCCTGTGCCAGGTGCTTTCTGACCCATTTGGTCCTGGTCGCAGCCCTAAGAGGAAGGTTGAATGTCATGTCCATTTTAAAGAAGCAGAAACTGAGTCTCCAAGCAAGGATAAGAGACCTGGGCACAGCCTCTGGGAGGGCAGAATGGAGAGTGTGTCCGTTCTGTGTGTGACCCAGCCCCGTGCCTGCCTTGCAGGAGCCCCTGGGTGTGCAGACCTGGCCCAATCTAAAACAGAGAGCATTTGGATTTTATTTCCCCCCTAAATTACTTGCATTCTTGAGGGCTTCAATCGCATCAGACAAACCCTGAGCTTCTTGTGACTTGACTTTTTGCCTCGCACTGACTTTTAAAAAGTTGAATTAGACATATAAACTATGCTAATATTAAGTAAACGGCTCAATGATGTTTATATCCTTAAACACACCGGCAGCCACCCTGCCCATCAGGACTTTGAACACCCCTCACTCCTCCCAAGGCTCCCTAGAGCCCCCTCCCAGGCACCCCCACCCCACACTTGTTTTCTACCTTACCTCAGTTCGCCCATTCTTTTTTGTGGGGCAGGATACTCAACCACTGAGCCACCTCCCCAGCCCTATTTTGGATTTTATTTAGAGACAGGGTCTCACTGAGTTGCTTAGGGCCTCTCCGTTGCTGAGGCTGGCTTTGAACTTGTGATCCTCCTGCCTCAGCCTCCTGAGCCGCTGGCCATACAGGTGTG
Source organism: Marmota marmota marmota (assembly GCF_001458135.2). NCBI lineage: Eukaryota > Metazoa > Chordata > Mammalia > Rodentia > Sciuridae > Marmota > Marmota marmota. The sequence goes on along the minus strand of NW_026000130.1, from coordinate 3,550,409 downwards.
TACCTGGCAGTCTGCCCATTCTTGAACTTCACATAAATAGAAGCACAGGATGTGGTTGCTTTGGTTTGAATGTATCACCCCAAGGCCTGTGCATTGGAGACTTAACCCCCAAATTCCTATGATGGATGGTAGTTGAGGGACTTGGGTAATTTAGGAGGTAATTAGAATTGAATGAGGCCATGACAGCAGGGGCCCCCATGATGACATTAGTGGCTTTTTAAGAAGAGACCAAGAGACCTGAGCTAGCACACTTGTTTTATCCCGCCATGGAACTCCCTCCACCATGTTGTGTTGTAGCAAGAAGTCCTTCACCTGATGTAGCACCATGCTCTTGGATTTCCAGAGCTGAGAGTCGAATAAATTTCCATTCTTTGCAAATCCTCCCGTCTCACCTATTTCCTTAAAGGTGAAAAAAAGAGAGACAAAGACAGTGACCTTCTGGGTCTGACTTCTTTGGCACAACTCTGGGTCTGTGGGGTTCACACTGGGTCTGTGTTTGCCTGTGTGGCTTGTTCTTTTTCATTGTTGCGTAGTTCTCCGTGGCTGATGTCTGTGCCTAGGGTACCGCCTTGGCTTATCTCTTCTCCTCCTGATAAACATGTGAGTCAGCTCCTTACCCTCTCTTGGCTTGTGTCTATTTTCATGATTTTTGATCCAAGGAGGGGCTTTGGTCAGGGCATTATGTAGAAATGCCTAAAGAGCAATCGGCTCTGTAGAAGTTTAAGAAACTCTAGCCATCCTCCTGGTCCTAATCATTTGGGATCAGAAACACATGTGTTTGTTGAGCTCGGTTTTCCGTTTCAGAGGGACCTGGGGGTGGGAGAGAGCGAGGCCAACGGGGTTCAGTGGAAGTTTCCCTCCTGTTCTCTTCCCCGAGCTCCGCGGAGGATGATGGAGTCCCCGCGTAATTTAAAGTCAAAAGCTCAGGGCCGGCCGTGGGAGCATAATAAATGTGTTGTCGCTGTCCTCCTGGTGTCCTTTCTTGGCTACTTTGAAATCTCATAAATAACGGAGAGCCGGGTGAGGTCCTTCCTTCCCTCCCCACACTCCTGCGGAGCAGCTGCGGTTGCTAGGCTGAGCTCCTGGTTGCTAGGGCTTCTGTGGTCCTGTGGCGGCCCAGACATATGACAGATCGGCGGAACATGCCTCTGCTATTCATTGAAACGTTTCCACAGCAAATCTCTCAATGTCACCGCACGCTTTGACGTCGCCCCCATTGCCCGGTGATCCTTTGTAGGTTCCCAGTTAGACGAAGTGGCTTCAATGGAAGGGACTAGTGGCTTGGGTTGGAGTCAGGAAAGCCGGCCTCTTGTCTCAGATCTGATGTTAATTTTCTGTGGAAGATGGGACAAGTGTCGTCCCCTCTCTGGGCAGGGGACTCTACAAGATTCAAAGACCTGTCAGCCTGAGCGGCCAACCGTCTGTCACCGCGGTCTCTGAGGGGACCCGGTGCCGATCAGTTCCTCATTATCTGCTGGTGGCTTCTTGACAAAAGGTTCCTCTTCCCGGCGTCTGTTCCCCACCCAGCAGGCTCCTGGGCTGAATCTCCGTGGCCAGATGGTGCGGGCACAAGAGTTTCAGACAAATTCTAATATTCAATCAGACATAATTGGGATCACAAATCAGAAAACAAAACACAACAGACCCAAACCTCTGCACCCCGCCCCCAGACATCTGATGGTGTCCTTGTCTCTTGTGTCCTGCTCACACATCTTCTGGCAGCCCCTGTGCTGAGCTGGGGATGGCACTCTGGCTTTAGTGCAGTGGCCGCAGTAGCTGATGGTTGGAAGGGGTGATGTCCAGAAAGCGATCGGGGCCCCCAGGGACTGTGATGGATTAGTGATGTCTGCCCCGGGTCTGGGCTGTGGGTGGGGGCTCGTCCAGCCCTTGCCCGTGGTGGCTGGACCTGAAAGCACCTGCTCTTTGATGTTGTGCCTGAGGCCTTCCGGCGGCCTGCTGGTGGCTCCCCAGGCTGTGTCCTCTCCCCTTCTGTGTCTGACCCACCTCCAAAAATAATCACTCTGTGTCCATGTTCAGTTGGGTCCCTGTGGTCTCCAAAAATCTCCTTCGTTTGCTTATGTGGGTCCCTGTGCCTGTCCCTGTGACTGTCCCTGTGCCTGTCTGAGACAGCCTCCGAGGCCAGGCCAGGGCTTTGCCCATCTCCGCACCCCAGACCCGAGCTCAGCACAAAGGTGGTCAGAAGCCAACCTTCCTCCCAAAGCCAGAGAGAAACGTGCTTTTCTGGCTGTCCCAGCAGCCCGGGTTGGGTGTCAGCTCTCCTTGGCTTCATCGTGATGACTTACTGACCGCACAGTCCTGGGACTGACCTTGGCTTTGGGCTATGGGTTGGCCCTTCCTGTTTGTGCTCACGGCCACTCCCCCTCTCTCTTTGCCTTCAGCCTGAAGACAAGCAGAAGGCAGGGGCGGCCTTTGCCCAGCTCCGGGGCGCCATGGAGACGCTGGGCATCTCAGAGAGCGAGCAGCGGGCCATTTGGCGGGTGCTGGCGGCCATCTACCACCTCGGCGTGGCCGGAGCCTGCAAAGGTAGGTCCCTCTTGCGGCGCTCACCTGGGCACCTGGCCATCCCCTTGGGCAGGTGTCCGACCAGGACCTTCCCTGGGGAGGTAGGGACAGGGTCGATCTGTCACCTTCCACGTGTCTGGGGCTGCCTGCGGATCCGCAGAGCAACAAGGGAACATGCTGGGATTTTCAAAGGAACCTTCTGGAACAGGGTGTCCCAAAGAGCCTTCTGCACCCTGGAGATATCTGTCTGTGCCATCGGCTATGGTAGCCGCCTGCCCTCTGTGGCTGTAGGGCACTTGGAATGGAGTCTGCGCGACCCAGGGGTTGCATGTTTGATTTCTTCTGTGGAGTTGATTTAAACCTCAGAGCTGTTTGCAGCCATCAGGGACGGGGCGCAGCGGCCGTGGAACACAGCGGAGTCTGGGGCTGGGCGATGCAGGCCCCTCTCTCCCTGCTGAATCCACCAGGCCGTCTCTGTCTGCTCTGAATCGTCTGCTGATTGTGGCTACTCCCCCCTGGTCTCTCTAGTGGGTCCAGCGTCCCCTCTTGCCCCTCCCACTCCTGTCCGGCCATGTGCTGTGCCCTCTAGATCCCTTAGACGAGGTGTTCGCCTTCTTTAGGAGTTTGGCCTGGACTGCTGCAGTAGCCTCTCGCTGGTTCTCTCGCTCCTTGGTCACGGGCTCTGGGCTGCTTTCTGGGATCTCGACCCATGTGCTGGTTTAGAAGCCCCCACGGCTCCCCTCACCTGCCAAACCAAGCAGACGGCCCTGGGTGGTGTGGGCCTCGCGATCCAGTCTCTTGTTGTGTTGCGCTGGCGCTGTGCAGGGTTCTGGGGAGACAGAGGGTGTCAGAAGCCATGAGGTCCCTCCTCACGGAGCCCGGGGTGCCCCGGATCTCCCGGTGTCCCTGCCTCAGTCTTTCCAGTAGGGAGTGGCTTCCTTTGGACCCCAATGTAGAGGTGGGACTGTTGAATGAACACCCGCGTGAAGAGGGGCCTGTCGGGGGCTCGGCTGACCTCTGGGCTATTCCTGGGGGGGGTAGATTCCTCAAGAAGGTGCCCACACATTTGTGGGCCTCATGTCCCCTTCTTTTCATCCACTGATCTTGGAAATTTCTAGAACTAATGCTCAGTCAGGGACAAGCAGGGCGGGGGTTCCACAAGGACCCCGGCTGAGCAGCGACGTGGCCAGGCAAATGTCAAAGAAGCAGGCATCCGACGCCTTCCAGAAACAGCCCTGGGCTTCTCGGTGCCCTGACTGTTTGGTGGTACTACTGGTTTGATGAGGGCCGTGACACCTCTAGCTCAATGTCCCTGGCACCGAGGCCAGCCTGGGCCAGGTGCACCTCAGCGTAGGAATCTTGTCCCATCTCCAACCTGGGGTGTGTCCCTCTGCCTGCAAAGCTCAGGTCACAGTCAGAACCGGCCTCTGCATCTGCCTCCGTCTACACTAGGGGTCACCAGCTGTGGCTTGTGGGCCAAATCAGCCTGTCACTTGCTGGGGTGCAAACTAGGAATAGTTGATACATTTCAGTTGTACGAAAAAATATATGTGCATAGATATGTGTGTGTGTGTGAATAATATGTCATCTTATTTCAATAATATGTCCTAAATTTCATAATATGAAAATTATACGGTATTCAAGTCACAGCATCCTTAATTAAAGTTTTCTCGGAGCCCGACACATCCCTTCAGTCACCTGTCTGTGGTGGCTCTCTCTCTGCGACGGTAGAGCTGATGAGCAGAGATGGAGATTCCCTGCAAAGCAGAATGGAATTATTAGTTGGCCCTTTACAGGAAAAGCCGGCTGAGTGCTAGTCCACACCAGCCCGCGGGGACCACAGCACCTGCAGGTCCATGTGCCTCCCGCCTGCCTAACTGCTTGGTTTTGCCCTGGGAAGTTCCTCCCCTCTCCTGGGATCCAGCCAAATCAAGGAGAAGATGTTAGAAATCCAGCTCTTATATTAATGATGGTCACATCTGCCTAACAACCTTGATTTAGTCAACATACAACGTATATATGTACAGAAACATCAAACTGTACTCCATAATTGGGTACAATTATAAAATATCATTTTTTTAAAAGAGAGATTCAACTGAAACCTCAATCTGCTGGGTGACCTTCGGCAAACTAGCTGCGTCTCTGGTTTCAGTTTTCTTCTCTGTGAAATGTTGGAGGTGTGTCCATCTTAGTTCATTTTCTGTTGCTGTAACAAAATACCCAAGACCAGGTGATTTATGAAGAATAGAATAGAAGTTTATTTTTAAACTTCTAGTTCTGGAGGCTGGGAACTAGCAACTGGTGAAGGCCTCCTTCACCAGTTGCTTAGCGCCTTGCCATTGCTGAGGCTGGTTTTGAACTCATGATCAGGCAGGAAGTTCCCCTCAAACGCCCACCGCTTCAGGGATCTTCACTTCCACGTGGGGAGCACAGACAGGTTTGTGGCGCTGAGTCTGCGGCCATTCCTGAGGTTCATACAGGACAGGGAAGATACCGGAACGGGCGTCTGATTGGTTCAGTTTGCGTCACGTGATCATCTCCTGGGTCCTGATAGGACGGGCTCCTTGACGGACAGCTCCACCCACCGCCATTGGCCTGGGCGCTTGAGGGAGGGCGTGGTGGCGTGGCTCTGGACCGGCACAGGAGCGCTCCGCGCTGGGGTGGGACATCAGGGCCTGGGGACGCGTGGAAAGACGCAGGCCCACTGTCCAGATGGGAGCACTGAGGCCCAGAGCGGCTCGCTGCCCTGCGTGCACCCAGCTCTTCCCCTGGGGTAGAGCAGGGTCCACGGAGCGGGAACCAGGGCGAAGGGGAAGTGGACCTAGAGGCCCAGCAGAGAAGGGTGGGGCTGATTAGAAGAGGATCCCAATGGCCCGGAAGAGCAGGTCAGGGTGCGCTGAGGCTCACCCCTGTGCCATGGGGCTGAGTCCAAGGGGCAGGGTCGCCTGAACATTTATCCACCTCCTCCTGCTGATCATGATTCAGGGGGACACCACGGAGCCCCCTCTGTGAGCAGAGCATGCACCCGCAGCCAGCAGAGGGGCATCTGCAGTGGGAGTCCCGGGACACCAAGGGGGTGGCAGCCTGCGGTGATAAGGGGTCCACAGGGAGGTCACCCATGCCTATGACTACTCAGTAGAGGTGGCACAAGGAAGGGTGTTGTTGAGCCTGGGGTAGGTGACCTCCTAGGGCACACAGGTCTTTGTCATCCACATGGAGCAGAACTGCTCCCTTCTAGAACTTGTTCCCCAAGGCCTGGGAAAGGCCCGTCCTCCAGATGGCCTCCCAATTCTCTCACCTGCACTTGAGCCCTCTCTGCCTCCATGGGACAAAACAGAGGCCCAGGGAGTCCCCTGGAGTAGTGTTCTGTCCCCAGAGAAGCGACCCAGGACAGGGCCATCGGCCCCTCTGCCTGGACCTGCCCCGGACATATAAATGCCTGTGATGATGAAGGAGGAAGTCACATTTATAAATATTTTATTAACACATGATTATGGCCATAATTTCTCCCAGCCCCGCCCCCGCCCTCCCACCTTCTAAATTATTTTAAGAAGAGCTTCTGCGCCACTGCAGGCCCACGGAAACCCTGCCCGGTGATTTACTCACTCTCTCGAGTTCTTTGGAAGATTTCATAATAGGGTGTTCTGAAATCAGCTATTAAGAATTTCACAGTCATATAAATGTCTTTGCTTTGTGTCATAACAGATCATTTTGAAATATATTAAGAATCATTTCCATTAATCAAGGTTTTATTTATATATATATATAAATGATCCTCTCCTCCCAGTGAGCTCGAGTTCCTTAGCTTCTTTCAAAAGCCCTGATCCTACTCGTTAGAAGCCATATCAGTCCCTGTGGGGTGATTTGGGGCCTTCCAAGACCAGACTCAGGGTTTGGAGCTGATAAAGCAAAAACAGCCACCACCAAGGTTGGGTCAGGGTTTGATGGGCTCTGAAGCACGTGGCCTGCGTTATGCTCTGACTGGACCCAGGCAATAGTTCAGTGAGCAAAATGGCTCCATGAACAAGAGTCAGGAGGCAGGCACTAGGTGCGATTGCTGTGCTGGTGTCTCTGAGCCTCAGTCTCCTCTTCTGTGAGATGGGACTAGTGATGGTATCCACTGTGTGGGCTTCTTGTGAGAATTCAGTGGGTCAGTGAGGAAGATGTGGGCACGAGGGTTGGTGCAGGATAGGGCCCTTCACACATGTCCATTTTCATCCATCTCTGTTGTGTAAATAAGGAAACGGGCTCAGAGGAGGCATGCCACTTACCTGGAGTCACCCAGCTGATCCATTCCAGAGTGCAGTGTTTTCCTGCGCTGAGTGCTTACAGACAGGATGATCTTGGAGCAACGGGGAAGGAGCAGGAACTAGTACAATGATCATTTGTCAGAGGAAGAGCGTTAGGCCCACCAGAGAGGTTCAGCTCTATCTATACAGAGAGGTTCAGGACACACAGCTAAATCAAGAGATGGGAATGGACCCGGGTGGCCCCGTGCTCTGAGCCCAACCTCGGGACTGCCCCTCCTCCCTCCAGTGCCCTGGTCCACCCAGTTCTGACCCTGCCTTCCTGCGGCCCCCTGGAGGAGGGCTGTCCCCCACAACTCGCCCACTTCCTCTGGCAGCCCCACCCATCTGTCCGACGGATCAGGTGAAAGTTTGGCCAAATATGAGCACCCTCAGGTGTGGCCACTCACTAGGGTGACCCTGGGGTGCCGCTGGAGGCTCACTCCCTGTTGCTGGCGAAGGCTGCGGGAGGGGGCTCCGAGGGTCCTCACCAGCCACAGGGGAATGGACACAAGGTTGGCCTGCAGCTCCCAAGGCCGGTGGCTGGGCATCCCTCTGAAGCCACCAGGCGGCGGCTCACCCAAGCTCGCGTCTCCCCTTTGGCCAAAGCAGCCAGCGAGACGATTGGCCAGTGTCCTGTGTCCCCGGTGGCCGTGGTTAGAGGCTGTGCATGGGAGGGGGAAGCCGGGGCCTGGGACGCAACAGAGAGGCCAGACTGCCCAGCTCCTGGCGGCGAGATGCCTCCTGGGTGACTGGCTTTGTCCCCTCTCTGGACCTCAGGCTTCATGTCCTGAGGATGACGACCGCCACTGTCCTCCGCCATTCCACAACTGGGTAATGAGTGTCCCTCAGTGGCACTCCCAGGTCCTCCCAAGCAGCACCCGTCCCTTGCTTGCAGAGCGCTTTGCCACCTCCCGGCTCGGCCATTGGCCATGGCCATGGGCGTTAGAGCAGCCCGGGGACGGGCGTGGCCAGTGGCTGGTGCCTGGGCCGCTTCCCTGCGGGGCCGCCCGCGGGATCGGAGCCGGGAACGTGGGCTTTGGAACCAGAACCCGGTTGTGACGCTCGGTGTGGCCCAGCTCCCAGAGCCTAGCCGAGGATCCTGGTGGCTGAAGGCCGTGCGGGGCAGTGGTTAGAGTACAGTCCCACGTGACACAGATCTGGGCTCAGGCCAGCCTCGGGGCTCTCCGGTGACCGTGCTGTGCCACGGACCAGCCCCAAACGGTCCTTGGTGACTGTTCCCTGAGGCTTCTGGGCCTCTGCACTGCACAGCTCAGTGGGGGCTTCCGGTGGGAGGGGTGCCATCGTAGGGTGGCCAAGGAAGGAGCCAGCTGGCACCTGGGTCCCCTCTCTGCACAGTCTCAGGGCCCCGGGGCTGGCTGAGCTTCCTCCCTTCCCGGGGGCTGCAGACCCCAAGGGCCAGGTTCTCTGCTGTGTCACATCTGCCCTGTTCCCTGGAGGAGAAGCTTCGGGTGGAGGGAACCGGGCTCCGCCCTGGATGGAGGAGCCTGGTTTGAGGGCAGGAGGGTGGGAAGTATGAGTGTGGCCGTATTTGTCCACTCGCCCCGTGCAGGGGACTTCGGCTCTGGAGGCTCAGTTTCCTTGCCTAGAACAGGGGACCAAAGGGAAGAGTGAGTTCAAGGTCAAAGGTGCAGGTGGGCGGGAGGTGGGGGCCCAGGCCTGGCAGGTATGTAAGGAAGAGCTGCTGTTGGGAAGCCGGACGTCCCACACCAGTGACAAAATCCTCCCGGAATCTCTCTTCTCTACCTCAGTCCAAGGCCAGGGACCGATTCACAAGGATGGGCTCTTTTGATGCCCACAGCAGCAAACCCGACAGAGAACAAGTTATCGTTTTGTGGTTTGGGATGCTGAGGCTCAGAGAGGTTAGGTAACATCTTCAAGGCCCAACAGCATTCTGTGGTGGAGCAGGTTAGAACGTAGTGCCAGTCTGACTCCAGAGTTCCTGCGTGTCTCCTCCACGGGATGTCTGCCCGGCCCGTCCTTGGGGAGCACTCTGGGTGCTTGGGTCTCCATTCTCTTTCCTAAGGGCCCCTTACTGGTTCCATCCAATCTCTGTCTAGTCTTCCAGTCTCCACACAGCACTCCATTTGGAAGGCTATCCCACTCAGCCGAATTGGGGGAGCTCAGAGTTGAGACTGCAGATGTAGACAGGACCAGGCTAGCCTCTGGTTCCCCTGCACAATCGTGGCCACTTCCTGACCTCTGACCTCTGAGACTTAGCGTTCTCGTCTGTAACACGGGATCACAATTATGTCTACCTCCCACGGGAGTGTGACCTCCTTATGTTATCCAGTTGGAATACAAAGCTTTGCTGTTGTTGGAGCTCTGGAAGAATGATGTGTCCCCTCCCCAGAAAGCAGACTGTTTGTCCCTTTTCCCACCATCCCTTGTTGCTTTGCACAAATGACAGCAGTTCCCAGAATCCTAACTGGCTCCCCGATATCCCCCTCCCCGCCCCACCCCTCTTTTTATTGTCGTTGTGTGTGAGACATTTGTTACAGCAGATGTACTGATACTGATACGTTGTGATGGTCGTGTGGCCGTCAGGTCACCAGGGGGCGTCTTTTTGGTACAGGGTATTGGAGCCACATCCCAGCCCCTGTGTTTCATTAGCGACAGGGTCTCCCTGAGTTGCTGAGGCTGGCTTTGAACTCACGATCCTCCTGCCTCAGCCTCCCCAAACGCTGAGGTGACAGGCGTGGGCCACCGCACTTGGCTCATCTTTGTCTTGATGGTCGTGTGGCCACGTCTCTTTCTTCTCTGAGGCTCATATGGGGGCTTCATCTACTTGTCCTCACTACATCTGTGGCCTGCTTGTCATCCACCTGCTGCCTAAGATGTAACACAGTCAGGCCCATTCATAAGCTGGGGGTGGCTCATGATGGGTGACGGAGGAAGGCTGCCATTTGGCTGGCGAGTCCCCCCACCTGCCACGAGAAAGATGTCAGTCCCCGGGTGGATGTGGCCGTGGTCCCAGGTGCCCAGGAAGGAGGGACATACGATAATACTGACGCCTGAGCCCTGCCCTCTGCCGGGACCCCCAACCACTGGCAGCAAGGGCCATCCATCAAGGGACAGGAAGTGGCCACACTCTGCAGTAGGCAAGACCCCGAGCGCAGAAGGCCGGTGATGATTACCATAATGATGCTCTTCCCATAGAACAATGACCCGGGCGTCCAAAGGCTTTGTGGCTTATTTTACTGTTTCTGTTGTTCTCAAGCTACTGTGTGACTCGGGCTTTGATGTTGTCTTTATTAAAAAAAAAAAGAAAAATAGAAACAGTAGCCAGGCATTGTCACACCCATAATCCCAGAGACTGGGGAGGCCAAGGCAGGAGGATTGCATGTTTGAGGCCAGCCTGGGCAATGCAGTGAGACCCTGTCTTGGAAAGAAAAAAAAAAAGTGGGGGGAGCTGGGGATGTGACTCGGGGATAGAGTGTTCCTGGGTGCAATCCCCAGTGTCTCACCAAAATGCAAACAGTGCCAACGAGTATAGAGTAAGAACAAGGACGCTTCTTCTTGCACTCCTCATCCCGCTGTTAACAGTTTGGGGTCTGCTCTTCCTTCAGGCTTAAAAAAAAGTAATAGACTTTAAAATTTGGAGTGGTTTTTAGTTTGATAGAAGAATTGACCGGAAAGTACTGCTCCCCTATCCCCCTCCCCGCCCCTCTTGTTATTGTGGAGACATTTGTTACAGCAGACGAACTGATACTGATACGTTGTGATTATCATGGGAAGCCCTCGGTTTGCATGACGCGTCCTTCTTGGTCTTGTGGCTTCAGAATCCACCACTACAGAACCTCAGCCCAGTTCCTCAGCTCTCACGGGCTGTTTTATATTTCCTTGGTTTTTTCATTTTATTTTTGCAGTGCCGGGGAAGGAACCTGGTCCTGGAGGGCGTCTCCCTTCCTTCCCACCCTGCACCCCACTTCCTGCTTCCCCTTAGTAAGGGGAGCTGCGCCTTGTAACCAGGTGTCCAGAGCCCAGAGTGGCTGCACCTCCTCGTGTTTCCTTCCAGAGCGCTGATTCGGGTTGATGTCCATCCCCGTGGTGACCCTCCGATGGACCCAGCCTTGACCATTTCTTCAAGGGCTGCATTGAAGAACATCGGAGTTCAAGAGGCAGGAGGAGCAGGAGGGCTGGTGCCCAGACTGGGTGGCTTCCCTGCATCGGGGGCCCCAAGGGGCAAGTGGAGTCTCCCAAAGCTTGGGCTAGTCTGGTGCTCTGTCCCCATGGTGACCTTCCAGGTGCCACCAGGCAAGAGTCACTCCCTCTTAAAGTACTTCTGATGCAGAGGAAGCTCCAAGTGCTGGAAGGAGCCCCTGTGTACAGGGCAGGAACCGGGCCCAGAGAGAGGGAGAGGATTACTTGGGGCCACACAGCAAAGCTGTGGAGATGGGGGGAACTAGAGTCCTGGTCTCCGATTCCTGAGCCGGATCTCCTCTTCTTGCTTTGACTGCTCCCCTGTCCCTCTCTACCAAGTGGTTCCCCAAGGGGTCCCCGGCTCCTCAAGGTGAATCTGGAAGACAGAAGAAATCAGGGAAGGTTCTCTGGGCAGCAGGCGGAGTCAGCGGGGCTGCGGGGACAGAGCCCGCACAGCGGGGCAGGGGCTCCTTTCTCATGTAAAGCCGCATCTGCAGGTGGCCACCTGGACGGTACCAACCTAGGGGCCTGCACTGGTGCTGGGCCTGACCAGGGCTCCGCTGAGAGCATTCGAGCATGTGACCTGGTGTCCTGGGATCTCCTGGATCTGTCCTTGGACCTAGCACCCTAAGGGCTGTCCCCTCAGGTCCCCATCCAGCTCCAGTGCCTTGGCGGCAGGCCACGCCTCCTGTGCCCAGCCCCAGCTGGCGGCTTGGCCCTCTGCCTGACAGCTGGCACAACCGTGCCTATTCTGGGCCACCGCGAGGATTTATTCTGCATTTTCGGAGCATATTGGATTCATTCATTAGGCGGGAACGGCTGCTCTGGGATGTAAACAATTATAGTTTTTTTTACAAAATGAACTCCCCTAAGTGGCCGAGGCTGGAAAGGCAGAGCTCACAAGCAGCTCAGTGCCTTGGAGGGTGGTGGGGGGACAGCTGGGGGTCTTGGGGCTCAGAGCAGCTGGGCCACTCCCTTGCCGGGTGGCCCCTGAATCTCTTGCCTTCTTTTGTCTCTGTTTTCCATAAATACCAGTGGGAGGTGGCTTCCATTCTGTGCCTCCCGTGTGCCAGGTGCTTTGCTTTGGCCATTTCAAAGTTGCTGTGGCGTAGGGACCGTCACCCCGCTATAGAAGAAGAGACTGAGGTTCAGAGAGGAACCTGCCTCATGGGGTGAATTGGTGCTCTCCAGGGTTCCCTTGCGGTCTAGGTCATCAGAGTCTCCATTAGCCTGTCATTGGAGGAACAGGACAGCTCAGGGACCAGGCGCAATGGTGCTAGTAATCACGTGCTGACCAGGGAATCCCAACTGCCGACGTTTACCAAGAACTCATTCTCTACGGGGCGTGATGGGTGCGTTGTGCACAGACCCTCCCACGTGACTCCCGTAACCCTGCATGGCAGCTAGTCCCCTTGCTCAGATGAGCAAATAGAGACCTTGGGAAGCCGAGGAAGCTGGCTAAGGTCGCGGGGAGGGATGGAGGCCGATCTGGGCCCAGGGCTTCTGTCTTTGAAATCCGCAGCCTGGCTCCTCACTCACGGGTGTCTCAGATAAGTGGAGTCAGCTCTGGGTCCCTCGGGCCGTGGATCACCATGGAGAGGCCACCAGCTTGGCTCAGTGGTGGCTGGTGACGCCCCGCTTTCCCTGCGCCACAGGTTCCGCCTCAGGGGAACCTCTGAGAGCCGATGGCCCCCACCCAGGTGCCTCAGTGAGGAGAGCTGGGACGGGGCCTGGCCGGGCTGGGCGAGTCCTGCCCCCCGCCTTGCTGGCCGGGTGCCCTCAGCACGCCACTCCTGGACCTGCTGCCTGTCCCACCTGGTACCTTGGATCCTGTAGTCACCCATGTGACACCTGCCCACCGGGGTCCTCTGAACCCATCTGCTCCTCAGCTTGTCATGGGCTTGGGGACCCTCCCAGGCAGCTTCACGTCATTGTTTTGTTCCATCCCCAGAGTGACCCCATGGGAGAGGCGCTGCCCCATTTTACAGATAAAGAGACTGAGGTTCAGAGAGGTGACACTTCCTGTTTGAGGGATCACAGCCAGACGGAAATTCTGTGGGGACCTCCAGTTGAGCCGTGCCCTCTGGCTTCTTGACCAAGTCAGTCTGGGAGACACCCCCACCCCACTCCCTTCCTGTAGCCATCCAGGGCACCTGGGTAGGTCAGGGTTCTGAGAAGTCCTGCAGGTGGGAACCGGGCTGGGTCCTTCCTTGCAGGACTTCGCAGTCTCCAGTTGCCCCACTCGACCTGCCCCTGCCCTGGAATCTGCTTTTCCCAGGACACTTGCTCAGAGTCCCCAGAACATTTTCTGAACCTTTGATCAGTGGTACCTGGAAGCCTCCTAGTGGGACCACATTAGCATTCTGCACACACAACCTCCAAGAGTCTCCAAATGCACTCCTTGGGGGCAGATTCTGTCCATTGTCATTCTGATTTTGCAGAAGAAGAGATGGAGGCTCCAAGTGGATCCCACTTCCCCAACATCCCATGGCTTTCAGCAGAGGAAGTAGGGTTTAAACTAAGCAGTCAGCTCCTGAGTGCTGCCTTTCCTTGAGGCAGCCACTGCCTCTGCGGCTTATCTCTTTCCTGCAGGTGGTCTCCGTCTTCACCGCCTGGGAATTGGAAATCTCTGTGTGAGCAAATGCGAACCAGATGCGCCAACATTATAAATAAGTCACATAACGTTGAGTGATTCAGGGCCGCCCAGCTATTGTTGGGAGGAGAAGTAACTTGGTTATTAATAAATGCAGGAGGCCACGGTAATTGATAGCGATTGAACTCCCAGTGTGCAGCTAAAACAGCCAGTGTCTCTCCCTCTGTCTGTCTCTCCCCCTCTCTCTGTCTCTGCATTGATCATAAAGGGGAAAAACCTGCTTTTTAGGTGGATTTGACATCAGAACCACAGCTCCACGCCTTCCTGTGTTCCCCCATTTCCTTCTCCCATTTGCACAACTTTCTCCTTTGTTCTCTTTTCAAATCCCACTCAGGCTCTTGGTGACCAATGGCTGTGGGCAGGTGACTCTGAGGCGATTTCCCTGCGTTGCCTTAGGTGGGGCTCTCTCAGCTCGGGTCTAGCTAGGCCAGAGCTTCCCCTCCCTGGAGATCACAGGATATGTTTTCAAGGCTCTGAGAAGTCCTGCAGCGTTGAGACCCCGCCACCCATGCCCGTGACCAGTGGAGGTGATGCAGGGACCGTTCATTGTCCCCTCCAGACACTGGGAACATTCTGGAGGATGACCCCTATGACAAGCGCTTTAATCTCTGGCCCCCTTCTGGGTGGCCACCCTGTCCAGCTCCACATCCCCGTTCCGACCCAGGGGTCATTGGCTGGGTCCTGCTCTTGAGAGGTCGACCCCTGAGCCCCACCCCCAGACCCTCTGGGTATTTTATTTAGAGACTGGGTCTCCCTGAGTTGCTTAGGGCCTCGCTGTGGCTGAGGCTGGCTTTAACCCACGATCTTCCTGCCTCAGCCTCCGGAGTTGCTGGGATGACAGGTGTGTGCCACCACGCCCGGCTCTCTTTTCCAAATCTTGGAGGAGACTGGAAGGGAAGTGACCTGGGCCATCCTTGGTGACAGCTACCCATTCATCCACAGATCCCTTCATTTCACTGCTCACTTTACAGAGGTTGTCGAGCCTTCCTGATATCAGGGTTGATCCAGGATGTGGGGAGGCAGCCAGGACTGTTAGGTGGGTTTGAGGTGATTAAGCAACACGTGTCCGAGAAAGAACCACCTATCAGGCGCCGACACAACGCCTGTCAATCAGCAGGGGTCTCCTGGCCAGTCCTGGACCTTAGCCAGCTCCCCCCACCAACCCCAGTGGGCCTGTCCCAACCCTCTCTTCCTACCCAAGCCCAATAAAAATTCCAGTCCAGTGGAGCCCCACCTTCTCCTAAGACCCTCTCCCCTGCTGGGCTGTGCTGGCAGGACACATCTCGGACAATGGATGGAAGGGAATGTCCCCCTTCCATCTGCAGGGATCAGAGAGCCCTCTTCCTTGTGGGTCTTCTTTTCAGAAATAGCAATCGCGGATATCCGTCATGACTGTGTCCAGGAAGGCCCCTGCTGTTGGGATGTTGGGGACCCTATTTTAGAGAGCAGCGGTGGAGGGTGGGGGGACAGGAATACCCACCTAGAAAGTTCCTTCCTATTAACTTTGCTTTCAGTCCCCAGCTGGGGACAAGAACATCTTGTTCGGTGGTAATGACCCGGGAGGCCTCTGGCGTTACCTGCTAATCTCCCTGACAGAGAGAACGGACGGACGGCAGGCACAGGTGACAGATCTAATTAGAATCTAATGACATTTTGGTGCTTGCATTGTCTTTATTTCTACATTCTCTTGCGACAGGTGATAATGGATTCTCATTTAAGATATCACAGTAACATTTCAGTTTGCAATGTATTCATTTAAGAGAAGGAGATAAGTGAGTCCGTATTTAAAAAAAAAATGTCTGTTGGGTCATAGCTTAGGACACACGGCTCCAAGATGGCATTTGAAGGACTGATTTGGTTAAAGGAGGTTAGTAGCTGTCTGCTGTTCTGGTGACATCTCTGAGTCAGTTTTCACACTCTAGGACTCTTGGGAAGATTTAATAGTAACAATGTGTCAAAATGCATCCTACTGTCAGAGTAACTAATGAGAGCAGATTTAAAAACTGGAAAAAAATGAAAAAAGATCTAATAGTAATAATGACTAATTGTGGCTGACACATGTCCAGCTTTCCCATGTGCTGCTCAGGACACTCTAGCACACGCTCTGCAGCTCCAAATGGGAGCTAAGTGGAGAGGCCATGTTAAACAGGAGACATAGGAACATAGGTCCTTCTTGCCCCCCCCTCCCCCACCACCTACACCATCACCACCACCACTATCATCATCTTCTTCATCATTGTGAAGGAGGTAGGACTTCTCGATTTTCCCTCAGAGTGTGAGTGTCATCTCTATCAAGTGGAGCTCAACTCTAAAATAAGGATCATAAAAATGACGCTTTTGTGGTGACCAGTGCTGAGTAACTGGCGTGCTGGAGGATCCCGGGACTCAGTGGTTATCTGTGACACCTTCAGTGACGGGTGGCGCTGTAGTCTCTGACGAAACCTTCCTTCTAGATCCCCAGTCCCCAAGGCTGTCTCTTCAGGACGTCTTTCTGAAGAACAGGTCCTCTGTGAGCCCCTGGGTTGGACAGGGACCCTCTATGGGCAGCTGTTATTCTTATTTCAAGGAAGGAGACACATTTGGGAGCAGATAGGAGCCGGGAGAGCATTTTTAAAGGATGGCACTGATTGACATTGATCTTAGTAGATCATTTAATTCTATTTTGATCACAGAATCAGTCCACAGCCTCTCTGACAACCTGGAAACCCTGGATCCCCTTAGCCAGTTATGACTTAATATGTGGCCACATTTCCTTTTCTATTATTGTGGCAGCAGCTTGGGATGATGGATGGCAGCAGTTTGGGGTGATTAACTTTGCCATCATCCTCAGGTAGTTCTCTACTCTGCTTTTCACTTAACATTCAGCAGTGGACATTGTTCACATTGTTGCCGATTCTGGATGGCCTCATTACCCCATAGCATGGCTCGCCACCGCTTCTTCAGCTCCGTCTAGTTTCCCCCTCCCCTGATGGGCTCTAGACACACTGGCTTTCCTCGTGTCTCCCCAACACACCATGCTCATTTCTACCCCAGGGCCTTTGAACCACCTGCACTACCTATAAAGCACTTCCCTGGTTCTGTATGTGGCCAGCTCCTTCTTACCATTCACAGCCCAGTTCCATATGTCTCCCTGTGGCCATCCCAAATGGATAATGACTCCCTCAGTCTCTCTTTCTCTCACCACCCTGTTTAGTTTCTCCTTGCAGGGTGTGTGTGTGATAATTTTATCATCTGAGGTCATCCTATCCGTGTGTCTGTCTTGTTTACCTATTTGTCTCCCTGCTCCTTGTCCACTCCCTCCACGGACTGTGTGCTCTGTGAGGATGTCCCTATCTATTGTGTCTGTCATTGATCTCCCTGTGGTCAACATAGGTCTGTCACATAGTAGGAGCTCATAAATAAGCATTGGAGAGATGGATGGCTGGATGGATGGCTGGGTGGAGGGTGGCAGGGGGCTGAGGCTGGGTGAATGGGTAGATGAATGAGTATGTGGGGGAGGGGACACGTCATTGTTTACCTACCACAACCCAATTCCACACTCACAGTGCCTCCCCTTGATTTGTTTTTTGGGGGGGTGTACTGGGGATCAAACCCAGGGATCCTTGACCACTGGGCCACATCCCCAGCCCTGTTCTGTGTTTTATTTAGAGACTAGGGTCTCACTGAGTTGCCTAGGGCCTTGCTAAATTGCTGAGGCTGGCTTTGAACTCACGGTCCTCCTGCCTCAGCCTCCTGAGCCGCTCGGCCCCCATGATGTCTTTAATTGCCTTGAGAAAGTGAACCGGGCAATGGGGAGGAAAGAGGCCGGGCCTGCCTTTGGGGAAAGCTGACCCTGATCTGGAGACTACACCCCAGGGGGGCCAGGTGGGGCCCTTGTTTGGGGTCCTCCCAGTGGGTTCCCGGAGGTGGAGAGGTGGCAAGGCTCTCTGCGGGCTCTGAGGTGTCCAGCCTCCTCGTGCCTGGACTCAGGCCACGGTGCCCCTCTTGTCCCCGTGCAGTGGGCCGGAAGCAGTTCATGCGTTTCGAGTGGGCGAACCACGCAGCCGCGGCCCTGGGCTGTGAGTTCGAGGAGCTGAACACGGCCACCTTCAAGCACCACCTGCGGCAGATCATCGAGCAAGTGATGTCCAGGCCCAGGCCACGGGGACTCGAGGAGGAGGAGGCCAGCCCAGGTACTGCGCTGTCACCTCTGTGGGTGTCCAGGGTGTCCTCTGGCCTGCCACCGGGCACCCACAGCCTTCTTTCATTGGCTCATCAAGAAATATCGAAGGTCCCCTCTGTGTCCCTGTGCCAGGAGCAGGAGTGGCAGGTTCCCACCTGGACAGTACCTAGCTCTGCCCAGCGACCGTGAGGCTGCCATGTCCTGGGAGCGGCCCGGGCTGGGGTGGGGACTCTGGGGGCAGCGCCAAGGGGCCATGCATTCCTCTGGATGTCACAGGAGTTGAGCCCTCACTGTGAAGGGGGAGGTGGCCTTTCTCTGTGGAACAGAGGCCAGGCTGGCACTGCTGAGCCTGGGGTAGAGGTGGCGCTCAGGGGACCTGCTCCCTGCGGCCTGGGAACTGGGGTTTTACTCTCAGCCACCAGCAGCTCCGAGCCGCGGGCAGGGCTGGTGTGCCAACTCCTTCTGTATAAAGCTCAGCCCGGGAAGGTTGGGGGTGTGTGGGACAAGGGAGCTGGTGACAGTCACGGGGCAAGAGGGGACAGGTGGTGGAGAGGGGACACAGCGCAGAGGCTGAGGCCAGTTTACTAGCTGAGGTGACAGCAGGAACCCTAGGGAAAGGGAGGGACCGAGGACGCCTTCTGCGATGGCCAGGCGGGCCCATGCTTTTGCCTGGTGGCACCGGGAGAAGCCCGGGAGGCCAGCGCTCTGCAGCTCCTGGGGCCGCGGAGCCCGGGGTCTGCAGCTCTGCCCACCAGACGCCCTCCTGCAGACAGGGAGCGAAGGCGGCCTCGGGGCTCTCAGTCCAGGGGCCCCTGAGGACCCTCTAGGAGCAGCTCTCCTCGGGACAGTGGCAGTGTCTGAGCTGTGGCTTCCTCAGAAGTCCCCTGGGTCCTTGCACAGATGCACAGCCCATAAAGGCACCTGGATGTGCACAACACACACACACACACACACACACACACACACACACACACGCTGCTTGGCCAGCCTGAGCTGACCTCTCAGGGTGAACGCGGAGCAGGTGGGGGGGAGGGGCGGCTGCGGCTTTGGAGAGATGCTGGGAGGCTGTGGGTTGCCTAGCAACCGCCCAGGGAGAGGTGGAGGGGAGGAGGGCAGGCAGCGCTGGGGCTGCTGGACGAGCAGAGTGGCCCCCGGCACCCACTCATGCAGATGTGGAAGCCGTGGCTTGAATTCTGCGGCAGGTGCGCGCACTCCCGGGTCAGGGCATGTCGTCCCCAGGCCCCGCTCTGCCCCCTTCCCCACTCTGACCCAGGCGGCCATTTTAACTTCACGCGCCCAGGTGAGTGGGTTGAAGGGCCATCAAGCCGTGGCTGTGATCACGGCCTCAAGCCCTCCCTTCCTCCTGAGGGTCGCAGGTGGAGTCTTCCTCCTCTCCACCTAGCCCCAAGCCGGGCTGTGCCTGAGCCCACTGCGGGCCTCACAGACGGTGGCTCTCTGCGGGCGCTCAAGGTGTCTCCAGAAAGTGATTCTCAGCAGCAGGGGGAAGGACCCGTGCACCAAGATATCTTTGTTTCTCAGAATGTATCATTAGGAGAAAAAAGCCCAGGAGTGAAATTACTAAGTCCCCCAGTATATAACAGGTGACAGTTACTGAAATAAAAATTGCCCAATTTCCCTCCAGAAAATAGCAGACATTCATCACGTTTCTACTACATGCAAGGTACAGAGGATTTAAAGGCCAAAAAAACTCAAGAGACAGTTCCTGACTTCAGGGCACTACCTTTCCTGGGGCACGAGGGGGTCCTCTCATGGGAGAGATACAGGTTTAAAATAACCACACGAGTAAAGACTATGCCATAGTTTGTGTAGTAAAAGCAGGACAGAGCTGGTGGCAGTCAACGAAGGCTTCCTTGAGGAGGTGACTGGGTTAGTCAGTTTTCTGTTACTATAGCAAAATACCTGAGCTAATGGAATTAAAAAGAGGAAGGGTTTATTTTGGCTTACAGTTCTGAAGGGCTTGATTTGTGGTCCTTTAGTCTCATTGCTTTTGGGCCTGTGATGGGGCAGCACGTCCACTCTCCCTTTCAAGGGTATGTCCCCTAGTAGGGTGTGGCAGCCCATGCCTCCATCTCAGCAACTTGGGAGGTTGAGACAGAAGGATCATAAATTTGAGGCCAGTCTGGGCAACTTAGGGAGGTCCTGTCTGAAGATAAAAATCAGGAAGGACTGGGGATATGGCTCAGTGGTAGAGTAACCAAAGTGCAGCAGTAAACACAACAAAATGAAATAAAAATGAGGCCCCCAAGCGCATGGCCTAGTGACCTGGAGCCTCCCAGTAGGCGGCGCCCTGAGGGCCCGGTCCCCAAAGTCCCAGCCCTGAAGTCCCTGCCCCCGAAGTCCCCGCCCCCAAAGGCCCCTCCCAAAGGCTCCGCCCCAGAAGGCCCCGCCCCCCGGAAGGCCCCGCCCCCTCCCACAGCCACCGTGGCTGGGAACCCACCTGTATCAGGTGGCCCTGGGGTGGTTCTGGGTCCCATCCCCAGCAGTGCCGTCCACGTGGAGCACTGGGGGTCACCTGGGGAGCAGCTTGGAGACCAGGAGGGCCAGGCGGTGCGAGACCCTGGAGTGCTCATAAATCACCTGGACCTTGTCCCAGGAGCTGGTGCTATTTCAACAGTGGCGCTGGGGAGGGGTATTTTCCAAGTCAAGCGACCCCTGCTGTCCTGTGGCAATGTCCTCGGCCCTGAAAGGTGGTGACAGTGGCCTGCCACCCGGTCCTCTTTCTGACTCCAGGGCTCAAGATGACGGGCGTGGAGTGCGTGGAGGGCATGGCCGGCGGCCTGTACCAGGAGCTCTTTGCTGCTGTCATCTCGCTCATCAACAGGTACTGTGGCCTTTGCTGGGGCACTGGGAGCTCCTGCACGAGGCAGGTTCGACGAGGGGCATTTCTGAGCTGGCCAGAGGGTTGCTGGGGTCGGCAGTGCTGGGTTCCGATTCCACCGTGGCCCCCTGCAGGCCTCTCTGACTTCCCTTTTCACATCTGTAAAATAGGTCTATACCCCAAGGGCATCAGAGGATTAAGGGAAACCAACAAGGAATTTTAGTTGTTGGCTGTAAAAAATCCAATAAGAAAAGCACATTGGCTGGGGGCGATGGCCCACGCCTGTCATCCCAGCAGTTCGGGAGGCTGAGGCAGGAGGATCATGAGTTCAAGGCCAGCCTCAGCCACAGCGAGGCCCTAAGCATCTCAGTGAGACCCTGTCTCTAAATAAAATACAGAATAGGGCTGGGGACGGGGCTCAGTGGTCGAGGGCCTCAAGTTCAATCCCTGGAATCCCCCCCACCACAAAAGAAAAAAAAAAGCATGTTGGCAGCAGTGGACGTGGACAGTGCCCCCAGCCTGTCCTGGGAACCCTGGGCCTGTCCAGCAGGGCTGAGGGACAGCAGGCGAGGGGAGGAAGCCCAGAGAGCCCCGGGAATCCTGGTGCAGGGACGAGGCTGCGTGTGGCAACAGAGTTACGGGGACCTCCGGGTTGTCATAGCCACGGTACCAACTTCCCCAGCCGCTGCGGCAGTCACTGCCATCTGGACCCCAGGCTCAAGTGGCTCGAGGTGCTTAGAGGGAGGATGGGAGGGGAGGAGACCGGGGGCAGGGAAAGGCCTCAGCCAGCCAGGGCGCGGCTTGGCCTGGTTCTGGAGCTCACATCTGTGAGGTGGGTGTACTGAGCCTGCCCGCACCTGGGAGGACCGTCCTCGTCTCCACCCACGTCCATGGTGGCTGCTCTCGCTGGCTGGCCCCGCCTTGCAGGTGGAAAACCTCAGCAGGGAGAAGGGAGAGCTGAGGCTCAGGGTCCCCCAAGCCCATCCTGCTAATGGTGATAATAGCAAATGGTCCCCGCCGAGCTCGGCACCCTGGCAAAGGCCGGCTCCCAACCGTGGACGGGTGATCACAGTCCTCCCTGCAGCCCTCTCCTCATGAACCCCGTCACAGAGGAGTGGCCGAGGCTCAGAGAGGTTGGGCACCTGTCCCAGGACACACAGCCCATCCTTGCAGAGCGAGGGTGGACACCCGCGTGATGGCTCCCGTGTCTTCCTCCTGCATTTTGATGTGAGCAAACCCCGCTCTGCCCGCCCTGGCAGACACACCAGGAGGTCCAAGGGGACAGCTTGAAAGAACCCTACTAATGCCCTCACGGGGTGAGTTCTTCTGTTTCGGTGTGCCCCTGGGGAAAGAGAGGGACGCTCTGGTCTTGATGTTGTCGCCCGCTTTCTGGGTGGCCTCCAGCCCGTCGGTTCTGCACCCTGGGCTGGTGGAGAAGTAAGTCACTGTCCTGGAAACTCACTGTCCCTGTGCATCACCAGGTTTTTTTTTTGTTTTTTTTTTGGCACCAGGGACTGAACCCACAGGAGCCTGACCACTGAGCCACCTCCCAGCCCGTTTTATTTTTTATTTAGAAACAGGTCTTGCTAAGTTGCTTAAGGTCTCGCGGAGTTGCTGAGGCTGGCCTTGAACTTGCGATATGGGATATGCTTTCTACCCTCTCCTTTCATCCTTGTGATCAACCTCCCTCCTCCCACCACTCTTTAATGGTTGAAGAAACCCATGCTCAGAGAGGTTAAGCCACTCCCCAAGGTCACACAGCCTAGAAGTGGTGAGCTTGGTTTTGAAACGGGTCTGCTGGATCTCCAAACCTGCCGAGCCTGCTGCTGCAGCCTCAGTTTCTCCGTCTCTGTGATGGGGCAGCAGGAAGCTTGGACCAGCAGGTTCTCAGAATCTGTGTTGTCTCAGGGCCTCCCTCTCCTCTCTCTAGATCCTTCTCCTCCCACCACCTCTCCATGGCGTCCATCATGGTGGTGGACTCCCCGGGCTTTCAGAACCCCCGGCATCAGGGCAAGGACCGGGCGGCCACCTTTGAGGAGCTGTGTCATAATTACGCCCAGGAGCGTCTGCAGCTGCTCTTCCACCAGCGCACCTTCGTGTCCACGCTGGAGCGACTCCGAGAGGTGGGACTTGGCCGGGGAGGGAGGGCGGCCCCTGCAGCGCCTGCAGCCCTGTCTGTCTGTGGGGCCGGCCAGTGCTGCAGCCCTTCCTCTCGGCCCAGCCTCGGGGCCTCCGCTGCTCCCTGTCCTACAGCCCGGTCTCCACCCGGAGCCTCCACCCTCCAGCCCCGACACACCAGGAATGTGGGCTTCCCGGGCCTCATTCCCATAGTTCTCCCCCTGGGGGGAACCTGCCTCTCCCCCCGCCTCACCAAGCTGAGCTGCTCCCCCCAGTCCTCATGGGCCCTGGCGCACCCCCCACGCGCCCTATGCGCCACTCTGGGCCACTAGGTGACGATTCCCAGCCCAGTGGGCGGTGCCCGTGCCCGTGGGCCAGCAGCTCCCCTCCTGGGGGACTTGGCTGAACGGCAGGGGAGGACCCAGGTCACCCGTGGCACAGGCAGTTGCTGGGTCCCTCAAGTCCTTCCACCGTGAAGAAAAAGGAGTGAAACATTTACCCGCGTCCCTGAGACTGGCTCTGAACAAGGGGCCTGCGGTCATCTCCTCGCCTTCCCGGGGCCTGCAAGTCCAAGGTCTAGGGCAGGCGAGTCTGACTCTCTGGCTAGGGCTGCCCTCGGCCTCCCGGTGGCCGTGAAGTCTGTAAGGAGGGACCCTGTCCCCACACGGCGGGAGGTAGAGGGCAGAGAGCCAGATGCAGGGGACACCCCTTTTATCAGGGTTTAGGCCCCAAAGGAGCCCTCCTGGCCTCATCCCCTCATAGAGGCCCACCTGTGGTACTGTCACCGTGTCACATTGGCCACTGCTTTTCAACACCCGTATTTTGGAGGGGGTGCCTTCAACACAGAAAAGCACAGAAGGACACAGTGTCCAGCCGTGAATTCTTCCAGATGCACATATTCCTGGGCCCCTCCCCCAGGGGACAATGGGAACATTGCAGGACCCCCGATGGCCACCCCGTCTCTACTCCTTCCTTCTCTGAGAGTGACCAGTTTGTCTCCGCTATGTGGCTCACAGCAGGATATTAGAAACACCCATCCAATGCCCTCACGGGATAGTAGCCATGGGAAGGATGGCCCTGTCTGAGGCTGGAGCCCGCGGGGCCACAGGAATGCAAGCAGGAGTTTGGAGAAGTCTCCATAAAGGGTATTAACAGGGTCTGATGGTAATTCTGTCACTTATTGGCTGTGTGGCCTTAGAAAAGTCGCTCACCCTTTCTGGCCCTTAATTCCTTCACATGGAAAAGTGAGATGATAACACTCCTCTGCCGTGACCCTTTGCCACAATAAGAGGCATAAGAACTGCCTCTGATGACAGCAGCCTTTTGAGACCCACAGGTCTCTGAGTTGGGTGGCTCTTCTGCTCTTGACTGGGTTATTATTATTCTTTGTTTTGGTGCCAGGAACATATAGTTAAGAATCTAGGGGTGCTTAACCCCTGACCCCCATCCTCAGCCCTTTTTAATATTTATATTTAGAGACAGGGTCTCCTTGAGTGGCTTAGGGTTTTGCTGAGTGCTGAGGCTGACTCTGAACTCACGATCCTCCTGCCTCAGCCTCCTAAGCCGCTGGGATGACGGGCGGGTGCCATTGCTCCCAGCTTGGGTTGGCAGTGGAGCTGTGATCAGATGTAGTTGGTGGGTGCCCCCCGGACGGTCTTCACTGAGCCCTTTTGTACGTCTGGGGGACTGTTGACCTTGAACTGAGACCTGTCCCTGCTCCCTGAGAGCCTCACCTCCAGCAGGCCCGCCCAGCAAGGTCATGGTGTTGGAGAGAGGTCCCCGCCTGTGAGCCCATGGGCATGGGGCCCCCTGAGGCCAGCTTGGAGCTGACTCAGGGTCACGACTGCTGTACTTGGCGGGTCAGACGGAGTCTAAGGAGGAGCCCTGATTCCAGGAGGAGGAACATGGGCTCCTCTTCAGGAGGAAGCTGCAAATCAGTCTGCAGAGAGCTTGAACCAGGCAGGGACACAGGAATCAAAACACAAAAAGCAAGCCACTGTTGCCGCACCCCTTCAGGTGGCTGTTTGGAATATCTATTGAAGCAACGTGGAGAGTGCCGGTCCGTAATCTCATATGTGGTGACAATGAGCTTCACTTATTTCTCATTATCAAAATCGTGCATGTGCCTTATTTTAAAGAACCCTAGGAAATGCATAGATCCATAAAGAAACAAGAAATGCAGTTTCCTTTAGCTCCTCCACCCAGAGGTGACCCTTTATCGTGGGCTGTCGTTGAACTCATCAGAGTCTAAATTTTTTATACAGTTTTCTCTGCAAATTTCTGATCCTCCTGTGCGTGTGATCTTGCTGTCCACTGTCTTTCCCACGGCATTACATTCTATTTCCTCACCTCATTTACAGATTTTTAGTAAATGTGCATTTCAGTGGTTATGTCTGACTCTTTATTAACTTTCCTTTTGACACCTGGGTGATTTCGAGGTGAGGATACAAACAACACTGTGTTGGACATTTGTGCCCAGCCCTGTCTGAGTGTCTGGTTACTGCTTTTGGTTTTTTTGTTTGTTTGTTTGTTTTGTTTTTGTTTTTTTTTTTTGGTACCAGGGATTGAACTCGGGGGCCCTCGACCACTGAGCCCCGTCCCCAGCCCTATTTTGCATTTTATTTAGAGACAGGGTCTCACTGAGCTGCTTAGGGCCTTGCTGTGGCTGAGGCTGGCTTTGAACTTGTGATCCTCCTGCCTCAGCCTCACGAGCCACTGGATCATGCACCACTGCACCCAACAATACAATTTTTTAAAATAATTTTTTATATAAGAAGCTGAAGCGACGTCCTCACTTCTTTTTCTGAGAGCTTTCTGCCCCTAACTTCTGCACCCTGTGGCCTGTAGGAAGATGTTCCTGTGAAGTTCGACCTCCCGGAGTCTTCCCCAGCGACAACGGTGGCCGTTGTGGATCAGAAGCCCTCCCAGGTAACAAGGGACCCCGCCACCAAGGTGGTCAGAGGTGACCAGCAGGTTGGAGCCTTCAGGCTGCTGGTTCTCCACACGGCCTGCACCTGGCACCCCCCCAGGTGCTGGGACACTGAGGCCCGGGAGCCACCCCAGCATCTGTGCTGATGGCCTGGGTGTGGTCCAGGTGACGGAGATGGAAAGGTGCTGGGGCCGGGGACCCTGCTCAGCTGTGTGTCTGACCATGGCCTGGAGGGGCTCAGAGAGGGAGCTTGGAGTCCTTTAGCTCTCTGTTCAGACAGAGGTTCTGGCCCAGCAGAGACTGGGTCCTGGGGAATGAAGAGTGAGAGGAGCACCCTTAGGACACACGGGGGTGCTCCACCTGCCTCCTCCCATCCAAACCCGCAGTGCTCCGTGATCTGTGTTGGCCCGCCCCATCCTGGGCTCAGGACCCTTTGATTGACGTCTTTCCCCTTTCTTTACCTTTGGATGGGACCAGCTCAGGCTCAGGAACCCTCCTGCCTTGGTCCTGACCTTGGTGACCTTGGGCACACCATGCACCTCTCTGAGCCTCGGTTTTCTCATCTCCAGAATGGGAATGGTTCCTCTGCGTGTCACTGAGATATGGCACTGGAAGCACCAGGCACAGGGGACGTGTTGGGGACATCCTGCCCGTGGCCCCTCTCCTGCCAGGGACACTGCAGGCTGCCCTTTTCCCCATGCCTTGTCCCCCAGGTCCAGGGTGGTTTCCATGCTGTCCTGTGGGCCACAGCAGGCTGAGCCTCTCACTCCAGGCCCCTCCCCCGTATGCCCAGGCCATGGCCACCATGCTGTGCTGCTTGGTGGTCACTCTCTGGCTCACCTCGCCCTCTCCTTAGAGGGGCCGGGCCCAGGAGACAAATCAACAGTGCTGGATGGGAAGGGCAGTGTGTCCCCTGGGGCCACTGGGCTGTGACATAGAGTGGCTACCTTCTGAGGATGGGCCAGCTGTCCATTTCAACCCCAAAGAAGGTAGCCAAAGGCTGGTAGCACACACCTGTCATCCCAGCAGCTCTGGAGGCCGTGGCAGGAGGATCCCAAATTCAAAACCAGCCTCGGCAACCTAGCGAGGCCCTGAGCAAATCAGCAAGGCCTGTCTCTAAATAAAATATAGAAAGGGCCTGGGACGGGGCTCAGTGGTTAAGTACCCTGGGCTCAATCCAGGTACCCTCCTCCCCGCTAAAAGAAGAGGAAGGGGCCAAGGTGAAGGCCCGGGATCCCCAGGGTCCAGCTGTAGCCGTCCCTGGGACTCCCCGTGTGGTCCTGGGGTGTGGCTCTGAGGGCTGTGGGCCAGGGTTTCCCAGCCAGGTGGCACCCCGTCCTGCTTGGCCTGTGCGCACCGTACTCCCCAGCCTTAGCCCTGACAGCTTTGCATCCTGGGAAGCCCCTGGGTCCTGGGCACTCGGGGTGGCTGGCCAGTGTCCACAGCCCACACCGTTTTTGGTCATGGCCTCTCCTGTGGGCCTCGGCTAAGCCTATGAAACTCCCTGGACCTCTGTGTCCCCCTCAGCAAAATGGCAGAGTGGCCTGTGGCTGAAGCTGGGGCCAAGTTCTGTGTGTGCGCTTTTGAATCAAGTTCACCTTCTCCTCGGAGATGTTCTTTGAGGGCGTGTGTGTGTGTGTGTGTTTCATTTATTCCCAAAACTTTAGTTTGGAAAAATACAAAAAGGAAGTGGCATGGGTGGAATCAATCCTTTCCTGCTTGGCTGTGTACAAATAGTCTAGCTGCCTCCCTCCGTCTAGAAAGACGCCGTTTACAGAACACTCACCCTGGTAGTGCCTCACTGCACCTCTCTGAGGAGGATATTTCTGGTCTCCGTTTTTTTCACAGGAGAAAATGAGGCCCAGAGAGGTACAGAAAGTTGCCCAAGGGTGCCCAGGAGGGAAAGGCAGATTCTGACTCCTTGAAGTGGAGAGGTGTTACCGTTTTGTGGCTCCAACACTGAAAGTTTGGGGACCCGTGGGAGCACAGGACAAAACAGGCTGTCCCTCACTGTCCCCTGGGTCTCCCATCAGGTCCACTTACCAGCTGGAGGAGGTGCCGAGGATGCCAGGGGCCTTCTCTGGGTCCTGGATGAGGAGGTCCGGGTCGAGGGCTCCAGTGACAGCGTGGTGCTCGAGCGTCTGCGGGTGGCCTTTGAGAAGGGAGCTGGAGGTGAGGGTAAGGAGCTGGCGGGGCAGGGTGCAGCTCGGGCGTGGAATCCATCAGCCAGGAGAAGCCCCGGCAGGGTGGGGCACTGCCGTGCGGAAGTGCGGACACACGTGCCCGGATGAGCTGCTGTGCCCCTGGTGCTCATCCATTGGTGTATGTGACAAGCGCATCAGCAGCCGCCCTGTGCTGGGCACTGTTGCACACGGCAGTGAACCAGACTGACGTGGCCTGTCATCCCATGGGCTCAGAGGCTGAGGCAGGAGGATGGTGAGTTCCAAGCCAGCCTCAGCAAAAGCGAGGCCCTAAGCAACTCAGAGAGACCCTGTCTCTAAATAATATATAAAAAGAGCCAGGGAGGTGGCTCAGGGGTTAAGCACCCTGGGTTCAACTCCTGAGACATGATGCAGGGAAGGATGGAGATGTCACCTGGGTCACCTGGGCTCAGGTGGCAGAGGCTCCTGTGGACCATGCACAGGCCTTGGTTTTGACCCTAGAGCAATGAGAGGCCCCAGGGTGTCTGGGCTGGGGGAGGTGTGGAAGGGTCATGTCTGAAGGTCCAGGCAGGCTGCAGGGGAAGGCCGCCAACCTGGGGGTAAAGCCCACAGCGTTTGGTGGTGGGTTGGATTGGCGGGAAGTGAGAGGGCGATGGAGGCACCAGGTGGGACCCTGGGATTGGACAGCTGTCAGTCCCAAGTTCAAGTTCAGCTGTTCCTGCTTCCTCCGGGTGATTCTGAGCCAAGCTCCCGTGGTTAGTGGATATGCTGATAAAACAGGGGGAGCCCCCAGCGCCTCTCTCCCCAGAATCTCCGCCATCGTGATTGAGTGTGTGACGTGCCAGGGAGCCACACCACAGGGGTAGCACAGGCAGGATGGGGGACAGTAATGTTGTCGGCAGTGAAGACGACGACCCTTCTGTCACTCAAGGGGTCCGAGGGGTACTGCGGTCCTCCCTGGAGATGGTGCACTGAGGGCTCGGTTGTGCCATCTGGTGTCATCCGCCTGCCTTTGGGGACAGATAGTCTTGTCTCCAAGACGAGGGAGCAGGTCTCTAGAGAGGAGAGACTGGTCCACGGTCACCCAGAGGAGGAGGTCGGGGCACATTTGAAGCTAGGCGTGTCTGGTGGAAGCTCTTGGGACCCGGATACACCAGGGCAAACGCATTCGGAGGCCTTCCTGGTCCCAGCCGGCGGTGGCCACTGGGACGTGGGCTCCTCCGCTTGCTGGTGCATTCAGCAGGTGCTTGTGGAGCTGCTGACGTGGAAGGCTCATTCCCCGGGGCGCATTCCCATCCTCCCCGGGGCTGGTCCTGTGGCAGGCATGGGGTGTGACCCCCGGACTCTGTTGGGAGGGGCTGGAGGAACAGGTCAGCAGAGAAGATGCCCAAGGATGAGCCTCGGGACATCCCAGCGTCAAGAGGTCCAGGCCAGCACCAGCCCAGGGGCAGTGGCACTGAGGGAGGCAGGAGGGGAGCCAGGGGAATATGACAAACTGGATGTCACAGGAGGGAGGGACTTGCTGTGGTGAATGCAGGTGTCAGGTCACGTGAGGCGCAGGCTGAGCGAATGTCCAACAGGAGGGGTCATGAGAAGCTGGGAAAATCCCTGTGAGCCCCTGATCTGGTGCCAGGAGAAGTTCCCATCCCATGTGACCATCTTATAATGACCAGCCTGCAGTGACTGTCCCATGGTGACCGGCTTAAGATGACCAGCCTGAGGTGACTGGTTGAGGCCTCTGTGTGGGACATTCATGGCAGAGTCCTGTGCCCGTCTAAAGAGGACATTTTCTAGGCAGCCGCAGCAGCAGCAGCTGACAGTTCCAACCTCAGAACTTGCTCGGGGGCCCAAACCCAGACTGCTCCCAGAGAGCCCAGCTCTGCCAAAGACGGGCTCAGTCGCTTCTGCCAGGTCGGGGGCATAGTGCCTGGGGACCCAGGAAGGTCACACCGTGGTTTTGAACTGTCCCTGCCCTGCAGCGGTCCTGCCACTTGCTGTGGCTGTGGCAGGGTCTGGGCTCTGCGGAGCGTCTGTCCCCTGCCAGCCGGGGCAGGAGGGCAAAGGGGTGGAGCCAGCTTCTCTCTGTAGAGCCCTAGTGTGGGCCCAAGGTCACGGGCCTTGCTGTGCCTCACCTGTGTCCGAGGCCCAGCCAGCGGCGGGTGGTTCCCTGCTCCCGTAGGTGGCTTCCCCCAGGGCCAGGCAGACCACCCCACCCCCCTGCAGCTGTGGGGTTGTCCCGTCTCCACGTTGGATGTGCCCAGGGAGACGGGTTCAGAATCGTCAGTGGCTTGGCCCCTCTCATGCAGTAACAATCGCTAGGGCCTCAGTTTTTCTCCAAGGCCAGGCCCATTGGTGCCCCGACCCTGTCTCTGGCCACCCGCTGTGTGCCTGTGTCTTCCAAGAGGCTGATGCCTGTTTACTCAATCGATGACATTCAAGACCATCTTAGGTGACACGCAGATAAATATTTTAAAAATACACAATAACTCTTTATTTCCATGGATATTAGAAAATCAATCTAACCTGCACATCAAACCTGCCACAGAACGTGTCTTTACAAAATGTAGAAACTTATAAAGATGGGTGTTGATTTAGAGAAAGCATTCAGTCACTCACAGCCTAGGTGACAGGGCGTACACGTGGCAGAACTTTTGAAGATCGTGTGTGTCATTGATGTTTGAGTGGACATAGGATCCTGGGTTTAAGAAGGCAGAGAGAGCCGGGCACGGTGGCCCACGCCTGTCATCCCAGCGGCTCGGGAGGCTGAGGCAGGAGGATAGTGAGTTCAAAGCCAGCCTCAGCAAAAGGGACGTGCTAAGCAGCTCAGTGAGACCTGTCTCTAAATAAAATACAGAATACAGCTGGGGATGGGACTCAGTGGTCAGGTGCACCTGAGTTCAATCCTCAGTACCAAAAAATAAAATAAAATTAAAAAAAATAAATAAAAAAGCAGAGGAGAAAAATCCCCATCGCAAATAAGGTGCATCAATTCCCCAATGCAGAAGAAGCGAGGTGCCGTGAACCCTCAGCCTCAGCTCTCTGGAAGCCTGCTAACAGGGAAAAAGGGTGTTCTTGGGGACGCCAGCTGATTGCAAAGTGTCCCCATGGGACCCCAACATTCAGGCCACCATGTCTGTCTGCAGGGACCTCCGCCCTGAGGACCTGTGAGCAGCCCCTTCAGTGCGAGATCGCCCACCAGCTGGGGCAGGACCCCGTGCGCTACGACCTCACAGGCTGGCTCCACAAGGCCAAGCCCAACCTCTCGGCCCTGGACGCCCCCCAGGTCCTTCAGCACTCAAAGAGGTGAGCCACCCGGGCTGGGGACGGGCGGGGGCATTGGAGGGCTGGGAATCCTTCCCCAGTGGGACAGCAAAGCCACACCAGCCCCGCGAGCAAGGGCCAATCTCCCAGAGTGCAGTGGTGGGCTGTGTCCCCAGGGCCAGAGCGACTCCAGCCGAGGAGAGCAGAGGCCTCCTGGGGACGTGGAGCAGAAGCTAACAGGCGGTGACTTCTTAGTTTGGCTCTTTGCCTTTTGTTAAGTGTCTGGGCGATGATGTGACTGGAACAGCTTTTATGGACATCCTAGAACTCGGGGGTCATAAAACCAAAATGACACGTTTTGTAGCATTAAAATAAAAAAAAGCTCTCTTGTCCCCTGGCTGCTCGTCCCAGACCGGCTGGCACAGCGCCCGGGTGATCTTGCTGTCATTTTGGAGTTAATGGAAAGTGCTTGTTCTGTGTATGCGCCCTGAACACCTCCCAAGTTCAGTGTCGCAGTCCTACAGGGGCAGAGCTTTAGACGAGGAAGGAAGGAAGGGCCAGGGCCTCGGGTGGACATAGCGGAGAGGAGGGAACCTGTCCTGACTGCCCTCTGGGCACCTGGCATCGGAACCTGTGCTTAGTAGACACCTCTTAATCCTTATCGAATGCACCGTATCCTTAGCCCATTTTACAGATCTTACTGAGCCCCAAGTGGTGAGATGAACTGCACTTGATCACACTGCTAGGAAAAATGGCCAAACGAGGTCTCAGCGGTCCTTAGAGGACTCCTTAGGATGTCATGGTCAGAGGGAATCGGAAACCCCAGGTCCAGCAGGGCTCGTGGGCATCCGGGTCCTGAAGACAGACCAAGGCAGGAGATGGGGCAACAGTAAGGTCAGCAGGTCCACTGAGGACTGGACAGGGAGCCAGCGGACCTGGTTAAGTCCCTTCCCGCCCCTTGTCATCCCTCCTTTCTCTCCTCTGGGCTGGTTTGGTTTCCTCCTCCATAAAATAGCACTGGACCCACCCGGTTAGGAGACTTGGCAGCTGAGGCAGAGCTTCAGAGGAGGTGAATGTTCCGATTCTGCTTCTGTCTTTCAAGCTGCATGACGGGGTGGCTTCGTCAGCTGGGAGATGGTGAGGTCAGGCCTGGCTGAGCGGATGGCTGTGGAGAGGTGGCTCCTCCGCCCGTCTCGGTGGGCTCTGCCTCGCCTTCCTGTGCTACAGTCCTGCGGCTCCATCAGAGTGAGCACTGAGCTGGGGAGGGGCAGACTTGATGGACAGATGACCTTCCCTGTGGCGCCGGGGCATGGGAAGGAGGAAGGGCACGGGGACGTCTTGGCCCTTGCATGAGGGTGACAAACACGCATATTGAGAGGGACCCTCTTAGAGGGTCTTGAACACGTCCTGGTGACCCTTCTGTGCACTGGTGATGTGGGGGGGGGGCAGGTCACTCACAAAACACACCACCTCCCAGTTCTGTCCAAATTGAAGAGTCTTTATTTAGCTGGCCGGCCACTGCTCCCCACGGGACCCATGACTGTCTCTGCAAGGAACAGCCCTGAGCCTGAGCATTTTAGAACTTTTTAAAAAATTTTTTAGTTGTAGATGGACACAATACCTTTATTTTATTTGTTTATTTTTTATGTGGTGCCAAGGAGCGAACCCAGTGCCTCACGCATGCGAGGCAAGTGCTCTACCACAGCCCCAGTCCGCATTTTAGGATATTTAAAGGCCAAAACCCACATCTGGGTTGATGTAGCTGCAAGCAGGCAGGAGCAGAAGCTGGATGGGCAGTTAGCAAGACAGTGCAATGGGGACGTTGGTATTTCCCAGGGTCTCTCCAGGTTGGCATAGCAACAAGCCAGCCGAAGGGAGGGGGTCAAAATGACCCTAGTTGAGTACACACTAGACAATGGTTACTAATGTCTAGGCAGTCAGTCTCTGACAAGGTACATCACCCAAGAAAAATGGAAACCAAAGAGAACACTTTTACATTGCAGAAGAATTGCCATTTTGTGCTGCCAAGTATCTTTGCCAGGTCCCTGTTGATGGGTACGGAGGCAGCTTTCCCTGGGAGAAGCGTAGAGTCTCGGGGTAAAATGGTTTGGTCATTGCCCAATAGCCTGGCCCACAACAGAGGGCAGAGGAGCTTTGTGTTTCAGAGTGTGACTGGGGCCACGTGCCCTGGACCCCCGGGACCACTGTTCAACATTCAGATTCCAGCCCCCTGCAGTCTCCAGGGGAGGTCCCCAGCTGCTGTGTAGCTGGGGAACTTTCTAGAAGGCCCTTACACATACTCAAGTTTCAGGACCATTGATTGGTCTGATAAAAGTCTTCGATAGCTGGGGAGTCAAGGTCCCCTGGAGAGAACAGGTGACGTGGCCAAGGTCACGTGACAAAACCCAGAGGTTTCATTTCAGTCCTGTAGACAGAGGAATCCACGTGCCGAGGTCAGGGCTCCTGTCCCTGAGCCAGCGGTGGCCCTCGCGCCTGGGCCCACATGCTCCCCTGCAGGCTGCTGGCCCTGGGGCCCCTTTCCACGTCCTGGTCAGACTTTCCTCCGAGTGTGGGCATCTTTGTGCATCCGCCAGCATTTCCCCTGCGCCTGTCACCTTTGGCGCCCTGGGCAACTCTCACGCCCTAAACAGTCTGCACGATCCGACTGGACGTGGGTCTTCAGGGCTGAGAGTGGGAGCCGGACTTTGGGGAGCTCTGGGGGGGTGCTGAATGCTTCCATCGGAGGAGGGTGGGGCACCAGCCCTCCTCTGGCTGCCAGTCCCCTCCTAAGGGACAGCAGGGTCTGTCTAGCTCTGTTTGTCCTTTAATGCCCAAACCAGAGGGCAGGTCAGTTCAGGATGACCCGAGCCACCCTTAAAGGCAGCGTCATGGTCATGGCTCTCAGGAGGCGTCGTGGCGGGGTTGCAGGGGAAGGGTCAGCTGCCTCTCAGGCGTGAGGCCGGGCACGCCACTGACCTTCTCTAGCAGCTCCAGAATCTGCCCGCTCAGCAGTGCACCCTCATTCATGCATGAAGCAAATAGTAAGCACCTGCTGTGTACTAGACCTGTTCTGGGGATGACAGAGGTGGCGTGCCCTCTAGGACAGAGGTGGCTTGGTGGCTTGCTGAGGTGTACAGGTGGCAGAGGACCTGCAGGAGGACTGCTCACAGGGAGGGAGGAGGGCGCATTTGCTGGTGGCAGGGAGGCAAAGGCTCGGTGGCGAAGGGACAGTGCAGGTGCAAGGTGAGCCCTTCCTTTTGTCCCCACCTGGGACAGGCTTCCCCGAGAGCCCCCTGAAGCCCGCTGTGTCGTCCTTCTGCCCACAGGGAGGAGCTGCAGAGCCTGTTCCAGGCGCGGGCCAAGCTGCCCCCCGTGTGCCGGGCAGTGGCGGGCCTGGAGGGCACCTCGGAGCAGGCGTCGCTGCGGAGCCGCGTGGTGAGGAGGACCTTCGCCAGCAGCCTGGGCGCCGTGCGGAGGAGAGCCCTGTGCTCCCACGTCAAGCTGCAGATGGTGAGTGGCCTCCAGGGACCCAGGTCCCTACCTTCTGTGGGAGGTGGCATCTGCTGACAGCGTCCCCCACCTCCCCACCAAGCCTGGGGGGTGGCAGCACCCTGTGCCCTGCAGGGAGGAAAGGGAGGCTCTACCACAAAGAGACCTGGCCACGGCCACTCACCTGGGAGGGGCAGATCACGGCCTCGCGGCTTGGCACAGAGGGGGGCCTGGGAGAGTTCCCGGAGCCTCGGATGCTCCCCCGGGACGGTGACCCATCAAGCCAGCTCCACCTGCCCTTCCTGCCAGGAGGCTGTGGGGACACCAGCTCTGGGTGACCACATTTACCTAGGCTACCGTGTCAACCCATTAACCCACCAGAAGATTTGACTGGGCAGCAGTGTGTCTGAGCCAGTCCAGCTCTTCTGCTGCTGTGATCCCTGGGGCCACTCGATGGCCCTCTGTGCCTCCGTTTCCCCATGGATCTCAACGGTGGCTGCTATGAAGTCCTCTTATGTCTCCTAAGTACCAATCGGGATGGTGGTATAGGACACGGGGCCCCCAACGATGCCCCCAACAATGTATGTTGGGGGCATGTCAGGACCTCCTGTCCACCTCCCCCGAGACCAGGCATCCCTGACCCCTCCTGTGGGCTTGTCCTAGGACGCTCTGGTCAACCTGGTGAAGCGGTCCCGGCTGCATTTCATCCACTGCCTGGCGCCGACCCCGATGGTGGAGAGCAGGGGCGGGCAGGGCTCTCCCACACCACCGCAGCCTGATGGGGACCAACCCGGGGCAGACCAGCCCCTGTCCCTGGACATCCCGGCACTCAGGGTGCAGCTGGCGGGATCACACATCCTGGAGGCCCTGCGTCTGCACAGAACAGGTGAGCGGAGCCTCGTCCCTGGTCCCTGTTGCTCCCCTGTCAGGACAGCGAGTGTCCTTCCAGGCTGAGTAGGTTTACGGTGGGAGAGATCTGCACAACCACAGGGGTCATCTGGGATGGGATGAGGCGTAGGTCACACAGGGGTGCCTGCAGGAGAGAGCTTGGTGTTCTCCCCGGGGAGACCAGGGGCCTCCTGATGGGGTCTCGAACATCCAGAGTGGCTCAGAGTCTTGGAGGCGGGGACAAGGAGCATCAGGGAGAAAATGAGCACCTTCGCAGGTGGGGGTGAAAGGGCGGGTGCTTCAGGAGTGGGGTTCACAGTGGATGGGCCGTGGGAGGAGGCTGGCAGTCGGCTTCCCCTGGTCCTGCTGGGGAGAGGATGGGGGTCCCCGGCGAGGCAGAGGTTCAGTCAAAGGGACCGAGTCCTCAGTTGGCCATTTAGCAAGCCTGCCTCGTGGTTCCACCACTGGCTGATCCTGTGAGTTGAGCTTGGTCTCTAACTTTCCTCTTCTCCTGGGCCACTCGGTCCCCAGCCTCCATGTGGGTTCCCCCCCCTTCCCTGTGACAGGTGGATGTGGGCTGGGTGTGGCCCTTTCTGCTGCAGAGGGTGGGTTCCTGGGGCTGGCAGGGGTCTCAGGTGGGCACCTGTTTGTTGACCTGCACTGTGGTCACTAACAGCGGCTGGGGGTCCGCCACCACATCCCCACCCCCGCATTCTTCACGGAAGCCTGGGCAGGGGAGCTGGGAACAGCTGGAAGCCAAGAGGAGACTCTCCCTCCCCTGAGTGCGCCAAGCACCATTGACTTTCCCTCCCACTGTGTAGCTGGAGGCGGAGGGAGGCAGATGATGTCACAGGGCAAGAACCAGACGGTCACAGCTGGCGGCTCGGCCCACAGCTCATCAATTTCTGCCCAGTGGCTGGCAGGAAGCACCGGCCTCTGCAGGTGCCCTGGGTCGTCCTAGGACCATTAGACTCTGTGCGTGTGTGCCAGGGTCGGTGTCCCTTCCCCAGGCCTTGCTCCTGCTGTCACCATGGGTCTGTCCCCTCCATCGGCACAGCCCAACCCAGACGGGGTGAGCTTTCCAACCAAGTGAAGGGTGATGGCTCATGCTAGGGCTTAACAATGCCTGCTTCTCTGTCCTCCTCCCTCCCTCCTCCTCCCTCCTCCCTCCCTCCTCCCTCCCTCCTCCCTCCTCTCTTCCTCCCTCGTCTCTTCCTCCCTCCCTCCCTTCCTTCCTTACCTCTTTCAAACCCACACGAGTCACATCTGCATGGCTGCAGAGATGCATGCATTAGATACGTCTAACTGAGGACCGGGCCTGCGTGACGTGGCCACAGCTGTCTACACATGTGATGAGGCACATACATGCTACTTCCTGAGCACTTACTATGTGCGAGGGACTTGTGGTCACACACGTTAGATGAACTGGTTCCCGCAGAGCCCTGGGCACGGTGCCTGGAGTGTACTTGGCCCTCTGTACCTATGGGTTTCTCGTCTCCAGGGATTCGACAGTCTCAGGTTGGAAGTGTCTGGGAAAAGACTGCACCTGTACTGAACATGTTCAGGTTTTTTTTCTTGTCATTATCCCCTGAACAACAGAGTCTAACAGTTATTTTGACAGCCTTGACATTTGTTGGGGATTATGTCATCTAGAGATGATTTAAAATAGATGGGAGGAGGGACAAATATGAGAGCATTTGACATCAGGGCTCGAGCCTGCGTGGAGTTTGGTATCCACGGAGGGTCCCTGCACCAATCTCACTGCAGATACCAAGGGGTGACCACCGTGTAGTAAGTGCTCATTAAACATCCCCTAAGGTCCATCCTGGTGAGTCCAGCTCAGGCTCTAGCATGAGGTGGCCTGGGCTGCTTCTGCTGCTACCTCTCGGCAGCCATGTGACCCCAGGCAAAATCTGTAGACAAACTTCTAGTTCCTCCCTCAAGAGACTTATCACAAGAGCTGGTTACTGGTGAGGGGAAAAACTGAGAGGGGCTGGATATGGGGGAGCAGTGACACGTGTTAGCCACCAGCTGTCCCCAGCATGCTCCATCCCCACAGTGACCATGAAGCCAGGTCAAGCTGTTCTCATGCATCAGGTTCAGAAATGGCATCTCCCAGAGGTGGCATCCTTTTTCCTAGTCTTGAGGCTAATGAGGGCAGACGTGAGACAGGAGTCCAGCTAAGTCTGACCTAAAAGAAAAATGCAGCTGGGTGCAGTGGCACACACCTGTGATCTCAGTGGCTGGGGAGGCTGAGGCAGGAGGACTGCAAGTTCGAGGCCAGCCTCAGCAACTTTGCGAGGCTCTGTCTCAAAATAAAAAATGAAAAGGGCTGGGGATGTGGTTCAGTGGTTTAAAAAAAGAAAAGGAGAAGAAAAAGAAGAAAGAAAACTTAAAAAAAGAAAAATGCAGGTTATAACCCCCAGTTCCTGTCTTCATGTCTTCCGTGTCCTTCAAAGCCCTCCAAGGCCCCTCCTCCTCCCCAAGAAGGCCTCCTGGATTGGCCATGGGCGCTGTCCCTCCTGGCCTGTGCATTTGTCTTATCATGAAGCCTCAGACGTGGAGTGGACCTCCCCAGACCTCTCCAATGCAAACGCTTTCCAGATCTTTCCTGAGGCTCCATAGTGTCGCTTGTACTCAGGGAGGAAACCCTAACCCTTGAGACCTCAGACACGAGGCCCTGCCCCTGCTTATCCCTGGATCCT
Source organism: Marmota marmota marmota (assembly GCF_001458135.2). Classification (NCBI taxonomy): domain Eukaryota; kingdom Metazoa; phylum Chordata; class Mammalia; order Rodentia; family Sciuridae; genus Marmota; species Marmota marmota. The sequence goes on along the minus strand of NW_026000130.1, from coordinate 3,512,230 downwards.
CTTTCCTGAATTGCTGTCACTGCCCAGGTCACTATTTTGAGGATCTGGGTGACTTTCTCTGGGCCTCAGTCTCCCCACTGATCAAATGAGGGAAATGATAAAGGTCTAAGTGTCGGTGACACAGGAGGTAGTCACCCTGTGTGTGACGTGCGGCAGCCCTCAGGCAATGCGGCGGTGGCCGTGAGCGTGGCGCAAGGCCACTCTGCCCACGCTGGGTCTTGGTGTCAGTTCCTGCTGCGGGGAACCTGCGTCCACTCCAGCCCTGGGAAGCCCACGGCTCCTCCGAAGCCTGACTCTAAGCCACGGTCTCTCCCGGTTCCCTCCCCGGTGTCCAGTCTGTGTGACAGACTTAAAGAGCCGCTGGCTGCTGCTCGGTGCCGTGTCCCCTGCACAGTCCCTGGAGAGGGAGAAAAGGGGGGGTCCAAGAACTTTCTGTGGTCAATGGAGTTTGGGAAAACCAGGCGCAGGGCCCCTCCCCACAGGAGCCCCCGGACCTTTGGCCTGGTGCTGACAAGGACCAGGACCCTCGAAGAGGAACAAGAGTTCAGCATTTAATAGGGGTTTGTGTTCTGGAAAAGTCCTTTAAATGAGCTGCTGAAGTCCCTGCCTGTGAGTCCCCATGGGACGGAGCAGCCGGGCTGGGTCCAGGGTGCTGGGCCTTGTCATTAGTGTTCTGTGACCTGTCCTGCCTGTGCCCTCCTCTGCCCCAGGCTTCGCCGACCACATGGGGCTTGCTCAGTTCCGCCGGCGGTTCCAGGCGCTGGACCCTGCGCTGCCGAAGAAGCTCTTGTCGACCTCGGAGGGAATGGACGAGAGGAAGGTGGGTCCAGCTGCGGGCCCTGGGGGGCCTTGGCTGGGGTCGGAGGCGCCCCTGTTCCCCGGGACTGCCCCGGGTGCACCTGGAGCAGGTGGGGACTGAGAGTGGCCTCGGGGGCTGTGCGGAGGGTGGCCTGGGGTTTGGCTCAGACTCCTGTCCCAACAGTGTCACTGGAGCCTGTCCCCACCCTAGGATGTCCCTCCTGAGACCTTGCGTTAGGAAGTGCGGAGAACTGGAGTGTCAGGCTGTCCCAGCTGAATGGGGTCCCAGTGACGTGAAAAGCCATCATTTCTAAGGGGCACTCCCACCCTGCACCCCAAGATGGCCCACAAAAAGAGGGCTTTCGGGTCCAGAAGGCTCAGGAAGTGTTTTGCACCATCTCCCTGCGTCCACCTCCAGGGTCCATCTTCCTGCCCCCACTTCCTCGTCTGGAACACAGGAATGACAATGACAATGACGCCTGCCTGGCAGGCTGTGGTGCAGGTGACGAGCTCCACACAGGGCCTGACCTGTAGTAAGGGGTCAGCATAAATCACTGCCATCAACACCAGCAGCCTCTTCCACGGCCAGGGTGGGGGCCACCAAGCCACACACTCCATTCAGAGCCATGTGGAAATGTCACCTCCCAGCGAGTGTGCCCACGCGAGTCTGAGATAGCTCGGCCATCCTCGAACAGGAGCTGTAAGGCCAGAGGGCCACAGGGCCACGGCTGGTAGAGGTCTTGACTTGCGTCTGCAGTGGGGACAGGTGGCCTCCAGCAGGCAGGACGGCGCCCTCTGCTGGGAGCTGGGGTGTGGTTCAGGGTCCCCGCTCACTGGGAGAGGCCTCAGCGGACTCAGCCTTTGGGGGCAGGACTGTCCCCTCTCATTTTGGAAGCCAGGAAATGCCAATTGGCTTAGTGCCACCAGCCACTCACTACCAGTGATCTCTCGGGCTCTTTGTCCTTGGTCTGGCCCCTCAAAACTTGGTCACCAGGCAGAGGGTCCCGAATGGGGCCAGTGAAAGGGTCCTGGTCTCTGGGGCTGTGGAAAACGGGGCAGGGGTGGGCGCAGGGAGTGTCCGCGGGCCGTGGGTGCAGCATATGGGAGCGTTTCTATTCTAGACGACTCGGCAGGTTCCAGTCACAGCCAAGCCGGAGCCACCTCCGTAGTCACCGGAGTCCTCGGAGAGTGGAAAATTCCAGGCAGAGTGACTGTGGCTGGGGGTTCACTTCATATATATATATATATATATATATATATATATATATATATATACTTGCTCCCAGATTTCATTTGCTGCAGCAGAGAATTTTGGTAGCAAAAAAGGAGACACCATCAACTTATGAAAAGGGGGATAAGCACTCATTTGTCGGGTGATGTGACCCGCCGTCCCTTGTGCCCCAAAGGAGCTCCGTGGGCAAACCAGCAGCCCCGGGTGCAGAGCACCTGACCCCGGGTGGACACGTCTGACCGCTGGAAGAGGTCAAGGCTGGCGGTAGGCACGGGGCGGCAGCAGAGGGAGCTTCCCGTCAGGGTGGACAAGGGGGACGTCCCCCTGGTCCTGGCACGTGGCATCTTCTCATGTCACCACCGTTTCCCAGAGGGTTTTGTTGCGTTGGCGCCCACTGGGGATTCTGTGTTCCCGAGGAGTGGCCCGAGCCTCTTACCACAAATGCACAAGCTCCATCGCCAAGTGTCACGCAGGAATGACGACGACAATGACGCCTACCTGTCAGGCTGTGGTAGAGGTGATGAGCTCGACACAGGGCCTAGCCCGTAGTAAGGGATCAGCATAAATCACTGCCATCAACACCACAGCCTCTTTCAGGGCCAGGGTGAGGGCCACCAAGCCCTCACCAAGCTTCATCGCCAAGTGTCACACGGTGCGAGAGGGCACAGTCCCCCACCCGAGCCAGTCCTTGGAAGAGTAAACCTCTCCACTCAGGGAATGGTCCCATGTCACAGCAGAGACAGCTGAGGCTGGGGCAGCCAGCTGGGTGGTGAGTGAGCTGGGATGTGAATGTCAGCTCCCAGAGTCCTTTCACCAGGGACCAGAAATAATAAAACCACATAGCGTAAACTGACCACCATGTTTAAGAATGTAGAGTGGTGGAATTGTGAGTGTTCCTCCTGATGGGTGACCGTCACCACCGTCCATCTCCAGAACAACTTCATCCTGTGAAACTGAAGCCCTGAACCTATGGAACTTTCCACTCCTTCCTCTCCCAGCCCCTGGTGCCTGCCATCTTACTTTCCATCTCTGTGGATTGGACTACTCCAGGTACCTCGGGGAATTGTACAATATGAACCCTTTGTCACTGCTTTATTTTACTTAGTTTAATGTCATCAAGGCTTATCCCTGAAGGATGCATCAGGTCTTCCTTCTTTTTTAGAGCTGAATAATATTCCACCATGTGTGTATACCTCATTTAACCACCTACTAGTCTGTCAATAGCCACACTGGTTGTTTCCATGGGTTCGCAATCGTGAATAATGAGGCTGTGAACTTGGATGTGACAAAGACCTCTTTTAGATCCTACTTTCAGTTTTTTCAGGTATGTCCCCAGAAGCAGGATTTCTGCATCAGATGCTAATTCTATTTTTAAGTGTTCGAGGAAATTCCAGTTTTCCACAGTGGCTGTACCATTTTGCATTCCCACCGATACCACACAAGGATCCCATTTTCTCTTCATCTTTGCCTTTGTCTCTCTCCCCCTTCTTTCTTTCATTTTTCATATTAGTCATCCTAGTAGACAGGAGGCAGCATCTCATTGTGGTTTTGAAGCACATTTCCCTAGTGATAAAAGATGCCAAGCAACATGTCCTGCCCTCAGAGGTTCGGACACAGTTCTGGATGGCACGGGCTGTCCATCAACATTGATTTACAGTAGTTACTGTTGATTTCATCCAACTTTAACCAAGTCCCTGCTTTTTGCCCAGCCCCATGCTAGAGATCCAGGGGTGATCCGAACCCAGCCCTGAGGAGAAGCTCTTTCCATACGGAGGGCGGGCTTGGGACAGCCCAGGGATCCACTGAAGCTTTTGATGCTTCCAATGGAGATGAAAGGAGTCCTAGGGACGGTGCCTCGGGACAGCTGATGCTTCCATTGAGCCTTGTGGGGTGATTTGGAGGAATCGAGTAAGAGAGAGACTTGGGGACATTCCCAGCTCAGGTGTCACAAGTGCAAAGACAGAGTCATGGAGGGTATGGATGGTTAGTGCAGCTGGGGCATGAAGGTTGCCAGGTGCCCAGGGAGGGGCCAAGGAGGCCATTGGGAGCAAATCCTTCTCCCTGGGAGAGTGTGAGCTTTGATTGACAGCTCGCTGAAGCCATTACATTACTACTTGGGCTTGCTTAAGCAATGTTAAAAGGGAAGTGAAGTCCACTTTGCCCATCCCATGGTCCTCTCCAGGGAGCAGGGTCTGCATGCTGACCTCTAGCTGTTCAGGACACCATTGGCTCTTTTTTTGGGGGGCAGACTGGGGATTAAACTCAGGGCCCTTGACCACTGAGCCCCATCCCCAGCCCTATTTTGTGTTTTATTTAGAGACAGGGTCTCACTGGGTTGCTTAGGGCCTCGCTGTAGCTGAGGCTGGCCTTGAACTCACGATCCTCCTGCCTCAGCTTCCTGAGCTGCTGGGATGACAGGTGTGTGCCACCCTGCCTGGCACCGTTGACTCAACCCCTGACTCTTCTAGACACCTAGGAACATAGACACCGAGACATCTAGGAACACTCTTCTAGACACCTAGACCCTCCCTCTCCTCTCCCCCTGGCTCCCAGTCCTCCCTCCCAGGTGGTCCAGCTTGTACCTTCACCAACACTGACCCCCACTCCCATGGTGCCGTGTCACACGTGCCAGTTAAGGACCTCTTTCAGCTCCCCTGGGCCACGCCCCAGATTCTGTCTCTTCCATCTCTGCTGCCAAAGCAGGAATTGAAATCTCTGATGGATGCAAGCAAACCCTGGGGCCCCCCTTCCCTGCAGGGTATCTGTAGCGTTGATTGATTTTTAGCCAACAAATTCTCTCTCTCTCTGGGCACTTGATCTGAGAAATATAGGCGAGGACTTTCAATTCATCTTCTCAAAGGCGCCCACATTCCCTTTCTCAAACCCTGGTTGCTCTTCCTAGTGTCCTCTGAGTTCATCTCAGGAGCCCCTGTGCCAGGGAGAGTCCTCCATGAGTCCCAGGCTGGGGAGGGAGCTGTCCGCCCTCAGGTGCTGAATGGCGACTCAGCGCCTGGCACAGACTTGGGAGGGGCCATTGGGCAGCCATTTCTGCCTTGCTTGCGGTGCCCTCTGGTTTGAGTCTTCAGTGCTGAAGATTTTAGATGTTTCTAGTCAATGGGAACTAACTTAACTGTGTGTGTGTGTGTGTGTGTGTGTGTGTGTGTTCTGCTTCTTCTATTTATGGTCCAAACATATGAAATATTCCCCACCCTTAGGGAATGATTCTGCGATGTGGGAGGTTCCTTAGTTACAATATGGTTTAGGTTAGACGCACTTGGGTTCAAATTGTGTCCTTTTCTGTATCTCTTTCCACGAATGCATACCATTGACACTTGGTATTTATTACGCCTGAACATAGGCCAATGGAATTGCCACAGCAAAGTGGCCAGCACATAGTAGGTGCTCAATGGAAGGCCACCATTGGGCTGTGGCATGGATTTCATGGAGGCAGGCAATGAATGGAGCAGCCCATTCTGTGGACTTGGATCCACCAAATCCCGAGCTCATAGAGGAGGCCGGTTCGGGAGGCCATGTCAGGAGGCTGGGTTGGGAGGTGGATAGGGAGGCAGGGTCTGGGCCACATTTCTCATTTTTCCTGTCATCTCTCACCGTCTGACAGACATGTCAGCCCATGTACTTGGTGAGCGTGTACTCTCTGAAGAGCATAGAGAAAGCTCTGCAAAATTCTAGGATGCGATCCCGCTAATTTTCCTACCAATTCCTGAGTGTCAAGTATTCAAGCCTCCAGTTATTAATTAATTAATTAATTGCTTTTGTACCAGATATTGAATCCAGGGACTCTTAACCACTGAGCCACATCCCCAGCCTCCTTTTTAAAATAATTCATTTAGAGACAGGGTCTTGCAGAGATTTTTAGGGCCTCGCTAAATTACTGAGACTGGCTTCGAACTCGTGATCCTCCTGCCTTGGCCTCCTGAGTCACCGGGATTACAGGTGTAGGCTTGGCCAAAGTTTGAATCCCCTATCTATCCTTTAATTCTATCAGCTTTCACGTCACATGCCTGAGTTTCTTAGTGCCTCACTAAATTTCTGAGGCTGGCTTTGAACTCATGATCCTCCTGCCTCAGCCTCCCGAGCCACTGGAATGACAGGCGTGGGCTACCACATCTGGCTCCCTTCCTCATTTTGAATGAACAAGGTATTGTTCCAGTGGACCCTTTCCTTATCTTCTTGTGGTTTTTCTAGGGACAACAGTATGCAATACGTAAGTGTGATAAATTCAGATTAACGCTAACTTAATTCTGGGGAGGTCTGAAATCTCTCTTCTAAGGTAGCAGCCTTTCTCCTGCCGAGTTGGTGATATTCTTGTGATATATATCACAGCTCACAAACCCAACCATACGGCAGTGTGATTGTCTTTTATTTCACCTTAGATCTTCTAAATTATTTAATGGGGGAGAAGAGGAGAATATCTTCATGTAATATTTCATATTTCCTGTATTTCTCCATTTTCTGCTGCTCTTGATTTCTTTGAGGATTTGAGTGATCTCTACCATTTCTTCCGTCTTTTAATACATGTGAGGAGGCCGTTCAAGTCTGATACCAAGAGGTTCTCTGGCGCCTTTGTTTGCTGCGAAAGGTCTTTATTTTACCTTCATTTGTGAAGGCTGGTTTTCGCCGGGTGTGGAATTCTTGATGGGCAGACTTGTGTTTTCTTTCTGGTGTTTCAATGTGCAGTCCCACTGCGTTCTGAGCCAGCCTTCACCTGGGGACATTTCCTTCTACTCCACGAGTTACAGATCATTCCTTTAGGTGTGGCTTTCCGCACTCTGACGTCCCTCGGGGTAGCTCTCTTTGTGTTGATCCTATTCAGAATTCACAGCCCATTCTGGAAGGTGTAGACTGTGCTGGGGAGCGGAGATCAGGTCCAGTGGTATGAAGTCTCCCTGTCTCCTCTGTTCCTCGCTCCCTCCTTCCGGGGCTCCCTGTGTGTGGTGTGCTCGGTGCTGCCTGCCTGGCTCTGAAGCTCTGCTCCGTCTCTTTGTTCCTGCGTCTTTCTGTTCTTCAGATTGGCTGATTTCCATTGCTCTGTCTCCAAATTCACCATCTCATCTGCTCTCTCAGATGAGATGAGCCCCTCTGGTGAATTTACGATTTCAGTTATTGTACTTTCTAAATGAAGAGTTTCCACTTGTTTTTTTTTTTTTTTAGCAACTTCTGTCTCTTTATGGATATTTTATATCTGGTGAGTGGTGATTATTATTTTTGTTTTTCAGGGGGGGCTTGGGACTGAACCCAGGACCTTGCATGCCCAGCAGGCACTCTGAGCTAGTCCCCCAGTCTGTGCTGTCCTTAAATTCATTAAAACATTTTAGTTCTTTGAACATATATTTAATAGCAGGTTGGAAGCCTTTTCTGTTGAGTCCAAATTCTGAGTCCACTCAGATAGTTTCTACTGGCTGCCTCCCTGTCCCCCAAGTAGAGATCATCCTCATTTCTAGGTGTTTTTTGAATTTTTGCATGTTTTTAAATTTTTGTTGAGAATAGACATCATTTTTGGGGGGCATGGGTTGGAGGTACTGGGGATTGAACCCAGGAGCACTGGACCACTGAGCCTATCCCCAGCCCTATTTTGTGTTTTATTTAGAGACAGGGTCTCACTGAGTTGCTTAGCGCCTTGCTTTTGCTGAGGCTGGCTTTGCACTCAGGATCCTCCTGCCTTAGCCTCTCGAGCTGCTGGGATGACAGTCATGTGCCACTGTGTCAGGCGAAAATGGACATCTTAGATGACACACTATAGTAATTGTAGATTCACGTATTCTTAAATATTGAGTAATTTTTCTTGTATAGACTTAAGGAGTCTGCCTTCCCTTGGTGTGGGACCACTGACATCTCTTGCCAGTTTGTGTGTGTGTGTGTGTGTGTGTGTATTTTTTAATTTAAAGCGGGGCTTCCTGGCAGTCTCCCCGTGTCAGCATATCTCAATAGCCAATAGTTTTCCCTATGAGACATCTTGCGTCTGTGCAGTCTGTCATTCTTCGATGGCTCTCTGTGTGGGCTGGGGAATGTCCTGGCAGTTGACAACTGTGTTCTAGCTTTCCACGTCCTGCTGCGCCCTTGGCTCTGCCCGTGCTCCTGTCCTCCTGCCCAAAGAGGGGAGACCCAGGTAGCTGGTGCCCTTCCCCTGGTTTCTCTTGTTCTTCTTTATCCTTGAGCCACAAATGCACGGGTGTGTCCAGCCCACTGCGGCCGCCCCTTCCCTGGGTCTCCCAGCTGACTCCTGGCTGGCCCGTGCTCTGTGGCCACCCCAGGCTGAGTCATGACTCGGGCCGACCCACTTATTTTCTGCTGGGATAATGACAGTTTCTAACTTGGCCCCGAGTGGGGTTTTCTGGGCTCTGAACCCTCCAGGGCCCCTTCTGGCACGAAGGCTGCTGCTTTCCAGTTGGTGTCCTGTGTCGGGGCCACTTCAGAGACAGAGCTGGGGGGCGGAGGGGCAGTAGGAGTGGGCCAGCGCCCACCACGATGGCCACCCACGTACCCTGTGCCCGCCTGGAGTCCAGAGGCATTTCTTGAATAAATGCTTCTCATTCTGAGATCTCTTTGCTCCATTTCCAGAGTATTGAACTTGACCTCTGGGGGAATTTGATCCACTCTGTCATTTGGGGGAGGAGGGCAGGCGAGTTGCTGGAAGTCTGCCTCCCACCGCTGCTCTCAAGACCTCATTAAGTCCCCACTGGGCTCTTGTAGGACAGATGCATTACTCCATGTTCCAGGAAGGGCACTTAGGACCAGAGCAGGGGAGTGACTGGCAGGGTCACCCAGCTGGTGAATGGTGGGACCAGACAAGGACAGCAGTGTGTGGGGGGGTCCTTGGTTTGGGTCCCTTGCCATCACTTCCTGTGTCTTGACCTTTGCCAAGTCATTCCATGGCACTAGGCGTCAGTTTCTCTCCCTGTGAAATGGGGATGAAAGGCTGTCTGTTGCAGAGGTCTGGAGACAGACTGAATTATTAAATGCAAGCTTTTGAAGCCGCCCTCAGACTTAAAAACAGACTGAAAACTGTGCTTTCTTGGAGCAAAACGGCCAGTGTTTTTCTCATGAAAGTAGCACCACACACCAAGAGGAGACTCCTCAATTCTGTGGGCAATTCTGATCCATGAAAGTGCTGTTTCTGGCCGAGCACAGTGTTGCACGCCTGTCATCCCAGGGGCTGGGGAGGCTGAGGCAGGAGGATCACGAGTTCAAAGCCAGCCTCAACATCTTAGTGAGCTGTAAGCAACTCAGTGAGACCCTGTCTCTAAATAAAATACAAAACAGGGCTGGGGAATGGGCTCAGTGGTCAAGGGCCCTGAGTTCAATCCCCAGGACCAATAAAATAAAATAAAATAGTTAAAAAAACAAAACAGAAACAGGAAGAAAGTGCTGGTTCCATCAAGAGGCAGGAAGAAAGCCGCCTCTCTCTGTCACCAGGGTCCTTGCCATGTCTTTTTCTGCTGTCTGGCTGTTGGACAGTGATGGCCTTGTGTCAGGCTGAATAAACAATTGATATTTGGCCTAAACAGAGCAACTTCATTGGGTTTATCTAATTGTCGTATTAACGAGGCTAACAAGAGCAGTTAACTGCAAAGTCATTTACAGAGTCCTTATATGTTCACAGTTGATCCTCCCAGTGCCTGTGGCCCAGGTAGAGGTGCATGATCACCGTGCAGGTGAGGAATGGGGTAACTGCACCATGATCGGCTGCATTCACCTGCTTCCCACCTTCATTATGCCTGTGCCTTCTTATCTTTAAAACACAGTCAAAAGGGCTGCATATTCTTGTTCTCAGCTACACAGACATCCAAAGGAGTTTTTTATTTTTGTTTATATCTTTTGGCACCAGGATTGAACCCAGGGGTACTTAACCATTGAGCCACATCCCTACCCCACCCCTTTAAAAATATTTTTAGTTGTAGATGGACACAGTACCTTTATTTTGCTTATTTTTTTTAAAATGTGGTGCTAAGGATGGAACCCAGTGCCTCACGCATGCTGAGCCACAACCCCAGCCCTGCCCCAGCCCTTTTTAGTATTTTATTATATTTTATTTAGAGACAGGATCTCACTGAGCTGCATGAGGCTTCACTAAATTGTGAGGCTGCTTTGAACTTGTGATCCTCCTGCCTCAGCCTCCATTGCCACTGGGATTATAGGGGTGCCCAACACATCTAAAGGAATCTAAGAAAACAAGGAGGTGGACAAGATGTCCTCGTCATTGTGGTGGCTGAACGTGTTCTTTGGCAGTGTTTAGATTGATCCAACAGGTGAAAGACTCCCATGTTCTGCAGAAACCCTACCAGGATTTGGCCCAAGCATGAGGCTCTGGGTTGGAGTGACTCCTAGCTTTCATTGAGAGCTTACTATACGTCAGACACGATGTGACTCTCCCCACAGCACAGCCTCAGAATCTTCTCAGACAGTGGCCATTATTTTCCCCACTTTCCTGAAAGAAGTTTGAGCCCCCCAGGAAACTGTGTGTCTGAGGTCAGTTTATGAACCATCAAACCAAGCCCTGAGTCGGGGTAGGTCCACCTGCTGATCTCTTCCTCTCACATTGACTCTGGACTTCCCTGCCAAGACAGGCTAGGGACACCTCACCCTCACGGATCTCCCTCGCTTATCCACCCATTTTATTCGCAGTCTATTTCATCGTACTTTTTCCTTGTGCAGAGAGAAAGGCCGTCATGCATTTCTGCTCTCTGTGGCTCCCTGGAAATCCTTTTTTTTTTTTGGCTCAAATGTGATAAGTGAAACCACTGAGTTTTGGAGGAGCGTTATGCAGTGTTCTTTCAGGGTGGAGACGAGGCTGCGCCCTCATTGTGATCTGGGAATCTCAATAAGCAACTTGGGTTCTGTCTACCTTAGGGAGCTTTCGAGCCGCCGCTCACCCACGGAGTCGAAGCTCATCTACTCCACGGCCCCAGCCTCGCCCACCCTTTCCCCTCCTGAGTGTTACAATCACTTTTTTTTTTTTTGGACCGTTTATTCTGAAAATAGACTGTGATTTTCTGTGAACGGCAGACCATTGCAGGGTGGTGCGAGGGTGCAGTGGGGGGAATCCAGCCACCAAGGAGGCGGGCACGACCTGCATCTGTGCAAGGGAGCAGATCTCCCGTGGGCTGGCTTCAAACCTGCAGGACCGTCTGAAAGGAGGGCAGTTCCATGAAATCGCTGGTGGCCGGTTCTGTGCTGCCTCCAGAAACATCTTTGAGTGAATTCTTCCGCATGGCGCTGCCTCTCTCCCGTTCGTCCTGATTTCTCTTATTTGTTCATCCTATGAATTGAGTGCCTACTGTTTACACAGAACGGCACTAGAGTGCAGAGGAGAGAATGCGAGGTGAATTAGGCATAGATTCTCCTTGCCATGATCTAGGTCGGGCCGGCAAGGTCACGGTGAGTGAGGCAGTAGCTGATGTGCTCAGTGCAGGACGCGCGGAGAGCTGGGGAGGCTGTTGGGGGGGCTGGGTGACACGGGGGGTGGGTTTCCTTCCTCTGGAGCCATCTGAAGCCTGGGGAGCCATTCCGAGCAGAGATGTTGCGATGAGCCAGACAGACCTCGCTGGAACCTGGCTCTGCCCTGGGTCACCTTGTGGCCCTAGAGAAATGGTTCATCTTAAGAAAATGGTTCATCTAGGGTCTTAAGTGTGCACACAATAAAACACCATAGGGTGGCATTTATAACATAGTGTGACATCTGTCATGTGTCTGGTGACATGAAGTAGTTTTATAACATGATGCAAAAGCACTACCATCTGGGTCCATAGCTCCCTCCTGCAAAAACCAAAACTCTGACCCTTTCAATGCTAATTAATTCATTCTCCCTTCCCCAGCCCCTGGCAATCACCAGTCTACTTCCTGTCTCTATGAATCTGCCTAAAGTAGGGGCCTTGTATAAGTGGAACCATACAGTATTTGTCCCTTTGTGACTGGCTTCTTTCACTGTGCATATTGCCCTCAAAGCTCATCCCTGGGGTAGCATGTGTCAGAATTTCTTTCTTTTTTTATGACTGAATAATATTCCATTACATGGATATACCACAGCTTGTTTATCCATTTGTCCCTCACGGACACCTGGGTGTTTTTCACCTTCTGGCTCTTGTGAATAATGCTGCTATGAACATTGGAGTACAGGGACCTCTTTGGGACCCTGTTTTTCATTCTCTTGGGTATATGTATGGAAGTGGGATTGCTGGACCACAGGGAAATCCTAGGTTGAATTTCTTGAGAGCTGCTGTGCTGTTGTCCACACCCTTCATTTCATCTGGTGCCCTTGTTTTTCTCTTCTGTAAACTTGGCGTGGTCGTAGGGCAACCCACCCAAGGTTGTCATGAGGATGAAGCAAATTGGGTGTCATTGAAGGTTTCAGCGGAGTGGCTGGTATACAGTAGGTGCTCAGTACATGTTGCTTTTCTGCTCTTGCCTATGTGGCCGGGGGCTCTGATGACCAAACCCCATAGACTGTGGGCTCCCCTCCCCCGGGGTGTGTCTGCCACCGGAGCCTCACCTCCCAGCAGGGTCCTCTGCCTCCCCCCTCTTCCCCTGACTTCTCTCCTCTTGTCCCCAGGCTGTGGAGCAGCTCCTGCTGACCTTGGATCTGGAGAAGACGGCAGTGGCCCTGGGACACAGCCAAGTAAGTGAAGCGTCTTTCTGATGGCCTCCCGCCCATCCCATCCGATGAGACCCCTCCGCCGTCTGACCTCCGTGACCCCTGACCGCATGATCTCTCTGGGTCTCCCTTTTCTTCCAAACTAAAAATGGGCAAGTCATTTTCTGCCCTGCCCCTCTCCCAGGGCCATGAAGAAACAATGTCACAATGAGGGCAGAAACAGCGTTGGGAAATGTCATTTGTTAGAGGTCACACGTCCGGGGACCTCAGCGGTCTGGAAGAGTTGGCATTCTGGTCCTTACATGACCTTCTGAGTCTCAGGGGAAAAAAAAAAAAACTGCTATAAAATCTGCAAAGAAGTGCTCTTGTCACTCGGAGCCTTCTAACTTGTGCTTTGCCACCATCTGTGGCCCGACTGCTGTCCTACTCAGTGAGGCAGTGAGCGGGGACTCGAGGAGGAGCCTGTGGGTTTCAAGTTGAGGGAGCTTTTCCCAAACAGATGCAAACCAAAAGCTTACCCAGGGTGCGCCAGTGTTTGAGAAGCACGTCGTACCTCCCCGGCCCGTGGCGTACCGCACATTTTCAAGGCGGGGAAACATCCTCTCTACGGGTTTCCAGACTCTGACGTGGAAACTGCCTCAGCCTTCTGCTCTTCTGGAACATTCTATTTCCTGGCTTCTGGAACCACCGTTCCATGGGCTATCGTTTGGGAAGCGAGACACACAGATTTCAAACTCAAGGACCAGGTGGCGGCAGGGGAAGGGATCACTTTTAGAAATAGAGGCTGGAGGGGGCCCAGATGTAAGGGAAATTGACTGCATCCATCTCCCCGGCTAGTTACCTACCGACGGATTAACAGCCTCCTCTGAGCTGTTTTTGTAGATCCCAGCCCTGGGTGCTAGGGGAGCTGCTGGGGAGGGGCCCTCCATGGCAGAAGCCCACCCTGGGCCATCTCTGGCCTTGTAGCCTGCCCCACCACCATCCCTGAAGGTGACGCTTTCCTTGGAGAGCTCCCTATCACTCACACTGCTGGCTGCTCCTCAGTTTGTCCTAAACACACAGGGATCTCCCTACTGCCCTGGGGCCTGCTGAGGGGCATGGTCTAAGCTGTTGGTCCACTATGGTCCCAGGCTGAGGTCTCCTGCTGAGAGTTGCAGCATCTGGGTCTTTGCAAATATTTCCAATAGAATAATCTTTCCGGTCCCTGAGCCGGGTGGTCTACCCGGAAACTTCACACTCTGGTCTTGGTCCCTGCCAGTCTCTCGGGTGACAACAGCTCATGCCTGTTTTACACACAAGTAGCCTCTACCTTTTGGAAATCAGCAGGTTTCCAAGGACTAATAGGGAGCAGACCCTGCTCAGTCCAAATTCCAGGCCCTTTTCAAATGCCCGTGCAAATGGCCAGGGTCCTGTTGTTGATTGATGAAGAGATTCCACACCTTTGCTATGCTCCTGAGTCAAGGGATAGTGATTCAGTCCCATGACCTTCATCCTTGCAGACCAGCGGTTCTCAAAGTGTGGTCCGAGGACCGGCAACGTCAGCACCACCTGAGAAGGTGGTCAAAATGCAACCCCTCAGCCTCCACCCCAGACCTAGTGATTTGGAGACTGCAGTGGGCCCCGGCAGTCTGCAGTACCAAGCCCCCTAGGAGATCCTAAGGCAGGCTCCAGCCTGAGAACCACTGGACTGGATAATTAGTCAGCTATTTCATGAATATAGAAATCAGTTCCCACGATCCCAGAAGCTCCCACAGAGCGTGGAGGGAAATAAAAGTCATTACACACTTTTTTTTTTTTTTTTTGCAGTGGCAGAAGCCAGAAGTCTATAAACCTAAATATCCCCATAATAAAATGTTATTACTATTGAACAATCCTATTGGTATTCACTAAGAAACTGTCAAGAGCAATTCAAGGTCAATGTATCTGGACAATAGACTGAGCCCTTAGAGCAGGTGCAATATTTTATACTTTGTGGGCTGGTCCTTCGTAGCTGGGAAGTCCCTGAAGCCCAGTGGAAAAGAGAACCTTTTTGGGTCAGACCCGTGAATCTTGAGTGAGTGACTAAACCTCTCTGAGCCCCCAAGGACCTCACCTGTAAAATGGGGCCACAACTTTCTGCATCCCAAGTGTGGGAACCAGTAGGTGGTCACTCAACAAGTCAGTGTCATTAATTACAGAATGAGGCTGTCATTGGGGCGAGGCGTGGATTACACAGGGCAACGTTCTAACGCTTAAAGAATTTAACTCCTCTCATCTCTACAAGGACTAAGCAGAGAGGAGCTCATTCCTCTGTGAACCAGAAATGGGGGCAATCGCCATATCAAGATTTTTCTGAAAACCTCGACTTTCAGCATTTTCAGAGAAAAAAACAGTCATTGCAGCTGCCACCCCCACGGGTTCCTTACAGACTGGGGTGTCAGGGTGTTGGGCTCTGCTCGGGCCTCATCAGCAGCTGGACTCATGAAATGTGGATAATTCAGAGTCTTCTTTGTGACCTCTCAGCCTTCTCCAGGGTTGTGCCTGGGCCATGGCGTCTTCTGAGAGAGGCGTGATTCCATTCTCGGTTGACCTCTAAAAGGCAGCAAACCCCAAAGAAATAATACGATAAGAATCTGCCACGACGATGACTTATTCCCATTCTGTGTGGAGTCGTTTCCAATTATCTTTGTAATGAAAGCATCATACTTAATCAATAGTGGCCCCTGTCACCTATGGAGAGACACAAGCTGATGTTGTCATCATTTACATCATCGATTTTTTTTTTTATAGCGGCTTGTGGGACTCACCCGCTTGTGAAATGCATATGGTCATTATTAAGACAGTCTGATGGGCAGTGAGTCACTCAGGTCTTTATTTCAATGAGACTCATCGTCCCAGTGGCCCTGGCTGACAGCAGGCATCTTTTCCGCAAAGCAAACCAACAGTTGCCACACGGGGTTCTCGCTGGTGGCGTGGGCCGATTTTCACCTCTCTGTTGAGAAGTGTCTTTCGTGAGATGGGCAGAGCGATCTCCTTTACTGAAAATAGGTTTGGGGTAATGGAGAATCGATTGAGGCTCTTGGTTCCCCGTGGAATCGAGCTGCAGTTGAACTTCACAGTGCAGATGTTTGTATCCTCACAGGCGAGGAAATGAAGCTCGAGGTCGACACGAGGAGTGGGTGTGAGGGATGCACCCGAGGTCCCGGGTTCGAGTTTTAGCTCGGTCGCTCACCTCCTGGGTGAACTTGAGTCTGTTACATGACCCCTTCCTCCTGGGGCTGTTGGGAAGGCTAAGGGGCTTTGTAAATGCAGAAGCCATGCAGGAGTCAATTACATTCAGTGACAACGGTGGCCTGATCTGGAGTAAGAGAAGGATATAAATCCTGGCATTTCCCCTCACTAGTGGAGGATCGTGGGTGAATGCCCTGAGCCTTGGTTTCCCTCTGTGACATTCAGAATCCCAGTAGCTAAGGTGCAGGGGATCATGCATGTGAAGTCCCCTCCCCCACTCTGCTGGATGAATGTCAGGCATTAATTGATAAAGTCACCAGTTAAGACAGGGCTTTCCAGAGCCTCCCGAGAAATGGACACTTTTAGGGTTTCAAGCCACATCTGACCAAGAAACCTACTCGACTGTTCTTAGAGATAAACAGCACAGTTCATCTGAAGAGGGACTCCTCCCCCTGCCGCTGACCCACACCCCATGTCGACAGCATCTTTCTTTTGCCTGTGGGGAGCTGAGGAACCGGGCGCCCCGACTCCCCTGCCGTGCTGTCTTGAGTAGGTCTGTCCCCAGAGTTTCAGGTTTTCTCAGAAGAATCCTTCAGCCCGACCCCCAGCCCTCTCGGCCTGCATCTCTGGCCAACAGGGAGCCTGGGTTTCCTGGGTTTCCCACTAGAGGGCAGCTCTGGGGGGAGCCGAGAAGCCATTGTTCCAGGTGCTGTGGAGGCCACCGTCCGTTATTGATGAGGGCCCGTGGGCAAGCGCCGAGCTCTTTCCACTGGAGGCCTGAGCCACCACCTCTCCTGGGCAAGGAGGACGGCCCTCGCTTCCCCACATCTCTGCCCCTCCGCAAGGCTGGGTTGAAGTCCTTCTAGGGCATGGCTTCTCTCAGGTCTCCAGCCAGTGGCACCTATAGAAAGGCATATCCCCAGGATGACTCCAGATCCACTGATTGACCCTTTCCTGGTGAGGCCCTGGGCGAGCTGGTACACAGAGAAGATGAAGCACATCTGTCCCACAGTGGTTCCCAAACTAAGATGCACGTGACCCCCGGGGTTAGGGTGCAGATTCAGATTAGCCAGGGTCAGAGATTCGGCACTTCTATTTTGGGGGGGATGGGGGAAATACCTGGGATTCAACTCGGGGGAACTCGACCACTGAGCCACATCCCCAGCCCTATTTTGTATTTTATTTAGAGACAGGGTCTCACTGAGTTGCTTAGCACCTTGCTTTGGCTAAGAGTGGCTTTGACCTTGGGATCCTCCTGCCTCAGCCTCCTGAGTCACTGGGATGACAGGCGCGTGCCACCGCACCCAGCAGAGATTCTGCACTTCTAACAAGCTTGCAAGCCTGCCCAGGCTGCTGGGGATCCAGGGGCTAGCAGAGGGGAAAGTGGAGCCATGGGGAGACAAAATGGTTGGATACTTCAGGCCCTTAATAAAGGATGCTACCAGCCAATATCGGGGCAGGAAGTAGGAGAGCTGGGGTCTGAGTTCCAAGCACCTGTCACCCCAGTCACTGTGACTGAGTCCGGGAGTCACTCAGCCTTTCTCTCTGCCAGGTCTTCCTCAAGGCAGGGGTGGTCTCCAGGCTGGAGAGGCAGCGAGAGAAGCTGGCGTCCCAGAGCATCGTCCTCTTCCAGGCGGCCTGCAAGGGCTTCCTGTCGCGCCAGGAGTTCAAGAAGCTGAAGGTACCTTGCAGTGTTCCTTGTAGTGCTGACCCCCCAGGTCTGGGATGGGCAGGAAGGGCACCCGCCTCCCTGGACGACGCTGATGCTGCTGGTCCAAGGGCCACCTAAGCAGTGCGATGACAATTTGCCAGTGATGTTCTGCAGGACGCTGTGATTGTCCCTGGGACATGTTTTACGTGATAGCCTTGAGCTAGGTGTCCATGAGCTCGTCCAGGCCCTCCTAGCCTATTCGTGATTTCAACCTGTCCCCCGTCTGGAGCAAATCACTGTCCAGGGTGAGCAGACAGGATAGGCAGGTACCAGCCAGAGGTCGTTGGGACCCAGGGTTGAGGATGCCACAGTCCTGAGCCATCCTGGGTCACCATCTCCAGAGATCCCTGGAGCCTGGATTTCCCCTTACCACCTGCACAATGGAGAGAAGACAGCCCGGCTGTATTTTGAGGACAAACAAGGCCTGTGTTCAAATCCCACCTCTGACTCTTAGTAACTGGGAAAGGGGACACACTTATTAAGGCACTTAGTAAGGAGGGCGTCACGTAGTAACTGCTCAATAAATTGTGGCAGCTGTGACCTTGGCGTCGTTGTTATAATGCTACTATCAGAATGCAGAGTCCCATGACACGCACCTCCAGTTTCTATGAACTTGTGGATTCAACTATACGCACACGGCAAGGGCAGGAAAAGGTGAAAACATCAGCAACTGAGATATTGTGGACAATCCTGCTGGCCCACAGCACTTCCACTGTCCGGTGCCTTGGGATGATTTGGAAACGAGATTCGGATTGGGCCCACGGCCTCCGTTGCCAGGGCCACTCTCCTCCTCCTCTCCTCTCAGCTGTGCAGGGAGGGACCCCCTCACGTCCTGTCCTCTCCACCCCATGCAGATTTGCCGCCTGGCTGCCCACTGCATCCAGAAGAACGTGGCCGCGTTCCTGGCTGTCAAGGACTGGCCGTGGTGGCAGCTGTTTGGTGCCCTCCGGCCACTACTGAGTGCCACCATCGGGACTGAGCAGCTTCGGGCCAAAGAGGTGAGTCCACGTGGCAGCCGAAGGGCAGCTGCTTCCTCCTGCCCCCGACTGGCCCCTAAACCTGGGGACTCAACCCTGAGCACTCTTGCCTGGGGACACTCTGCCCAGCCGCCCTGATGTCCCCTTCTGGTGCCTCCATGGACCAGGCCATCCTCCAGCTGCACCCTGCTCCTCTGGCGGGGGATGCTGACTAACGCCTCACACCCGCTGGGACCCAGGGACGCCCACTGTCCTCCCAGAGACACCCGGTGGCCACGCCGTTGGGTTCTTTATTTTCCTACTTTACAGAAAACACCCTCCTCTCTGCCTTTCCTCTGTGTCACCAGCCACCGCTCCGAATGGCTTCTGGTTTATGCCCCCTGTCGTTTCTCTGTGCAAAAATTAGCAAATCCGTGTAGTCGTGGTTCCTTTTTGTGTGTGTAAAAGGCAAACATAGGACCCATTGAGCATCCCCACTCAAAAATCTCACCTGGTAAAATCCCTGCGAGGATGCCCAGATCTGAGAACCTCTGAGACCCCAGGCTCTCTGGCCCCACGGGTTTCAGAGAAGGACGTTCAGCCTACGTGCTCCCCGGCACCTGGCATTGGGCACTTAAAAATATATTCTGAGACTTTCCTTGTCCTCTTCCCTCTTGACGGCTGCTCGGTTCCCTGTGTGGGGGTAGTTCACGTCCCCTCACCCGCAGGGAGCCCGGGGCTGCTCCCAATGGTGGCATCCTAGGCTGGGGCGGAGGCACCCGGAGGGCGAATGGCTGAGCACTGTCCTCAGCCCGCGTGTCCCATCTCAGGCTGAGCCATGGTCCCCTCCCAGGGATTGGCACATGGTCCCCAGACTGGGATGCTCTGGGCCAGACTCACAGGAGCACAGCTGTGGACGTCTGGAAGTGGGGAAAACACGGTCCGTGGTGCAGACATTCGAAAACCTACATGGGAGACCTTGTCGTTCTGTGCAGGAGATCGCTGGCTCCCATTCCCCTGGGTTAACTGACACCTTGGGCCCTTGGACTCCTCTGAACACGATTCAGGTGTGGGTCTCTGGCCTGGACTGGTTTCTGGCAAGGTCTGTGTTTTTGCAGGAGGAGCTCACAATGCTGAGACAGAAGCTGGAAAAATCAATAAAGTCCAGGACTGAGCTCCGGCAGAACACAGACCGGCTGGAGAGCCAGGTACCTCCTCCCTCCTCACAGGTCCCTGTACGGGGCTCCATGGGTGCGAGGTCAGCAGGGGGGGGGGCGAGTGGCTGTCTGCCTCATGCTTTCAGACTTTCTGCACACACCCTGGGAATGACGTGGGAGGCACCGGCCATTGTTATGCCCATTTTGCAGAGGAGGAAACTGAGGCCCCAGAAAATCAGGTAGAACTCATGTGACACTGAGATTCACGCCCACATCCTCTGCTCCAAAGGAAGAATTTCTTAAAATGACACAAAAGCACAAATCGCAGGGTGAAATGGCATTCTGACTACATTAAAGTTACAAACCGTCATTGATCAAAGCCTACAGGGAAGACACAATATGTATTTGGAGTCCAAATTGGCAGCTCATAAACCTGTCAAAGAGAACCCACAATATGAAAGAACTTCCTCAAATCATTTGGAACACAAAGTTTCCAATAGAAAAAAAAAAAAATGGGTCAAAAATAAGCATCTCCTGATGGTTGGGGGGAGGCTCTCATTTCAAAGTTCGTGTGTTCCAGACGTCACGAGGCCAATAAAGTGGCCAATAAACTCAAGATGCTCAACCTAACTAGCAAGCAGGAAATGCAGATGAACACGCACTAGGTGCCAGGTCACACTTCAGACTGGCAAGACCGAGAAGTCCCATGTAGCCGAATGTCCCCCAAAGTGCACAGCAGCGGGGACTCTGCACTTCCCAGGGGAGTGGCACCCGGTCTCGCTGCCCTTTACCGACCTGGCATCGTCTGTGGGAGCCGAGGCTGTCCGTGGCCAACACCCCGCAATCCCACTCTAAGGATACATGCTAGAGAATGTCACCCCGTGTCTGCGAAACACCAGGGAGTTCGCAGCAGGAGCATGTGTAGCTCAAAGGAGTGTGAGTGCCAGGTGGGAGCCTGTTCACAGGGGGCTGGGGGGACACAGTTACTTACCTTAGAAACTGAGCCCCCCAAGGGAAGAGTGAGTGGAGAGATTGCAAGATACGGCCCCCGCTCCAAGCCGGTTCATCTCCTGCTCTTTGCAGATGGTTTAATTGGAGCCCATTCATTAATGTGTAGGATAAGGCCACCTTTTTACAACTAGGATCGGGCTGAGTGGCTGCACCTGGAAGCCATGTGACCTGCAAAAGCTAAATAGTTACTAGGTGGATCTCTTTCTTTCTTTCTTTCTTTTCTTTCTTTTCTTTCTTTCCCAAATACTGGGGTTTAAGCCCGGGGTGCTCAACCCCTGAACCACATCCCCAGCTCTTGTAGTATTTTATTTAGAGACAGGGTCTCGCTGAGTTGCTTAGGGCCTTGCTAAGTGGCCGAGGTTGGCTGTGAACTCACGATCCTCCTGTCTCGGCCTCCAGACCTGCTGGTATGACAGGCTTGTGCCACTATGCCCAGCTTGATGGGACACCTGGGATGCAGCTAGGGACAAGGTTAAGTCTCCGTCCTCACGAGCTCCAGGTTAACAGACGGAGAGAGAACACAAGTCAGTTACCGTCAGATCGTGAATTGCTATGGAGATGAAGCAAGGGGCGTGACCGTAACGGGAGGGCAAATGACAGGCTGGTATAACAGGAAGGCGCCCTGGAAGGGGATATTCCATGTGCCATTTATGCTCAGGTGTGCAGACAGATGGAAATGGCGAGTCAAGGTCCTGGGGCATCCTGGGATAGGATTTGTACCTTAGTGCAAACTAGAGTCTCCGACCCCCTGTGAGTCCCTGTTATTATTAGTGATACGATGGCTCCGTGTGGATGAGGGACAGTGGCCCCTGGAACTGGTTTGTGGTAAAGCCAACAGAACTCCCTCGTGGACAGCATGTGGTGGATCTGGAGATGGGGCGTGAAGTTTGGGAGGGACTCTCTCTGTCTGGCCCCTCGTCCTCCCTGGGGGATCGTGTCCACACTCCCCACGGGGGATTCTGGAGTTCCCCGTCCCCCCCAGCCACATCAACCACGTCCAGCCACACAGTTGCTCCTGGAAGGAATGGCCACGTCCATGCCGAGGGTCAGGAGAAGCTGGGCTGAGATGCTGCTTCCTGGGCCTGTGTCCCTCTCCCAGGGGACAGCACTGTCATGAGGAGAGGAGGTGGCACATTCCTTGTGATCTCCACGGTGTCTCTAGAGAGCAGCGCCTGAACGGCTGGTAGTGGCAACGTGTAGAGTGGGGACGTGAGACATCGGAGCAGGAGGCTTGGCTGTGAATCTCGGTGACTTCCCTGTAGAAATCCCTTTCCACCCAGCTGACATTCCATGTGGTAATCAGTCACGAGCTGCCGGGTTGGGTCTGACACGGGTTTGCCACGCCTTGAGGGAGGAGAGGAGCCTTCTTAGCATCCAGAGGGACAAATGTGGGGACCTGGAGAAGGAGTGGAGGAAGCCCGGGGTCTGAGACCTGCACTGAGCAGTTGTGTGTTGGTGACCGCAGACGGCTCTGCCCAGTTCTCTGCACCTTGGTGCCACAGATGGTTGCAAAAAGATGTGTGGGGCTTTAAAAAATCAGGTGGACTTTCAAAGCCAAAAAATAGCCAAGGGTAATAGGAGTTGAAGAATATACAAAGCCAGGGAAAGAGACCTTAGAACCTGCCATCTGCCTCCGTTTGCCGCTCACACCACGACCTCTGCTTGAGCTGGCCCTGCAGGAAGCCTTAGCGGGATTCTCATGGCAGATTATGGCCCTGCTCTGGACCACTACCTGGTTCACATTCAGACCATTGCTTCCCTGTGTTAGTGTCCCAGCTACATGGGGAGACCCCAAAGGCCAGGATTCCTCTTGTCCATCCTATCGAGCCCCCCACCTTGGCAGACAATAGACACAGAATGGTTGGAAGGATCCACTAAATGTGGGCTGGCAATCTAACACTGAGTTTCCTAGCAGCAAGAGCCAAGAGGCAAACTAGATGTTCCATAGACATGTTCTGCCTAGATCGAAAAATACAAAACCACCTACTGATTAAGATAACAGTAACTTTCTCCAGTTTACTCTCACTCTTATCTGCACAAAAATGTGTGCACTGGCTTGTGTCTGCTCTGTTCATTTGACCTTGTGTTTGTGACATTCACCCACAAATTTGTGGGTGGTTGTGGGCCAGTCATTCTCATTGCTGTATAAGTTTCCAGTTGTGTGAACACACCACTGTTTATCCATTCTTCATTCTACTCCAAGTAGACATTTTGTTGTTTCCAGGTTTTTTTTTTTTTTTTACAGTTGCTTATTTAGTTATTCATTTTAAATATTGAACTTTTATAAATACACCTGCTATAACCATTGTTGCACATGTGTTTTGGTGCATGTATGGTACACTTCTGTTAGGAAGATACCTAGAAATGGAATTGCTGGGGGTAAGGCATTTGTAGGTTCAGTTTTAATAGATGCTGCCTAAGAGTTTGCTAAAGCAATGAGTAAGAGTTCCAGTTGCTCCACATTCTTGTCAGCACTTGGTGTTGTCTGTTGTTTCATTTAGCGGTTTTCATAGGTGAGCAGTTGTACCACACTGCCATTTTAATACAAGCTTTTCTGCATGCTTTGAGCTCTTTGGTTATCCTCTGGCAAAGTGGTCTTCCAAGTCTTTTGCCCACTCTTCTATTTTTTTTCTTATTGTTTTGCAGCAACTCTTTATATATTCTGTATGTAAGTTCTGTTGTTATGTGGTGTGTGCTGTAGACATTTCCTTCCACTCTGTGGCCCTCTTGTTGGGCTACCGTAGTATTAATTGTGTTTTCTAAAGCCTTGAGTTTCTTCAGGACTGATATTGAGGTCAGAGGTCTCCAGGACTCCCTAAAACAGGATTAATTGCCAGAGCATCTCACTCTTGATTTCACCAATTCTCAAGTGCACCGTTTTCCCATCATGTTACATTTCTGAAATCGGGTTGCATCTTTACCATCAGTGCGTCTGACACATCTTAGAATCAATGACAGTGAGATTTGCAGAAATATGGCATATTGGGGCCGGGTACGGCTTTATTGGAAGAAAGGGTTCTCATCTCCTCGCCTCTCCCTAAGAAAGTTACTGCTGGTTTCTGTGGGTTGCTCCTCCACCTTTAAGAGCAGGTATCCACCCAAGGGGCCATGAACCCTGTAGCCTCTGCAGTGTCATCTCTGGATGGTTTGTTCTAGAAGACCCCAGAGGAGGACGGAGGATGGGAGGGTCCTTCATTGCTGCTTGAACAAGCCCTGGGGGATCCGAATGCAGGGAAAGGGGTCGTGGTCCTTCAGAGCAGCTGATCGTGTCCTTGACTGAACCTAAGAATCCTGTGTAGGATGTAGCAGAGGTTTCTAGACCCCACCCTTAGCCCCTCTGACTCTGTAAATGGGGGTGGGACTTGAGAATCTATTTCTGGCACTTTCTCAGGTGAGGGGAAGCTGCTTGTGTGTGGCCACACGTTGAGAAGCGCCAGGTAGAGCCCAGGGAGAAGCTGCCTCCTTCCGTGTGCTCCTAGATTCCTAGAAGGGAGCCCCTGCTAACAGCTGGGGCTCAGACCCCCCTTCAGGGCCTGCATCAGGAAGACGCCCCTGCTGCCACCCAGGGCCTCTGACCGCCTGCACAGAGACCTTGCTGACACATGTTCTCCTCCGTGGGAGTGCGTTTGACTAGGCTTATTAAAAAGACAACATTATTGCAAAATGATTTAAGTGCTTCATTTGGAAGAAGCAGAGGATATTCCCCAAGCATGCAACCCCGCCTGGGTGGAAATGGGGGTTTTTATCTTCAGAAAAAAGCAGCACCCACCCTCCTTAGGAAGTTCTGGTGAGGGCTCCAGAGCACGTGGGGAGGCACCCCCGAGTGGTCACGTTCTCCTCCTCCCTTGCGCATATTCTGGGTGGTCCCCGAGACCTCGCCACGCTCTCCCCCCTGATGTTCTGCCTCACCTTGGGCCCAGTGCTATGGAGCTGGCGTCCGTGGCCTGAGACCTCCGAAACCGTGACACCCCAACACCCCTGTGCTCCTCTCATGGTTGTTGCCGGGGATTTTGGCCCCAGCAGCCCCCAAGCTGACTCGAGCAGCAGCCCACACCCAGGTCTCCACGCCTGACTCCGGTCCCCGACTCGTCGCCTCTGTCCTGCAGGGGCTGGGCGTGGGGACTCTTCAATTCCTGGGAGAATCAGATGGCCTGGTGTCCCATCTGACTCTGGAGACTGGGGTCTCTGGGGCCTCTCCTGCTGGGCGTGTGTCCCTGGGTGGAGAGCTGGCTGCCAAGCACCGTGGCCGCCACCTGGATGACCACAGTGGGTTAGCTAGGAGGACGCCGCTCTTGCTGTTGGCCTGGGCGCCTCGTCCCCAGGCAGACCCTGGGGCCACAGTCTTCCCTGGTCACCACCCAGCCCAGATGAAGGCGCCGTGGCCTGCCCAAGGGAAGGAAGGAGAACAAGAAATCTGATTCTGACACCTGGCGTGGAGGAGCGGGCTTGGGGCTCCGATGTCTGGTCTAGTGCCCCATTCCTGTGGCGTTGAGGACAAATCCTTCAGATCTCTGGGAGTTAGTCTCATTGTCAGTAAAATGGAAACGGTAGTAGTCACTCCCTCGTCAGAAGGCCACGGTGAGGACGTGCACTTAAAGAAGTCATTGTTCCACCTTGGTGTGGCAGGCCGCATCTCTGCCGTTATCAACATAGGCATGTTTTCAAGGGCTGCCCTTCCCAGGCAGGCTACGGCCCTCAGAACAACACACCTCAGACCCTCATACTCCCTTCCATGTCTGGCACAGAAGCATTCACGGTAAATTCAATGAACCCATGGAGTCGGGCCGAATTTAATTACAAAAGCAACATTGAAAGAGGGATTCATCTTCTAGCTGTTTCCATGAGATCCTTATCTGCATTATCTAGTTTTCCCTTTAAATCAAACTGTGAGGAACTTGTGTATGTCCTCTTGTCATAGATGAGGGACGTAGAGCCCAGAGAGGGAAAGTGATTGATTTGATGTCACACAGCAGAGCTAGGATTCGAACCCAGGTCTGAACCAGTTGTGATGGGAGAGGAGCACCTATGCATGCATACTGGGATGGGGTCTGGGAGGGATTCTCAGGGAGGCGTGTTGAAGGAAGAGCAGGAGCTAGCCTGGTGACAAGGTGTCGGAGCATTCCAGGTGGAGGGCCCAGTGAGAGGGGAGGCGCACAGTGGGGCTGGTCACCAGGTGCCTTGATGGTTGGAGTGTCAGGGTGGGGAATGGTGGGGGGTGGGCACTGGGATATAAGAATCGAGCTAGAGCTGGGCGTGGTCGTGCACCCTATGATCTGAGTGGCTTCAGAGGCTGAGGCAGGAGGATCATGAGTTCAGAGTCAACCTCAGCAACTTAACAAGACCCTGTTTCAAAAAAAAAAAAAAAATTAAAAGGGCTGGGGATGTGGCTCAGTGGTTAAGCACCCCTGGGTTCAATCCTACCTCCAAAATATCTATGCTAGAGGTGAGGACCACTCCTATGGGAGAGTGCAGGACCAAAGGACATCACCAAGGTGGGGTACATGGGTGACAGATCCAAGCACTGATTTCCTCTTCCTGGTGAAGCACCTGGTGGACCCTCAAAGCCCCCCTCTAGAGATCCTTAGGCAGCACCCTAAGCTGATCAGCAACCTGTCCCCACCACGTGGCCTGCTTGGAGGATGTCCTTGTCCCAGCATCCTTGCAAAGACGCTCCTTCCTGCTGATGGGAGTGGGGCCAGAGGCCGTGGGGCCCTTGCTTGACTCCTCGATTCTCTCACACCTTTGTCGATTTGCTTGACCCCCGTCTGTGAGCCCCCGGGAGGTGGCTGGTTTGGGGCATGGTGAAGAGGGTGTCCTTGGGTAAACGATGTCCTTCCTGCCTCAGTTCCTCATCTGAACTCACAACAGCATTGAGAGGTTCCAGGACACACCTGCGCCTGGCGCCCGGTGAGCACTGTCCATCTGTGTCACGACCCTGACTCCTCTTGCAGTGACCATCCCTCAGGGCTACTTGGTGATGGGCGGTGGGTCCCTCTGGGATCTCTCCCTGGAGGCCAGCTGCACAGAGAGTGGCAGCCTTTCCTGGTGCCCTGTGCATCTTGGGGGAACCCTGAGGTCCACCACTAAGCTGGGGGTTTGTTCCAAATGTCCTCTGGTGGGCATGGCACCATGGGGACAGAGCCCCAGCTCCCTGCCCTTGGTAGACAGCACGGGAGCCTGCCTGCTGGGGCTGCAGTGCCCCCTTGGCTGTGCATCCCCCCCTCTTCTTGCTGATCAGAGTGATGGGGGTGGAGGTGGGGGCGTCCCTGCCCCCAGGGCCGCGCAGCCCAGCAGGAGTGGATTGAGTCCGCTTACGAGGCCCTCGGTGGGTGCCCTCTGTCTTTTTACCCAGACCTTTTGGGGCCACTGTTTCCTGGTCTGTTCCGGGAGGGTCACAGTTCCTGGCCTGCAGTGCCCAGATCCCAGGGGAGGGAGACAGAGTCAGACAGTGGATGAGGCTCTGAGGGCAGAGGGTGGTCATGAGGCAGGGCTGGAAGTCAGGCAGCCCCTCCTTGGAAGGTACGGGGTGGTCTGAAAAGGAAGTAGCCTTTGCAAAGTGCCGAACATAAGCGCTTTGTCATATGCGGGGTCATCAAGAGCAGCTCTCTGTGCCTGCAGAGAAGTACAAGGCAAGAATGAAAGGCCACTGTTTACTGCTGTCTGCAGGTGAAGTGGTGTGTAGGTCTGAGAATTCTCTTTTAAATTTTCAAAAACTGTATTTGAGTCCTAATAATTGTGCATATGGATGGGGACGGTGTGACCTGTCAGTACATGTATGCAGTGTGTGATGATCAGATCCAAGCCGTCAGCACGGCCATCACCTCCAACGTCTGTCATTTCTCTGTGTGAGGCATGTCCACACTCTTCTCCATGAACTATTTTGAAGTATAGAGTTAATGGCTGTCAATCATAGTTACCTTATTGCCCTACGGAACATTAGGAGCTACTCCTCCTATCCATCTACACCCTGGTATGTGTGAGCCCTCTCTCTGTCCCCGTGTCCCCAACCCCCTCCCAGGCTGCAGTGTGGGTTCAGGAATTCTTGAATATTAAGACTTGAGGACAGAGTCAAGTCAAGATGTGGTACCCCTGTGGCTGACTCACCTGTCTCCCCAGCTCAACCACGAGATCCCTGGCACAAAGTAGATGGCCACAGGTTATCTGCCAGGTCCATGAGTGACCAGCAGCGGTGATAGCTTCAGGACGACATTTGTGTCAGCATTTAACCTCCAACAAATCCCACTCACTGCAGCCATTCCAGGTTGCAAAAGAGACCCACGTGCAGGATGCCTTCAATTCTCTACGAAATGGACAGCAAATTTATTCCTTCCTGTCCCTCTCTTGCTCACAGGCCCTTAGAATTCATGGTCCCTAAGCAGGAAGAACATTGTACTGCTTTGGCCAAGCTCTGCATCAAGGGATGTTTGCACAATGACATCCAGTGAATCGGTCTTTGAGGAATGAGCAAGGACACCTCTGGATTTGCAAACCAGCCTCGCCCCTCCCTCGTTCATTTGTTCTCATTCTGCATTCACCTAACAATCCTGAGCACGGTGCCCACCCTCACCTCCATGGACAAAGCCCCTGGCCCCACAGTGTGTGGAGGAGGAGGGATCAGTGGGGACCTGGGCACCTCAGGGGCCACCTTTCTCTCTGAGAGCTGTTCTGTCATTTCCTCTATTCAAAGGGACTAATTGTCCTCGGGGCTCCAGACTTTGGGTTCTGTGAAACTCAAAATTAATGCACTAAACGAATCATGTATTTCCCTTGCTCAGGCCAATTAGCACAAATCAAATTTCACACTAATTGGCTTAGGTGGGAAGAGGACGATCCGCGTGTTGGAGACGAGGCGGATTCAGGGACGAGGTGGTGGAGGTCAGGGGCGAGTGTGATCCGGGGCCTTCCTGGCTTGCACTGGCCTGATGGGGCGGCCACAGCTAGGCAGGCTTCCCCCCCAGATCAGGGCTTTCCCCAGGCCATCAGCAGATCCAACACTCAGAGCCCAGTGTGAGCCCAAATTAGGAGGAGCCTCCCCAGGTTGGGTGGCAGTGATTCCTAAACTAGTTGTGCACAAGATCGCCCTGGAGCAGGGTGAAATGCAGGTCCCGGACTCTGCCCCAGAGGCCGACTGGGGGGAATCTGAGGGTCTTGGAATTTGCATTTTGCAGATACCTTATGTAATCGCAACCCAAGTACTTCCCCAGTGCATTTTATTTAATTAATTTCTGGCTCCCAGGCATTGAACCCAGGGGTGCTTTACCACAGAGCCACACACCCAGCCTGGATTTTTTTTTTTTTTTGAGACAGGGTCTCCCTGAGTTGCTCAGGACCTCAGTTTTGAAAGATGCTAAGGCTGGCTTTGAACTTTCAATCCTCCTGCCTCAGCCTCCCGAGTCACTGGGATGACAGGTGTGTGTCAGCTCACACTAGTGCATTTAAAAGACAGTGTAAGAAAGGTCAAAGGGCTCTGTCTCCCAGGCAACGGGCACACCCTGGAGAAGCCCTCCTTCCTGAGCTGCCTGGTGGTCCTTACTTGGATCTGAGAGGCCTGGGTTCAGGTCTCACCCACATGTTATATGAGTTTGCAATTCTTCCCCCGAGCCTCCCCTTTTCTCTTTTTCTATTGAAATCTGTATTTTGGTGTGAGCAGTTAATGAGGTGCTGAACCAGGTGGGGGTGAGGGGATGAGGGGGGATGGAGGTCACGGGGTGAATAGAGCAGCCCCCGATTTTGTTGCACAACTATTTTTTCCTCTTTTTGAAAAATAGTGTGTTTTGTTTTCTGATTATGAAAGTGACTAAAAAATCGACAATCCAGAAACATCAAAAATAAGTTGGAGTCCCCTGTGAGCCCATCCCTGTAGGACAAAACCATCCCATGGACAGTCTGGGAGCGCTTTGTTCTGTGCAAAAACAAGCAAGCGCCGGATCACTTCAAACAGCCTATTTGACAGCCTTGGGTCCTTGATCTTGATCTTGGGTTTTTTTTCCAGGTAGAATATTCAGATGCGCAGCTTTCTTTCTTTCTTTTTTTTTTTTTTTTTTTTTTGGTACTGAGGATTGAACTCAGGGCCACTCAGCCACTGAGCCCCACCCCCAGCCCTATTCTGTGTTTTATTTAGAGACAGGGTCTCACTGAGTTGCTTAGAGCCTCCCTTTGGCTGAGGCTGGTTATAACTCGTGATCCTCCTGCCTCAGCCTCTCTAGCCACTGGGATGACAGGTGTGGGCCATCGCTCCTGGTTTACATCTTCTTTCTTTGTGGGGCAGATGACTGATTTTGAGCCTGCCTGGCAGATGACAGTACCGATAGGGACCAGCTCAGAAGGCAGACTTCTTCCAAGTCATGTGAATAGAAAAATTTATTTTATACTTCTAGTTTTTGCAACTACACGGATTTGATAGCTTTTTATTAATTCCTTCCAAAACATTCAGCTAGCTGTCATGGAGAGTCTTGCCTAGCCATATTCTCCAGGATCCTGTGCTAGTTGATAGGTGTTACAATAAATCTGCAACTTAAAAAAGCAGGTTGGAAATGCACCCAGTTGGTACTAAGTATGCATGGGTATCACCTGGCAGACCCACAGAGGCCTCCAGGCTGAGAGCATCCACAGGCCAGGGGTATCTGTCTATCTGTGTGTGGACTTTCAGCTTCTGAAACCTGTCTTGGAGGTGCCATGGATGAGGTGGCCAACTTTAGCTTCTATCCACCTTTGGTCTGGATCATGGATTAGTCCTTTTCTGTTACTAGAATGAAATAACAGAGGCAGGATTCTTTACAAAGAAAATAGGTTCATTTAACTAACAGGTTTTCCCCATCATCCCTGGGGAGCATGATGGTCAGTCCTGAAAGGAGCCTGGATAAGAAGAGCTTCCATTAAAATGCTGTTTTGATTGAGCATTTATTATGTGCCAGGCACCGGGATAAGTTTCCCATGGATCATTTCACTGAATCCCAAAGCCATCTTGTATGTTACTGTCCTCCTTTTTAAAACCGAGAAGGCTGAGAATCATTTAAGCATTCTGCTTACCTTAAAGTCACACACAGGTAGTGAGTATTGGACCAAGAATACTGCCACATCAAGGCCAGTGGTGTCCTGACGTCTGTCCTCTCAACAACTGCACTACATGGACAGCCTGTGATTGGGCCAAGGGGGGTGCCGAGGAGGGTGTCTGGGGTGAGACAGATCAGTGGTTCCAGTGAGTGACCCTGCCCTGCCTCCCCACCTGTCCCCAGATTGCTGACTTGACCACAGAGCTGGCAGACGAGCGCTTCAAAGGGGACGTGGCCTGCCAGGCGCTGGAGAGCGAGTGGGCAGAGCGGCTGCAGGCCTTCCGGGAGGCCCAGGAGCTCAAGGTAAGTGTTAGGGTGCTGAGCAAGGTGACAGGGCATGGCTGCCTGCCTCCTGGTGCTCAGCCCTGGATCATAAGCCTAAGCAGGGTGCACAGGTGGACTGATTCAAGGCTCAAGGACCTTGGGGACATGGGTCTTCCTAAGGCATGGCCTTGGAAAGTCCTTGGTGAGGATGGTGCAGCAGGTGGGCATTCCTGGTCTCAGAGGTGCCATGGATGAGGTTACTGACTTTGGCTTCTGTCCACCTTTAGTTTGGACCATGTATTAGTCCTTTTCTGTTACTATAACCAAATACCTGAGGCAGGAATCTTTATAGAGAAAATAGTTTCATTGAACAGATTTAGAGGCTGAAAGTCCAAGTTTGGGCATCACTATTGGTTTGGCCTCTGGTGAGGGTCTACCGGCAGATGGCATCGTGGCCAGAGCACATGCGGAAGGCAGCGAGGGCCCAGTGCTAAACAGAAAGCCTGAGCCAGGGGCGGGGGTCCAGGCTTGCTCCTTACAACAACCCTCTCGCAAGAACACACTTGCGGTCCCACCCAAACTAATCCGTTCCAAGGGGACATGTTCTCCGTGTACTGAGGACCCCCACCAGGCCCTACCTCTTCACATGCCACCAGGAGGACCCGTCCCCCTACACATGAACTCAGGTGGACAAACTCTAGCCATCTCCCAATCATGGCTCGCCTTGGTCTCTTTCTTCCAGAGCAAGTACGAGCAAGTCCAGAAGAAGTTGGGAGAAGTAGAGAAGCAGCTGGAAGAAGCCCAGCAGAAAATTCAGCTGAATGACTTGGAGAGGAGCCACGCGGCGGGAGGTGAGGGGCCCGGGACTCCGGAGGGTGGGTGCTGGAAGACATGGCTGCCTTCTGACTTAACTGGTTCATTGGTGCATGCTAAGCACCTGCCATGTACCGCACACCACATCAGGGGCTGGGACTTAGGCAGGCACAGCCCCTCGGAGTCCCACACAACAGTGACAGGCACCGTGTAATGCAAAATTATATTTCCCACTTTGGGTTGGGACCATGTTTTAGTCCTTTTCTGTTACTATAGTGAAATCTGAGGCAGGATTCTTTACAAGGAAAACAGGTTTATTTAACAGATTCTCCCCATCATCCTGGAGGAGAATGTTGATCCATCCTTCAAGGAGGCTGGTTAAGAGGAGCTTCCATTAAAATACTGTTTTTATTGAGCATTTATTATGTGCTCAATCAAAATAATAAATATCTATGTGACAGGTGCTGGATGATGCAAAGAATAAAAGATGGTGGGCTGATGAACAAGACCCTCTTATATTCCCAGGGATATTTGAAGTATGGATTTTGAAAAAGGTGAAACCTCTGCAGTTGGATTCCTGGATTTTGATCTGGGTTCCATCTTAGCGGGTGTGTGGCTTTCAGTTTGAAATAAAATTGCCGTGCCTCAGTTTCCCCATCTTCAAATGGCGAGAGTTATGATCAGTACCAATTGTGGCCCCAGCCCCCCGTGAGGTGCGGACGCTGAAGGGGTGTTTGCTGCTTTATCGACCTTGTTAGGAGAAATCGTGGGGTCACTGCCTTTCTTCATACCAACCAATTCCACAGAAGCACCCCGTCCCCTATTAGAGATGACAAAGCTGCCTGCCACGAGGTGAGGGGACTCTCCCTTCTCCAGTGATAGATGTGTTCAGTAGTGCCAGGATTTCCTGGGCATGCCCTTTTGACCCAGGCACCTGGGGACATCTCATGGTTGGTGGCATGGTGACATGGTTGTCAGCTTGCCCCCTGCCTCCTAGTTCTCCCCAGCCTAATGGAGTCAGGTGACGAGGAGAGCCACTGTGTCAGCATCTCTAAAATGCCAGCATCCTGCCTTCCGTGTCCCCAGAGAATTTATGCCCTTGAAATGTCAGGGACAGTCCAAAGAAGAGAAGTCGGGAGTCCACCAAGGGAGACGGGGCTGGGTTTCTCCTGTGCTCCTGCCCCGCACGCCTCCCGGACCCGCCTGGGCCGGCACGTCCCAGGGAGGTCAGCACAGAGGAGTCTGTGGTGTGGGAGGCCCCGCAAGGCAGGGTTCCTGGGGACTCTGGGCACCAGCTGCATCTGACCGAGACGCGGGTCTCAGTGAGGTTCCCGGTTGGTTTCCTGTGGAAAGACCAGGGAGTCCCGCGTCGGGGAGACGCGCTGAGCTCTGGGGCACAGCAGTCCCCCACTAAATAGGCTCTCAGCCCTGGATGCCCATTCCCGGAAATCAACCCACAAATATTTTGTTTTTCATTATGAAAGTGATACATACTCATTAGAGAGCATTTCTAAGAGAGAGGAAAGTTGAAAGAAGCAATCATCAAACACTTTAATCACGCCACCGCCGCAGCCCCTCACCCGCCTCTGCGGATCCAGCTGGGGTATTAATTATCAAAAACAGACTCCTTCTTTCTGCTGCATAGTGAAAGAGAATCTTTGATGCTGTGCACCCAGAACTGAGCTGGACACTGCGGGGACTGCAGGAGGATTTGGGTTGGGACTTACTTTCGAGAAATTGGAATCTAAGTGTGGAGATCAGATAAACCCAGGGAAAGAGTGACTTGATAATGAGGGACTGAACTAGACACCCTGGCTGACAGGGACACCCTGGGCAGGGGAGTCACGGGAGGGGGTGATTCTTGAAGGATGGAGCACAGTCTCCTCACCCACCCGCGTTGCCTCCCGGCCCCGGCCCCTGAGCACCCTGTAGAGGGAGCCCCGGGGCAGGGGCGCTGCAGAAATGTCATGCTGCTTGTTATCCTCAGAATTTGTCCCGGTAGGTGACAGGATTCCTTTCCCACCATGATATTATGTATCTTGGTGGAAAACTGAATAAATTTTAATTCCTTAATATCACATCCTCCTCCTTTAACTTAGTGACGTAGAAATCTTTAGTGCGGTGACCTCTTCAAAGACCGAGATCCCACCATCCATTCATCCATCCACATACTCACCTGTCCTGTTATTAATTTATCTTTCCATTATTACACACTTATGTATCTATTTATCTATCTACTTGTCCATCCATTTATCAATCTATCTATTCATGTATCCACCCATCCATCCATCCATCATGTATGCTAAAGACTCACAGCTTCTGCAACCTAAAGGATTATGAAATTTCTTTGGAAAAAGAAAATATGAGTCCACCTTACAAAGGTAACTGAACAGTATAAGGCAGTGGATCTTAGAACAACGGGTCTTTAAGTACTTTAGACAGCTGGAGGCGGTCAGAGCAGGCTGTCTAGAGGAAGTAGTTCATAAACTTGACTACAGCATAGCTTCCTAACCTGAAGCCCAAGATTGAGGTCCTAGGGCTCCATGGATACTGTGAAATCGCATCCAAAGAGCCAAGAAAGTGGAAGAGAGGCCACCCTGGCCTCATCCTCACCTGGCCTCCTATCCCGGCCTCCCTGACTCTGTTAAACAGCAGATGAGTGGCAGATGCGCTTCGACTGTGCTCAGATGGAGAATGAGTTTCTCAGAAAGCGTCTCCAGCAGTGTGAGGAGAGGCTGGACTCAGAGCTGACATCCAGGAAAGAGCTGGAACAGAAGGTAAGAGGGGAGCGGATCGTCTGGGCCACAGGTGTCAGGGAGTGGGCCGGTGAGTGACCCATGGTTGGGGACGGAGGAGGAGAGGAGGGAAACCACCAGCCATTTCATGGTTTTCCACCTGGGCAGCTGTTACAAATTCTGGTCACTGTGGGACTTGGAAACCCTTTTCTCTCCCGTGGGTCCCCGGTCTGAGCACAGAGCACACACACCAACTCAGGGTTATCCAGGTCTTGTTTCCGCCTCTGCCTGGTCCTCGTGAAAGCCACCTTACCTTCTGGGCCCGAGGTTTCCTTCTGAGATCCTCGCAGTATACTTCTAAAGCCGTCACATTGACCGCTCCCGTTGCCCCCATGCTGATGTCACCCCCATGTCCCATCTAGACCAGAGCAACCCCTGCTAACCAGTTCCCTTCCTCCAGCCCGAGGCCTTCAGGAGCGTCATGCTGTGCGACTCTCTGGGCGGGTTTTCTTTCCCCTTGTTTCGTGAATGAATTTTGATCTGGAGCTCAACTCCAGCGCCTCCCTCTGCTGCCCCCAACAGTCCCAGGTGCTCTGTTCTGTGGATTTTTTAAATCCTCTCTCATGTGATGTCTGTGTGTATTTAGCTGTTTTTATTGTGAGTCGATCTTCAGCAGATTTTTTTCTTAAACTTTTTATCGATTTTACTGGAGTCTTTTGGTAGCGGGGGTGGGAGTGTCCCACTGCAAGAAACACTATTGTGTGTTCTTCTACAGTGACCCCTGAGGTGACACTGTGTTGTCGGTCTCAGATTTTTGTGTGATATGAAAAAGTGTCCATCTCTAAACCCACATGAGGCCTACACGGACAGTATTTTGTTTTGTTTTGGTTTTGGTTTTTTGGGGGGTACCAGGGATTGAACTCAGGGCCCTCGACCACTGAGCCCCACCCCCAGCCCTTTTCTGTGTTTTATTTAGAGACAGGGTCTCACTGAGCTGCTTAGGGCCTCGCTGTGGCTGAGGCTGGCTTTGAACTCGCCATCCTCCTGCCTCAGCCTCCTGAGCCGCTGGGATGACAGGTGGGTGCCACTGCGCCTACAGTCTTGATTTCTGATGGGACTCCTTTCTTCCCCACCCAGAGCCAGAGCAGAAGCGAGCCTTGGTACCACCTGCCAGGCCAGTGGTTCTGTAGAACTTGTCTTGTGCCTTCCCCGTGAGGCACAGCTCTTTGCAGGTCCTACTGTGCCAGGGCCTCCATGTTGGCTCCCTCCCTCCCCATGGTCCACGGCCTTCCCTCTATTTCTGGACAAGCAGAACTCCCTGTCCTTGGAGAACATTCCCGCTGCCATAATATCATTATCTCCCATTATCATTCTGACTTTGTGCCTTCTGTATTTCCGATATCCGGAAATTTCCATCTTGAACACCAAATAGATACCACAGATGTCGTGGAGTCTCGCTCCTCTACGACATGGTGCTATCCAGCCTTTCGGGGTGTGCACAGGGACAGCTGAACGCCTGTGCCTGTCTCCCATCTTGTGTCCCTTCCACCATCGCCATTTTCAAATGGCTGTTGTGACGCACTGGGCGGGAATCTGGAAGACACTGCAGAGCTGGCTCTCGTCCACACCAGCAGACCCCGCCACGCCTCTTGCCCGCCACCTGTTCTTACAGATCTCAACGTAAATGCCTCTCCTTGAAAGTCTTCCCTGATGGAGACGGGAGTCCCTCCATTATTTCCCTAAATTTGCACTGGAAGTGTCCATTCATTTCCCAGTCTCCACTGCTGGATGGACGGGCCAGGGGGGTGGAGATTAAATTCGGGGCCTGTCTTACTGTTCTGTCCCCAATGTGAGAGAAAGGTACCACCGATCACCCGGCAGAGGCGGGTGGGTGAGGTCACAGGATCCCACCAACCACAGAAGTGAGGCTCAGTGTCGTCCCTGGCAGTGGTGATGGTTAGGGTCATTTCCAAGATGGACACACCACTGTGTCCTCAAGAGAGACATACTGGGGACCAGCGCGGGGAAGCAGTCCGGCTCTTTAATAACAAATTATGAAGCCGGTCAGTTTCCCTAAGGAAAGGGGCAATATTCATGCTACATTAAAAAGTAATAAAGCCGCAACCTTTTAGCAGAATCTAAGAAAACATCCCATTTGCCTCCGAATACTGAACTTGGAATTACAGGCTTCATTAACTCAGAGTTTTGCTTATTTAAAGCGATTCTTTAATGAGGCCATTTCTTCAAAGCGTGTGTGCTGGGCTGCAGCCTCCCCCAGCCCCAACTAGGACAGTCGGCGGTGTGTCCCGCAGGAAGGCGCGTGGCTGGGCTCCCGTTTGTCAAGAGCCAGGCGCACTGTGTGGCGCGGCCCGTCCGCAGTGCCGTCCACTGCTCCACCCTCTGACCTCCCTCCCCGGGCTTCCCGGCGGGGACAGGGACTCCCTGGTGCTCAGGGGACATCAGGTGGAGGCAGGGTAGAAATTCTGGGGGTGTTTTGGCAGGAGGTTTATTGAGGAGAAATGAAAACCACCCTGAGAGACTGATGGGATTATTCCCATTTTCCCCTGAGAAAACTGAGATCCAGAGGAGAAGCTTCCGGAAGGTGACCCAGGAAGTAGACAAGACAGACTGGTGGACACAGACAGAAGTGTCCCCAGTGTCATGCTCACTCGGAAGCCGTGTCTCCCGGGAATGTTCAGCGCCCAGAGGGCACGTACTTCCTCTGTCCCCCCCACAGCTCGCCGAGCTGCAGAGTGCTTACGAGGAGGCCAGGAAGGCAGCCCACCAACTGAAGAGGAAGTGCCACCGCCTGACCTGGGACCTGGAGGACACCCGCGTCCTGCTGGAGAACCAGCAAAGCCGAAACCACGAGCTGCAGAAGAAGCAGAAGAAGTGAGTTGTGTCCCACACTGTCACCTGGACCATGGGGTGGGCGGCATGGGTGCTGGGGTCCTCTGGGATCTCTGGGTTCTCTTCTGAAGGACAGGTTAAGGCCCTGGTTTGGCCCCAATTTTCCTTCCCCTCCTCCTCACCCGTTATTCCTGTAGGTACGACCCAAAAAATCCAGCAAACAAACAAACAAAAAGATTCCCTTCTCTTACCCAGCCTGGTGACCCTATGGCCATATGACCTTGGGGAATTTTCTTGGCTGCTCTGAGCCTCAATCTCTTCATTTGTCAAACGAAAGGTCTGTGGGAGGAGATTGAGTCAGTTTAGGAAGATGGTCAGGAGCCCAGGTGCTGCCTAAAACCATCAGGTTCAAGCCCCAGCGGTTCCCCTTGCTAGCCCTGTGACCCTGACCTGGTCCTTCAACCCTTCCCCACCTCTGACTCCATACTTGTAGGTTGGGGATGAGGCGCCCCCTTGTGGTGAGAACTCCAGGATGTGATTGGTACCTCCAAACGGACTGAATTTGGGTCTCTATCCTCAGTGTTGACAAAACGATAAAGAAAAGAAAAAAAAAAAAAAGAGTTCCTGCCCTTCTCATTTAGGGCTTAGAGGCTCAGATCCTGGGAGCAATCTGGCAGGGACTGGAACTTGAACATCAACAAAATGTCAAGTTCTTAATGTGTGCACACCGGTTCCCATGTCGGCTTTCGTGTGAACCAAGTGCACAAGGTTTTGCAGACAGGCCAGGCTCCCGGGGTGCCTGGATGCAGTCCCCTCCGGGCCTGGAGAGGAGGGGTCGGTGGCCTGAGCTTCCTCACGCAAATCCTCCCCATCTGGAGGTTCCCCCCCCCCCTGCACAGCTGGCTCCGTCCAAGTCCTCAGCTCTCTGGTGAGGTTCAAGGGGCTTTAGAGCTTGGGAATCTCTAGTAGATACTTCATAGACTGCAAATCGGTATAATGCAGCCTCTCTTTTAGGATACTCAGGACAAAACAGAAAAACGTTCCTATGTGGACCAACAGCGGTTTTGCCGGGGGTGCGTCTTTTCCAAGACATAGCAGGCAGAATTCTATTTCCATGAGAGTGTTATAGATTTCAAAATCCATTTGCATTAAATAATTTTTTTTCATTCATCCTTGAACCTTCCAGAGCTGGCTTCTGCATCTGGAAAAAATAACGACCCTTGAATACGGTTAGCATGCTCCCCCAAATAAGAGAGGTTTAATCTCATCTCTCTCTGCGCCCTCTCCCAACTCCCTCTCGGTACTCTGGCTAAGTCTCCCTTGCACTGGAGAAAATGGCTCAAGTCCCCCTTGGCCACTTGCTGAGTGGCCTTGCCAAGTGACAGGTCTTGGGGCCAGTGAAGGACGAACCACATTTCAGAGGAATCCTTGGACGTAACAGGCCACTGAAGAACGTCCTGAGAGACCCCAGCCCTAAAGTGAGAGGTGCGCCTCCACCGTCCCCAGGGTCCTCCCAGCTGGGACTCTCCACTCTGGCCTTGATCCTGTTCTGAGGGTCTCAGCTTTCTGACAGGGAGGGGCCTGGGCTTTGGATTGGTACAGCCCGAAAAATTCCATCCCTATGGGACTTTCCTTCACCCCGTGGCAGAAGTCCTCATTCCAGGGACTTCCAAACCTCCCCTGAGGCACCCACCAGCAGCCCAAAGGCGCCCCCAGCTCTGCTCCCACTGGTGGGCAGGAGCGTCTTCGGATGCCCACATCCTCAGCAGGCCTTGCATTTCCAGGTGGAGTGGCATTTCAGTGGGAGCCAGTGGGGGCAGCAGAAGTCTGGGGCTGACGGTGGAAATCCAGGCAGAATGACGGTTGGGAGGGGGACCCAGATGTCAGGCACCAGCACACTGTAGACGCAGCTGCCTGCCCAGCTTGCCGGCCCGGGATGTGTGGTGAGACAGGATCGTTGAGTCTCATCCCCACTCTGCCTTCTAAGTTCAGAGGGCCCTGGAATGGTCCCACAGGAGAGTTGGGTTCCGGTTGCCATGGTTACTTAGGATCACAAAGCTCGGCCAAGGCTGATGGGACTCTCAGAGAAGCCTGTGGCTAGGCTTGCTGACTGCCCCAGCCTGGACCTCAGGCCTGCCCCTGGTGGGGTGAAGGGGGTGTGCAAGTCTGTCTGGCCTCAGGGTGGGGGTTCTCAGTGTGTTCTAGAAGCTGAGGTCTAGAGGAGCCTTTTGTTGGCATCAAGTGGCCTGTTCGCTCATGGACTCCTCTGGAACATCAGTCACTGGCTCCCTCTGGCTTCCTTCACCTGTCCAAGGGCATGGACAGGTAGATGTGGGGGGGGTGGGTAGTAAGACACTGGGGAGCTGCCTTCAGCTCACTTCCATTACTTTGGGATTCAAGACCAAATCACTCTCTGAACCTCAGACTCCTCCTCTGTGAATGGGTATCCAACATACATCTTCCCCCAGGACTCTGGGGGCCCCAATGCAGAGCCTGGCGAATGGTACTCATGGAGCCTTACTATCCTGTTGTCACCCTGTTTCCATTCAGGGGCAGCAAATAGCACTTCTGGAATGATGTCACCAATAGCCCATCAGAAAGTTCCTGGGTTGGTCCAACAGGAGGGCTCCCTTATGTGATGTGATTGGCTTTCTCAGGAGTCTCAGACTTTGAAGGACAGCTGGTGTCCTGGGACATGGGATCGTCGTATATCGGGCACCATCTTGTCACCAAGGCCCAAATCCCAGGAGCCACATCAAGTTCTCTGGAGCATTGGGACTTTCTATTTGTGATTCACTGAGGCCTGGCAAAGGGTCTTCTGCTGGTGTCCTCATCTGTGACAGGGGACGGGCTGAGACCAGGAGGGGATGATGGAAAGTCCAGGAAGTTCTTCTTATCCAGTGGTCCCCCCTCCTAGAGGGGCAGATGTGCCTCGGGAGAGCCCCAGTGGCTCTCGGGAGCACTGTCTCATCTTTGTGTCTTTTGCTGGAGGAATGAGGACAAGATGTCCAGCATCTCGTCAAAAATTAGCAGACTTTAATTTGGCTAACAAGTGCATCAGCCAGATGGCATGAGTGAGGCTCTCCCTGTTGGCATGGAGACAGGACATTGTGTATGAGTGTGTGTACATAATGTTTGTTCCTGGGTCAGTGGATCTTAGATGCCAAACCCAGTAGAATTAATGGGTCTTTTTTCTTGATGTGCTTTGGCAGATCCGATGTGTGCTCTCTCTCTCCATGTATACCTACATATTTTATACATCATCATTTACTGTACATATTAATTTCTATTCTACATCAGTGTCTACTCTAATTTTATTTTGTCTATGTACTTTTATCAGGTTTTTAATAAGTATTCGGTGT
Source organism: Marmota marmota marmota (assembly GCF_001458135.2). Lineage (NCBI taxonomy): Eukaryota > Metazoa > Chordata > Mammalia > Rodentia > Sciuridae > Marmota > Marmota marmota. Next base: position 3,471,471 of record NW_026000130.1, on the reverse strand, counting down.
TTTTCACAAACACTGTGTAGGTGCTAAGAAATTCCTCTGTAGCGTCTCAGCTTCCGGCCACACTCACAACCGTCCCCTGGAGCCCTGAGCCAACCCTCCCCGTCTAGGCCTCCTCCTCTCCAGCCCCGCCCAACCCTCCCCTGCTCCACCAACTCCCCACAGGCCACGCCCAACCCTCCCCGGCTGCGCCTTCTCCTCTCCAGCCCTTCCCAACCCTCCCTGGCTCCACCTCCTCCCTTCAGGCCCCTCCCAACCCTCCCTGACTCCACCTCCTCCCCTCAGGCCACGCCCAACCCTCCTCGGCTCCGCCCTCTCCCCTCCAGCCCCGCCCAGCCTTCCCTGGCTCCTCCTCCTCTCCTCAGGCCCCTCCCAACTTCCCCTGCTCCACCGACTCCCCTCAGGCCACACCTAACCCTTCCTGACTCCACCTCCTTCCCTCAGGCCACGCCCAACCCTTCCCGGCTCCTCCTCCTCTTTCCCCAGCCCTGCCCAACCCTCCCTGGCTCCACCTCCTTCCTCCCTTCAGGCCCCGCCCAACCCCGGCTCCGCCGCCTCCTCTCCAGCCCCACTTAACTCTACTTTAGTTTCCCCACCCCGTGCGGTGACACGTGTTCTGCCCTGGGCAGGTTTGACATGCAGCTGGCTCAGGCCCTGGGGGAGTCGGTGTTTGAAAAGAGTATGCGTGAGAAAGTGTCACAGGAGAACAGCAGCGTGCGGTGGGAGCTGGGGCAGCTCCAGCAGCAAGTCAAGGTAGGCACTGGGGACATGGAGCTGGCCGGGCTCCTGGTGGCTGGGTCTCCTGAAACCCCACCACACACCTGCTGCCGAGGAAAGAGAGCCCGTGCAGGTGCCTGGGTCTACCCGGCTAGGAGTCAGGTTCCCAGCGTGTCTCCTAAAACAACCTGTGGTTGGCCCATTGACAGACTCCAGAGTGTGAGGTCATGGTCCTGCTCCAGTTACCTGCACAGAGTCCAGGGGTCTGCCTGGGAGGGACACTGGGCCCAGCAGAAAGTTAGCTATCACCTTGTCCAGGAGCAAGGCCTGTCCCGTGCAGACGCTCATGCAGAGGGATTTTAGTAAAATATGACCTGGGTACCTCTCCAGGCGCTGCTGTGTCCTTCTGTGGCTCCCTGTTGCCCCCAGGACCTCATGCCCTTGAGTCTGGAGTTCAGCTCCCTGGTGGCCTAGCCAAATGTCCTTCAGGTTGGAGCTGGCCTCCTTACTCAGAAGGGCCATTTCTGGACATGGCAGCCCCTTGCTCCGACGTCTCCTCCCAGCCCCAGTGGGCACAGAGCGCGGGTTTAGTTCCAGGTCTGCGCTTCCCTTACAAATGGGGCAGGCGCTTCCTTTAAGATCTAACTCTAGGGGCAGTGGCTGTCCTCCCCCAGTTCTGCCTCCCTCCCTCCCTCCCTCATTGCCACCTGAGCTGTCCCAAAGAGCAGCCCTTGCTGGTGTCCCACAGGGGCTCGGTGAGGGGCCTGGGCCTCCAGGGAGGGCCAGTGGAACACCCCAGCCAGCAGGTCACAGAGGCCTCCCCAGGGGAGGAGGGCCCAACTGGGTGACTCAGGACGCTGTCCCCTTTGTCTCCCAGCAAAAGGAGCAGGAAACCATGAAGCTGAGGCAGGAGGTGGAGACGCTGCAGACTCAGAAACAGGAGCTGCTGGAGTCATCCTCTGTGGGGAAAGATGGCGTCGCCGGCTTGAAGGAGCGGCTCTGGAAGCTGGAATCCAGCAAGCTGGAGCAAGAGAAGATCCAGAACCAGCAGGAAAATACCATCAAGCAGCTGGAACAGGTGGGAGAGCCCTGTGGGGGCAACATCCCAGTCCCTTGCTGGCTGAAATGTGCAGTGCTCTCAGAGGGCATCTCCTCTGCTGCTCCTCATTCTTCCATGGCTCCCTATTACCCCAGAAAACATCTTAACTCATAAGCCTGAAGGTCAGAGCTTTCATGGTCTAGAGCTCCTCTGCCATCCTGCTAGGTCAAGGTCATCTAGGACCTCTGTGTGGGGATGTGAGTTCTGTCCCCATTCTACAGAGGTGGGAGTTGAGATCGAGAGATACAGAGAGAATGTGGCAGGGTGGGATTCGGAAGTGGCGTCTTCTGACCCCAGAGAGCCTTGGCTACTGACTGTGGGCACAGCCTCCAGGGAGATTGGCATGCCCATCTTGGAAAAATAGAAACTCACCAAGAGAATAAGGAACCAGTCAGGATATGTCCGATACTGTAGCAGCAGAATCTCAACGAAGCCGATGAATCCGTTTTATTTGTCTGCTTGCTTGTGTGAACGTCTACCTCATTCCAAGGAGCACAGGAGGCAGCTTCTAAGACAGATGCAAAACAACAATGAGATTCTAAGTAAAACAGTCTGGGCCAGAAAAGTACTGACTAAAATAGACACTAAAGAGAGGGTGGGGACAGCGAGCCGATATGTGATAGGCGGGACATATGTTCTTACACACGTCACAGTTTTTGCTCTAAAATTCCTGGTGGCCAGAGGGAAAAAGGAAATGTGAGGTCTATGCCTTTTTTTCTTATGCCCAAGACAAAAACCAGAAACAAAACAAAACCAAAAAGTCAGATTTTCAAGAAGTGGCTTCTGAGGCTCAGCGCTAAAGGAATTTGTCATGTAGGATTTTGCAAAAGGTGACTGTGTTTTAAAAGGCTGAGAGCCTCTTATGCAAGAAAATGGGACTGGGTGACATAAACGTGTAAAGCAGTTGAACTCTAAGCGCCTCAGTGGAAGCCGTGGTGCCAGCCCTTGCTTCTCGCCTACTCTCCTTGCATCCTGCTGGGTGGAGCCTCCTGAGTAGGCGTTTGGGGTCTGGAGAGTCTTGGACGCTCGTTAAGGAGAGTGAAGAAAGCAGAGCTCATGTTCAGTCAGCCAGATGCAGGGAGTTCTTCTTCTTTGTCAGGCACCGGGTAGATCTGAGGATGCAGAGACAGAAAGGGTCTCTGCTTTCCCAAACTTTACAGTCCTGCTGGGTGTCACAGGAACGTGGAACTTGCAGATCTAGTCTTGGCAGAAGGGTTGGGGGAGAGGGTCAAGAAGACATCCTGGAGGAAGTGACATTTCTTGAAGCCAAAAGCTGAGGGATGAGTCAGAATTGGTTGAATATGAGAGTTCTGTGCAGGGCAGAGCCTGTGCAAAGGCCCGGTGGCCAGAAAATCATGTGACATTTAACATGTCCTAATGATGCCACATCCAGGTGGAGACTTTGAGGCAGCTCAGTGTCTTTATGACCTTACAGAAGAAGGTGCTGTAATCCCAAGGCCCGAGTCCCCTCCCATGTGCAGTGAAATATGGAACAACCCCTTAGCTGCCTCCAACCCAGCTCTGAACCTGTGACCATCCCTGCAGAATGTGGAACGTCTGGGGAGGTATTTAAAGGACATGAAGGATGTCCCTTAAATGCAGCATCCTGTAGCAACCAGGTGTTCTCTAAATGAGCAGGATCCTTGCAGAAGCAGTAAGAAGACAAGAACTTCTGGAAATTGCATTGGCTCTTGGTGACACCAGCAGGTCTCCCTTCAGCTCTGGGAGCAGGAAAGCCCCACCAGGCCTCAGGAGAGCGGAAGTTAAAGCCCCTTAGCTTCCCGCCCTGGGCCACCAGGGGGGAGGCTGACTCATGCCTTCATCCGTCTCCAGCTTCTCACGGCCCATGTCCTTGGAGACCTCTTGTAGATATTGATTGATTACCAGACAGCACTTTTTTCCAGGGAATTTTATGTTAACTCATATAAGCCTGACATAAATGGTATTGCAGATGTCAGAAGTGTCCAAGGGGCGAGGAAAAATGAAAGGGAAATATTCTATTAACTTGCTTAGGCTCCTCATTTTGGATTATCTTCCCATAACCTCTGTCATTTTAAAGGCGGGAAGGAAGGAGCTCGACAGTTATCGTGAGCCTGCTTTATGCCGGGGACGATGATGGGGCTCTGGTCCTTTTTACTCTTCGCCACAGTCTACGTAGCGAGGAACATGCTCAACATTTTGAGAGGCTGAGATTGTATTTTCTCAACCTAATTTCCATGCTAAGGGCAGCAGTTGTGAACTTCTGGAGCAGGCCAGAGCTTGGGTTCATCTCAAGAGTGTTAAGAAGGATTCTGAGGCTGCATCTGACCTCGGTGGAGAATGTGATGGGTTCCGGGTGTCTGTTGTAACCATAGAAAGGGAGGAAGCCTTTGGGCTGTTTATCTACCATTTCCAGGGTGCTGAGGGAGAGAACCTGATTCTCCTCTGTGTAGAAATGAAAACATGTGGCTGGGTGCGGTGGTGCAGGTCTGTCATCCCAGCAGCTCAGGAGGCTGAGGCAGCAGGATCTCGAGTTCAAAGCCAGCCTCAGCATCAACGAGGTCCTAAGCAGCTCAGTGAGACCCTGTCTCTAAACAAAATGCAGAATAGGGCTGGGGATGGGGCTCAGTGGTCGAGGGCCCCTGAGTTCAATCTCCAGTACCCCCCCCCCTCAAATAAAATAGGGGATGCTGAGGGAGTGGCCCTGGGCCACCCTCATGCCCATCCTTGCTTGCTGTCCCCAGCTCCGCCAGCGGTTTGAACTGGAAATAGAGAGGATGAAGCAGATGCATCAGAAGGACCGGGAGGACCAAGAGGAGGAGCTGGAGGACATCCGTCAGTCCTGCCAGAAGCGGGTATGTGACCGCCCCTCAGCTGTGCCCAGGTCCTGGCCGGTCCCCGCAGGCTGCCTCACCCCTGCAGTCAAGGAGGAGGCTGGGCCTGGGGCTGGGGACAGGCCCTTCCTGCAGCCACCTAGACCTGGGATCCCTAAGTGCTTTCAAGGGAACAGGGCCGGAGCACCTACCTTCAGTATGAGCTGGAACTTCCAGCAGCATCAGCCCAAGGTCTCTGTCAGGAGCCCATCAGGCCTCGAGACTCTTGGGGCAGGACTTCTGAATCTCTCAGATGCTCCCTCCGACTGTTCCCTTGCTGCTCAAATCCTTTCTTGATTTCTCCCCCTCTGATGCTGGGACAACCCAGGGCCTTGTGCCTGTGGTGACAGCACTCCACCCACTGAGCTGTACCCCCAGCCCTCAGATCATTTCTTACATTTTATCCACTCTCGGTAGACATGGCAGTCAGTGCATAAGAAAGCACAAGCCCTTGACATGTTGTCCCCTAGAAACCACCAGGATGGCTATTGTAAACACCTTTTCATCTCTCCCCTCACACTGCATGTGCACGTACGGATTTGCACAGATATTATCTTTACTACATGGGGTCAAGGTCTTTTGGAGTCCACTATCTTCACTCAGTAGTGGATGCTGCCTCTTAAACCATGTGCTCTATTTTATTTAACGAATCCCCTATCATTGGACACTTTGGTTGTTCCTGGTTTTCTGCTATTAGAACTAACGCTGGGACAAGCATCCTTAAGGGTGTATTGAGATGCAGATGGAAGCTAAATCCCTCAAGGGAGGTGGCCTGAAGTGGCTCCCAGAGTCCCCCTCTCCCCTACCCCATCCCCCATCACACCTGTGAATACCACGTGGACATGTTCTACAGATTTTATTATTCTATAGAATAATGTATTGTATAGATTTATTATTTTACATATTGTTTCGAGATGAGCTTTAGTTTTTCTAGTCTTCTGATTGGAGTGCAGTTGCTTTTGTTTCTTACTCTTAAAAGGAAGTTTTGGAATGAGCCTGCTCTCTGCAGAAATGGCCATCACTCCGCCCTGTCCTTCCTCCTGAGATAGATGCCCTTAGTCTTGCTCACGTTACGTCAGGTGGAGGATGTGCAGATTTCTGGTTTGTTCCAAGAGTGCCTCAGAGCACGCTGTGTGCCCTGAACCCGGTCTCAGATGAGCTAGGATGCAACCCGGACCCTCCCGATGCTCTTCCGTGGACACTTTCATGAAGGGAGAGCATGAGGTCAGAGAAAGGGGATTTTCTCTTCAAGACAGCCCCTGACATTGGCTTCGCAGCCTCCTGGCGGCTCTGTGCAGCCTATCCCTCACTGTGGCAGGAAATCAATCATGAGCAACCCTGGCACTGCTGTGGCTGTCTGGGGTGGCAGAAAGATCTGGGGCCGGGAGACAGGACGCTAACTCTGACTTCAGAATATGCGCTTTGGCTTCTCCCTGGGACTTAGTTCGCCCATCTGTGAAATAGGGCCAGAGAAGGAATGAAATAATACACGTGAGAGGCCAGTGGGGGCTTTGCAGCGTACAGCTACAGGGAGATATTCATTCTGTGATCAGTGCCTGTGTTGGGCTGCTAATAGCTGAGAAATCAGAGCCAAGTATAAATTAAATGAGTTGCTATTAGTTGAATGTCTCGTTGGAGCAGAGCGCCGTGGACAGGAGGCTTCAGTGGCAAGCTGCTCCATGGTATATTTAATAAAAATGTTGGCTCTCCCTGTATGTGGAGGCTGCAGCATCAGAGTGCCAAGACCTGAGAATATCCAGGCAGGGGCCGAGGCCACAGGAGGGAGACAGGCGTTCTGTTGGGGAACTTCACAGTCAGTAGCAGGGGGCTCCCCATCGTCACCCGGCTCCCAAGCCCTGACAGATGGGGCCCCTTGTCCTCCCTCCCTCCCCCCGAGGGGCCTGGCGCTGGGGGATGGTCCGCGTGGGGCTCGCTCACCTCTGTCTGGTCTGCCCTTGTGCCCGCAGCTCCACCAGCTGGAGATGCAGCTGGAGCAGGAGCACGAGGAGAAGCAGATGGTGCTCCACGAGAAGCAGGACCTGGAAGGCTTGATCGGGACCCTGTGTGACCAGGTGAGGGCGGCGGTGCAGGCGCTCTGTCAGGA
>NW_026000130.1:3451765-3464677 GCF_001458135.2 Marmota marmota marmota | reverse complement strand
GGGAGGGGGGCAGGTGGAGGGCAAACAGCTGCTGGGCTTCAGGAGGGGCCAGGGGCAGCCTTCCAGGTGGCCTCCCCGTGCCTCTTGTCCACCCATTCCCTCCTGCACATCCCCGCCGGTCTCCAGGGGTGACTGCAGGGCTCAACAGCAGGTTCCGCGGGAGAACTCGTGGGAATCCTCAGAGTGGGTCAACCAGGAGCCACCAGGAAGTTGTGTTGCCTTCAGCAGCTGTTGGGCAGGACTGTAGAGGGCTCCTGTGGAAACTGGGAGAATATGAGTCATGGCTGGCCACATGAGGACAGGATCTGTGTGTGTGTCCTGTGTGTGGGGGGGAGGGGGTACTAGAGGTTGAACCCAAGTCCTTGCACTTGCTAGGCAAGTGCTCCACCATGGAGCCACATCCCAGCTGAGTTTTATTTTGAGACACAGGGTCTTGCTAAGCTACTGGCCTTGAACTTTTGATCCTCCAGCCTCGGCCTCCCAAGTAGCTGGGATCACAGGTGCGCACCACCAGGCCTGGCTAAGCTGAGACTTTTGCTAGAAGCCGCCAGACCCAGAGTCAGGCCAATGTCGCTTTAAGCCCCAGCTGGGCTTTCTGTCTCCGTGGCTTTGGGTGAACCAGTTCCCCACTCTGAGCTTCTGGGAAAGCAAACCGTGTGGGGCTGTTGCCTTCGCTGTGCGCTAGGATGCTCAGCTGCATGCTGTGGACGGATGGAGTGGGCTCCTTTTCTGCGGTGGGGTGACCTGTGCATTGTAGGAAGTCGAGCAGCCTCCCTGGCCTCTACCCAGGAGATGCCAGTAGCACACTCCTCAGCTGTGACAACTGGAAATGTCCACAAGCAGTGCTGAGTGTCCTGAGAATGAGCATCTACCTCTGCCACCATAAGGAACCGCTGCTGCACCCAACGTCGCTGGGGGGGCTTCCGGCCTCAGGACGGGGAGGGCTCACTCCTCTGCCCCCAGAGCACGCCTTCCCCGCTCACTGTGCCCGGTGGAGTCTCAGCACCGCAGAGCTCGCGTGACTTCTTTTAAAGCATCCCACGAGTGTATCTTAATACGTGTGCTCCGTGTGCGTGCTGTCTGTGCATAAGCAGCGTTCAGCACCCTTCCTTCCCCAGGCTCACTGACTGTGTTCACCAAAGGCCTGACGTGTCGCTCAGATGGTCACCCAGGGCAGCCAGGCCTTGAACAAAATAAATGCTCACTTTGCATTTCAAAAACCAAACCGATTCAATTAGTGGACTCTGGAACAGGGCGCCACGGTGACAGGAGTCAGGTGACCGGCCAAGGGGATTGACAGGCAGTGGTAGATCATCCTTCTTCAGGGTGTCCAGTTGTCCAGCAGGGCAGCTGAGATCACTGAGTACGGAGCCCCTGGAGTCGCAGGGCATGGGGCAGCCCAGGACCTGATTCTAGAAGGACACTCAGTTCTGTCCACTTGAAAACACAATGTTGCCAATCTTGCTGGCCCAGAAAGAGAGGTTTGGGGGCTGGGGGTGTTGCTGGGGGTAGAGCGCTCGCATAGCTTGTGTGGGGCCCAGGGTTCCACCCGAGCACTGCAAGAGAGAGAGAGAGAGAGACAGACAGACAGACAGACAGGCAGACACACTCTCTTGGTGTCCCTTTCTAATTCCATCCCCTCTCCCTAGTTCTCGCGTCTGTATATCTGAGCTCTAACCCTGTGTGGGGATATGGTTCCACACTGTCATTTCCCCCCCTTCATCCTGGTTTCCAAATCAGTCTGCGTGGCGCAAGTAGCTCTTATCCATTCAACGGTGACACAGTCCTCCTTTTTAAAAAAAAAAATCCTGTTGTTATACTGACGGATGTTTGGGTTTCACCTTGAGACCTACAGCCACAGTGCGCGTTCGTGTCTGTCTTCCTGCGCCCCTAGGTGGAGGTGTGTCCGGGCTGTGTGACTAGGAGAGCAATCGCTGGCTGCTAGAAATGCACAATTTTGGAATTCATAACTGTCACCCAAATGGTCCCCTCAGGTGGCTGCGGCAGTTTCCTCTGTCACCAGCAGTGTCTGAGGCTTTGCTTTCTCCACAGCCCCCAACACGTGGCCGAGTCACGCTTTCCAGATTTTCCCCAGGCGTTGGGTATCGAGTGTACCACGTGTCTCTTGTCACCTCTAGAGTCACCTGGTCTGCACACAATTATTGTGGCTTTCTCTTATAGGAATTGCCTCTCCACGGGCTTTGTCTTGTTTTGATTTTTTTTTTCCTGTTATTCATTCACGATCTTTATGCAACGTGTTAATTCACTTTTGGAATTATATTTGGTGAACATCTCCTGTTCTGTGGAGAATCATTTCCCCCGTTACATCCTTCATATAATAAAAAGTGTTTTTAATATAGATATATGAATTAATATTTTTAAAAAATATTTTTTGCATTGGGAATCCATATTTTTTAAAAATATTTTTTACACGATCTAAAATTTTGTTCTTGAAATCATTCAGTCTCTGAGCCGTCTGGACTTTATTGTGTAGGGTGAGGCCGGTGTCTTTGGTTTTACACTTTCCATGTGTGGGTGGGTGTTTCTTGGGCTCCCTGTTCAAGTTCACTGGCTCATTGGTCTATACCTTTTCCTGCAACATGTGGTGCATTTTTGTTTCTGGTTTGTCTTTGTGCTGGGGACCCAGCCCTGGGCCTTGTGCATGCTGAGCCACTGGTCTGCCACTAAGTGACACCCTCAGCCTGCACCATGTGGCTAGGTTTGGAGAACTTCTAGAAGAGCTTATCTTGCTTGCGTTTAAATTGCTTGTGTCGTTGCTCTTTTACTCTTCTTAAGAGTTTATGTTCTGGCAACGTGGCTCATAATGACATACACGACTAGTATACGCCATGCCCTAGGTTTCTTCCCCAGCTATGCAAAAAAAAAAAAAAAAGAATTTAATAATTTAATTTCATTCCATAACAAAACCCACTGTAGTTTTCATTGATTTATGTTAGCTGGGAACATGGACGTTATTTTTATTGTTAAGCCATTCTCCATTATATTAATGCTCATGCTGTCTTTCTCTATTTACTGATGCCAATCGTTAATATTTTGTTATTTTTCTCCTTCCACATCTTAAGCTTTCATGTTAGATTTATTTCCAGGAAAATGGTAGTTTCCGTAGTTGCTGTGACCAGCATTTTTTTCTGTATTCTAATTTTGATTTAATGCTGGTGACACATGGGAAAACTAATAATTATGTTGATCATAGTGATCTGGAATCCAACAAACATGCTAAACTCATTTCACATATTTCATCAGTAGATTCTTTAGGATTTTCTTCAACAACAATCTTACCATTTGAAAATGATGATGATTTTGCCTCTTGACCATAAATTGGGGCTACAGAAAGATCTCAACATTTTCAGAGACAAATGTTATGCATTTTTCTCTTTTCTTGTCTTATTGCATTGGTGTGTGCCTGTGGTATTGTAAGACTGAGTGGTGGAGGTGCTTGGCATCACTTCCTCACTCCTGGCCTTAATCAGAATACTTCCAAAGTTCTGATGGACCTGTTTTCAGTGTGTTTTTGATCGGTTACTTTAATCAGGTTAAATCAGTCTTCTTTGTCCAGCATTTCTAGTTTTCTAATAATTTAAAATAAGTTTATTGAATATTCTCATATACTTTTTATGCACCTGTGATTCATTCTATGGCCAGCTTCATTCATCTACTAACATAGCATATTATATTTTAGGTATTACAATGTAACCTGGTGTGTTTTCCAGATAAATTTTACTTACTCATAGGTTTTTCAATACAGTGTTCTATTGCATGGCTGACAATTTTTTCCAGGATTGCAAATAAGATTAATTCGCAGTTTTCTTTTCTTAGACTGTCTCTGTCTAGCATTGAACTAACCTCATAAAATGAGTTCATAACTATTTTCAAAATAATTTTTTAAAGTTTTAACATGTAGTTCTTGACGATTTGAAGTAATTTCCCTGTAACCCACTTGGATCCGGTTGTTTTCAGGGAGCAGAATAAATATATGATTACTGCTTCAAATTTCTCTAAGCATAACTGAACAGAAATACAGAGTTTTTTCTCCCTTAGTGAGTGAATTTTGGTAGCTAATTTTTTCTAGACATTTATTCTTTCATCTGACTTTTGACATAGGTCAACATAAAGATTGTTTTCATAGCACTTTTTTATGATTTTAAGAAAATTAGATTATCATATAATTTCCATCTAAAATCTTAGTAATATTAATTTGTGAGGTTTTGTTGTGTTGACCCCACTTGCTAGATATTTGTCTATTAGTTTTGTCAAAGGACCAGCTTTTCTATCATTACCTTATTTTATATTTATTAATTCCTGCCTTTATCTTTCCTTTGCCTTCTTACCATTTAGTTTAGTCTTTTGTTCTATTTTCAGCTTCAGTGTTGAAAATTTTAACAATTTCAATATTTTATTCCATTAATTTTTTTTGAGAATCACACAGATTTTAAATTTTTAAACATGTTTTAGTTTATTTAAGATGTTTACCTTGATAGGATGCGTTACTGCCACCCTTAGGGTTTTTTCCTGTTTCTTGTGTTTTCCTCATTTAACCTGCAAATTATTTATGAATTAAGTTTCGAGTTTATTAACATTCAGGATTATTTGCAGTAACTTTTTACTGTTAATTTTTAATGCAGTGCCACTTGGGAAGATAACATGGTACAACACCCAGTGTTTTTTCTTTGAAATTGATGATTCCTCCTAGTTATCCTGGTTCATGCTCAAGGCTAACATATTATCAAATGGAAGAGAATTTATAGGTATTCAGGAGACAAAGGGCTCCACACCTGGCAGATGGACTGGTTGATTTTGAAATTTTGATATAATTTCAAATATTAAAGCATAAATAAAAAGTTTAAAAATATATGACCATATTTTTTTAAAACATGTCTCCTGTAAACATTTTTCATTGTCTGCTAATACAATTCTATTTTTTCCATAGTTTTATTGGTGCATTACAGTTATGCCTAATGGTGAGATCCATTGTCACGTATCTGTACAAGCACACGATGTGACAGTGTGACACGGCCACTGTCATCCTTCACTGTTTCCTCCTTCCCTCCTCTTCCCCCATCCCCGGTCCTCTTCCTCTTCTCTACTGATCTGCTTTGGTTTTCATGAGACTCCCCCCACCTTTCCTTCCTTTTTCCTCGTTAGCTCCCACATATGACAGGAGACCCGTGACCCTTGACTTTCTGAGTTTGGCTATTTTTATGCAATATAATGTTCTCAAGTTCCATCCATTTTACTGGCAATGACAATGTCATTCTTCTCCACGGCTGAGTAGAACTCCATTGTGAGGAGCCTCCGTCCCGATTTCCATAGTGACTGTATTAATATATAGTCCCACCGAGAGTGGGATTATACAGTATATATACACATCTTCTCCCGTGTTTCTTATTGCTGATCTTCCTGATGGCTGGGATCCTAACTGGGGTGAGATCGAATATGAGTGTCGTTTTGATTTGCATTCCCATAATAGGTAATGACGTTGAACATGTCTCCATGCATTTGTTGCCCCTTTGTATTTCTTCTTTGGGGAAATGTCTGTGTAGTTTACTTGCCCGTGTATTAATTGGGCTATTTGTTGTTTTTTGAGTTATTTATATATTCTGGATTTTAACCCTCTGTCAGAAGAATAGCTAGAAAAGATTTTGTCCTATTCTGTATTTTTTTTTCTACGTTCCTTTTTTCTTTCTTTCTTTTTTTTTTTTTTTTTTTTTTTTGCTGTGCAGAAGCTTTTTGAGTTGATGTCATCCCATGTATTAACTTTTAGCATTATTCCCAGAGCTTTAAACTCCTGATGAGGAAGTTTTGGTCTGTTGCTCGAGTGTTGATCCTACATTTTTTCTAGGAGTTGCAGATTTTCTGGTCTAATTCTGAGGTCTTTGATCAATTTTGAGTTGACTTTTGTGTAAAGTGAGAAATAAGACTCTAGTCTCATTATTCTGCATATGGATGACCAGTTTTCCCAGATCATTCGTGAAAAGGGCTATCTTTTTTCCAATGCATATTTTTTGCACCTTTGTCAAAGATCTGATGAGTGTATTTGTGGGGATTTATCTCTGTGTAAAACAGTCATGTTACATTGCTATATGATTTTCTTTTCTAAGTTTTACTAATAATTGTATTATAATTTATCTTCATATATTTTGTGGCTGTATATTTAGGTAATTCAAGTTTCATATTGCTTTATTTCCATGGTGACTTTTTGATTATTATATAATGTCGATCACTTTTTGCTACGAATGATTTTGCTTTATTTATTTTTTCTTTATTTCTTTCAGTTGGTGTGTTGCAATATCATTTTTTGTTTCTTTATTTTCAATGTCTTCAAGTGTGTGTGTGTGTGTTTCCTTTAAACAGCTGGATAATTTTAATTTATATTTTAGTCTCTAATTTTCATAGGAGAATTTAATTCATTTACATTTGTTGTAATGACTGATCTATTTGGAATTATTTGTATTCTCTTGTTTTTTTTTTTTTTTCGTTTTGTACTTGTTGGCTTTTCATTCCTATTCATTGCTCTTCCTCAGTGTCTTTCCCACGTTTAGATTGATTGATAATGTTTTCTGTTTCCTGTTGTTTTATTGCTGGTTCAGAAGCTGTAAACTACATTTCTGTTCTTTTAGTGGCTACCCATAAGAACTCAGTTTTGATTCTTTCTAGTACTCATTTTCACAACAATGCTATGGGATAGATATTATTATTTTCTTCAGATAAATGAAAACGAGGTTCAGAAAGACAAAGCAACTTGCCCAGGATTGTCAGGTCGTCAATACCCCAGGTGGATTTGAAATGAGGTCTGTATTATTTGGCAGTATATAATTGTAAAAATTGAACACCATGCTGTGCTCAAAGCTGATAGGGCTGAGTTAACTAGATCCACCTTTTGTGGAATGCTTTCTCCCACAGTTCATGGGCAGCACCCCTCAGTTGCTCAGTTGCTGGGCACCCTTCTGCAACACACATATTCCTTTCTCCCAGCCCCCATTTCCCCATCCTCAAAGCGGCTGGATTATCCCTGACAGTCTTTCTAAATCCTGTTTGAGCCGTGCTTGGAGAGTTCTTTTGACAGCAGACATTTAACAACCGCCCTGAACATCTTCCTTTATGATAAATGGGGTAACGATTGAGGTTTGCCTGTAGCTTCCCACAACAACACTAAACATCATTTAGATTTATTGGTTAATTATTCACATCTTTATCCAAATTTGAATCTGTGTGCTGCAGAATGGAAACTCTCCGAGTGGCATTTATTTCCCATTAACCTGATGGGTTTTCCGCTGTCCCCTCCTCTCCTGTAGTGCGACTCATTATGAAGGAGAGGGTGGCTGGCTCTGAGGTTTTGTTGTGAATTTCGTCTCTCTGTGGGAGATGGTGCCGGCATTTTCAAGGGCTTTCTGGCAGTGAAGGCTGTAGAATCTGAGCTGTCCCTACCACAGGTCAGTGCCAGCCTCAGGGGCCATCACTGATTGCAACTCGTTCCACAGAAGAACCAAAGGCACCGTAGGGTGTGCCTGGAGTAAAAGCAGACACAGAAGCAGGGAGGGTGCGGAGCCTCCTGCATGAATGCAATGACTCCACCCCACGGGCACAGTCCCATGTAAAAATCAGGACTCTAGAGGGAGTGAATCCAGGCTTGGAGCGTGGCAGACACTGTGGTGCAGTGGTTAGAGACTGATGCTGGGAGGCCTGGGTTCGAATCCCTGCACAGCCACTTAGGAGCAGGTTGGCCTTGGCAGCTCACTCACCCCATCTTTACCTGCTCTGCCAGCTCTATCTTGTGTCCCCCATGATGGTGCACACTTAAGAGTGATTCCTTCTGCTTTGTGACCTGCCCCCATGGTGCCATGCCACCCATTCAGACATGCATGTACCACATAGAGTCTCACCTCCATCTTGCTCATTCAGGGGCTTCTGCCTGCAGCCCCCTTGCCACACCCACCCTGGTTGGGAGGAGCCGGTGCCCACCTCCAGGCTCCATCGCAGCCTCTGCTGCTTGGGGCCTCCGTGCCTCCACGCCACTTTGTTATATAAACCAAAGAGCAAAATAGGGCTCTCTCCTGGTGCCTCTTGCTAAAATGACCTCTTTGCAAAAACTGGGTTTGTATCTCAACACTGCCCCGTACTAACTGTGATCTTGGGCAGGTGACTTCTGTGACCCTCAGTTTCGCCCTCTGTACAGTGGGAGTCACAAGACCACTGCCCCCAGGTCCTTCGTCATGGCTGAAGTTTGAATACTCACCAAGTGCTTTGAATAGGGCCTGACACGTAGAAAGCTCTCTATGAATGAAAGCTGTCACTCTTTTAATAAAGACAATAATAATAATAATGTTGATTTTTAAGTGACTGTTGTCACAGGATAACACCGTGTGACAGAGAGCCCGGTGCATGCCCAGCCCTCAGCTCAGCTCACGGGGGAGGGAGGGAGGGAGGTAGATGGATGATGGATAGATCTCCTGGGCCAGCATTTTAAATTCACCAGAGCAAGCATCCAAGGAAAAGGAGCTTATATTCTAAGAACCAACTCATTTTTCAAAGAATTCAAAACAGGTGGTAGAGAAATAGCCACGTCAAGAGCACGGGAGAAGAGCACTCACCGGGTCACCGGGCGGGCCTCCTAATCCACTGTTTGTAAGGTGCCTGGCGGGGAAGAGTGCTTTGCCATCCATTATCACACATGATCCTCGTCTTGTCTCGACACGGAGGACAGGGATTTGTATTTTAACCTCTCTCCTTATAGATAAGGAAGCTCAGATTCAGAGAGATTGTGTGACTCCGCGGCCGAGGTTCCTGCCGTCAGTACACAGAGAGCAGGGGTTCAAAGCCCCGGCCTCCTTATTCTCAATCCCGCGTTCTTTCTAGAACATTCTGGGGCATTCTGTGAGTCCTGGCAGATGGTCAGCATTTGGCACAGAGGCACAGATTCCTGGTGTGTAGACACCCATTCCCAGAGGGAGGCACCTGCACCCCGTTTTCTTTAAACCTCCCCTCTGAGGGATGTCTCCTGTCCTTTGCTGTAGTCTCCTGTGGAGCCCGGTAAGGGGCCAGTTCTTCTCTCAGGGCCCTGACAGAGGTGCTCTGCTTCCGGAGGAGACCGAGTGCGTGGAATGTCACGGTGCCTCCCCTGCCACTTGCCCCCGGGGTTAGATGTCAGACATGTCAGGTCACCTCCTGGAGCTCCATCCAGGGTGTGGCCGCTGTCCCCTGCATGTTAGAATTCTGGGGGAAGGGATGTGCTCCCCTCTGTGCAGTTCCTTCTGCAGGAGGTGATCGCCCTGCCTGTCCTTCGACAGGCAAAGGGACATAGAAAAGCTGCGCTTTGATCCTCAAAAAGAACGCAGCTCTTTGCTGAGGGTGACACCCATGGGGAGAAGCCAAGTACCCCCAGGCACACAGAGGAGCACGCCACCCCACGGGCGCAGTCCCACGAATGGCCGTGACTCCTCGGGTGGCACCCAGGGCCATGACGTTAGTCCTCCCTCGGGCCTGCTCCTCTGTCCCTGCTCAGGGCTGTCCTGACTGCGGTCAGCAGAGCCTGGCCAGCAGCGGAGGACCTCGCCCGGCAGGCAGGGGAGTCTCTCAGGAGGTAAGGTGAGGTCATACGGAGGGCTTGGTGACAACGATGGCCCCAAGGACTTGGGAGCCCACAGGCTGTTTGGCAGATGAGGAAACGGAGGCTGAAGGAGCAGTGGGAACCGCCCCGGACCCACGGTGGGAGGGAGGGCCGGGCGCTGGGCTCCGCCCTGGCCCCGTCTCCAGCCACGCTCACTGCCCTCTCCCCTGGTTCCAGATTGGCCACCGGGATTTCGACGTGGAGAAGCGTCTTCGGAGGGACCTGAAGAGGACGCACGCCCTTCTGTCAGACGTCCAGCTTCTTCTGGCCACCATGGAGGACAGCAAGACCTCTGTCAGCAAGGAGGAGCTGGAGAAGGTGCACAGCCAGGTGGGCGTCACGGTCCCCTCCAGAGTGAGGCAGGGGACACTGCTGCTGCCAGGGGAGGGTGGCATGAGCAGGGTCAGGGCACCAATTTCCAGCCTCCACAGACCTGCAGGGGTGTGGGGACGTCACGGGCTGGGGACGTCACGTGGCAGTGGTCGGTGTGTGTGGGGTGGCTTATGAGGAACTCAGGGGTCCTTCCCTTCTGTGCCTGCACTGAGATTATGGCTGAGTGCGTGTGAGTGTGAGTGTGTGTGTGTGGGTGTGTGTGTGTGTGTTCATGAGTGAAAACCAACTCGGTGACGTCGATCACGTTATCTGTGGGACCACTGGCTGCCATCACCTGGAGCCACCCAGGTACTAGGTCCTCTTTCCTTGTCTAGTGGTGTTCTCAGGACAGTTAAGTGCAGTGAGGATCTTAAGTGAGGTGACTGGGTGACCAAGAGGTGAGACGACTCGCCCACAGTTACATTAGAGAGTGGCAGGGCCAGGATTCGAACCCAGATCTCCAGGCTCCTCTGTTCCTGGCTGCCTCAGAGCTGTTGTATTAGACCTGAGGGTGGATGGGAGGTGAGGCCAGGGCAGGAGTTGGTGACCTTGGCAGCCATGATGAGTGTGGCCCAAGGCGGTTGGCTGGTGCCGAGAGGTGAGCAGATCCTGCAAAGGGGTGTGAGTTTTGAGGGGGTCTCAGAGCCTAATGGTGTAGCCAGCAGGGACTCAGGCCTTGCCACCGGTCCCCAGGGGGAGCTTTAAACCAGCAAGGCTCTGAACCTTGCTGGAAATGTGTTTGTCCTTGGTGACATCCCAGGAGCCACGAGTCTCCCTTGGTTAAGCCATCTGGTTGAGCCCCGGTAGGTTCACCTCCTTCTTCTCCTCCTCCTCCTCTGGATTCTATCATCTGGCCTTATCTGTGCCACATGGCCAAGACCTTCTTCATAGTCGCACAATATCCCTGAGAACTCTGCACCGACTCCCCAACAAAACTGTAAGCTTCCTGAGGGGCAGGAACTTTGTTCATCATCTCTGATGGTACCTGCCCAGTCCTGTGCACATCAAAAATGGGCTTCTCTTGAGATCTGTTGGCTGTTCTCCTTGTTTTGTAGATGAGGAAACTGAGGATCAGAGAGGCCCAGGGTCACAGAGCCAGTCAGAGGCAGAGCGTGTCTGGAACCCACACCTCCTAACTCCAGGCCTAATGCGCTTCTCCTCTTTCTGTCAGCGGGTCCCCTGATGGCAGCAGGCGGCATCAGGAGGAGCAGAGTAGAGCACCAGTGGTGGAAACCGAGGTCCCAAGGCTTCTCCTGCTCCTTCTGTTCCTGTCTCCGTTTCTCTGTAGAATGGACCATTGGGGCAGAGCTTAGTCCCTCTTCAGGGTCCACTCAGATCTCACCAGTTTCTCCATTAACACCCTTTTCCTGTCCCGGGACCCAGGCCAGAGTGCGGCACGGCATTTAGTGGTCACCCCGACTGGTCTGCTCTGGGACCGCGTCCCGGCCCTGCCTCGGTCTTCCTGACCTGGGCAGCGTGGGGCAGTCCTGCCCGGGTTCTCTGGTCTGGCCTTGCGCTCTGCTTCCTCAGGCTGCGATGGTGTGTGTGCGTTTGGGGAAAGACCCAGGGAAACGAGCTGCTCTGGAACATTCCAGGTCCCGAGAGTCTGTGTCTTAGCTGTCCCCCTCCTCCAGTGCTTCTGTCCTGGTGACCCACTGTCCTGGCTGGTCCAGGGCTTTCCTGGCTTCAGAGCTGAACGTCCCGTGTCCTGAGCCAGCCCCAGCCCCTGGCACACGGGGCATCTGGCCATTTCTGTCACCTGGGCCAGCCGTGGCCCCTCAGTTAACTGTCATGAGACCCCCCGGGAAAGGGGAGTTCGGATCGTGTCCATTTTACAGTCGGGAACATTCGCCCCGAGGTGGCAGTTGCTGTGGGAAGGGTCACGGGGCAGGAGGGGGCAGAGCTGGGGTCAGACCCAGCCCCTGATATGAGGAGCAGGACCTGGGGTGGCCCTGCCTCTCGCCATCTTCCATACTTGACCAACCAAGGGAGCCCCTCGGGGAGGCAGAGATGCCAGAGCGGGGTCCCTGCAGCCCCCGGGGGAGAGGGCCCTGTGCCCAGCGGACCTGCCTTCAGAGTGCTCCCGTTGCCGTGGCAACCCAGCCTCCCCTCCCCCACAGGTGGCCACTCTCTCAGGGGAACAGGGCGGTTCTGTTTCTCTTCCTTTTTTCCCCCCTTTTAAACGTATCCATGGGGACCCTCCCTCTGCGGGGCTGAAATGTGTGTTCTTGGGAAATAGTGGATTTCACGAAGGCGCCTGGAGCCCAATCAAAGGGCTTCATTCTTCTGAAAGTTCTTCTCGCCGTCCCCCCGCATCCGCTCCCATCAAAGGAAGCCCACAGCTCTGGCTCGCCGTCACCGTTGTCATGGAGATCGTCTGAAGGATGGGATCCCGTGGACCAGAGGTCAGCCCGCAGTCCCTTTGGCTCCCAGCACACGTGTCCCCGAGGCCGGAGTCAGAGCTAATCAAATAGAGCGGCGATGACATTGGGCGTCGCCGCTTCTCTGCCCTGACGGACGGCGATTGTCCTGTGCCTGAGGCTGCCCGGCCAGGACAGGAGCACAGACCATGGGGGAAGGGACGGGCCAAGAAATGCTCATATCCATCCACGGGGTGTCGACTGGCGCCCGCTGGGGGTCACCTGATAGCTGGGTACAGGTCAGGTGGGTCCTGAGGCAGGCATGGTGTCCAGCTTCATGAATGGACATCTGACCCACAGACCCTCCAGCACGGGTGGGAATACATGGGCCAATCCTGCACCATTACTGGGTGAGACAGGAAATGCTCAAGGTCCTGGGGTAGGGAAGGGCGGGGGTCTCCTTTGCCTCTGGGGGTGGGGTCAGCCCACGGGGGGGGGGGGGGGAAGGAAGAACAGGCAGGGCCTGGAAGGGTTTGGCTTTTACCCCAATTGGTC